>NW_022436974.1:4878279-4971984 GCF_009761245.1 Sapajus apella | reverse complement strand
AAGATGTTTGATCATCTTGTTATCCTTCAGAATATCACCTTTTTCTAAAATACTGATGCTTTTATACAAATTTAACCTGGTGAGCAGGAAACTGAAAACATCTTAGATACCCTAGAAAATAGAGTACCAGAATTTGTGAGAAATATCAGGGGTATGCCATATCTTTGGAAGATCCCCTATGAAGTGAAGGACAAGTTGCTGTTTTTTTGAGTCACCTATTAGGTTGAAAAGAGAGCTCTTTAGATTTTAGAGGGAATAGGGTGTAATTCTCTAAATTCATTTATCAGATTGGCTATAATACTGCCAGTTTCGACGGTGCCAGATCAAGAATAGGATTTGTATCACATTCGGGCTGTGACGCAAGCACCCATGCCACTTGGGTCATGTGTTCCAACAGCCTAAATTGTGCCTGAACAGTCTGTACCACAAAGAGATACAGTCTGAGGCCTTCAGCAGCTCCCAATAGGAGAATCACAGTGAAGACCTACAAATGTTGACATAAAGTCATGCTATATTCTGCTGACAAAAATTTTACATTTAGCAAAACAGTTTCTACCTTGGAATTAGACCAAGGTAGAGCCATAGTGCCTGAGCAGAGAACAATAAATGAATGTGAATCCCAAGATGCCCCCTATTAAACATGAATTTGATCCACTCAATCAGAAAGTTGGACATATAGGCAAACTTTCTACTAAATGAAAGTTGTATATCATGAATGTACCCAAGGAAGTCTTGAAGGCACAAGAAAATTGGATACAAATATTGCTCAGACTCATATGTTACCTGCTCTAAACACTTTGCTACTTCTCTACACTTAGATACGTGGCCTCTTGTTGAGTTTCCTGTGTCCAGTTAACAGGAGGCCTAGTTAACCATGTCTAGCCTTGGTATAAAAATAAGTCTGCATGGCATTTAGCACTGCTGGGAGTATATAGTGCTGCACTACAGCTTCAGCTTCACTTACTGATAGCCCTTCTAAACAGTATGAAAAGGAAACTTGCCAGTGAGAAGAACTTTGAGCAAAATAACTGAGTTTCTACTGCCTAGAATGAGAGATGGCTTGGAGTGTAGGGATCCTTATAGATTCATAGAAAATGATTAATGGTTTGCCCAATTTTCCAAGGACTTGGGAAGGACAGAATAAAGTCTGGTTACAAGGGAGTTTTCCAGAGAGGTATTTAAAGAATGGGTATACTGTGACTGTTTCTGAATTCATGTAAATTCCCACTGAAGGGTTTCCAGGGCAGAGAAGCTCATCAACAATCAGGTTAAAAAGTGGACCCATGTCATACGCGTACGCAAGCCTCTTTTGGCGGTCTGCAGTGGGTTTTTGCTGATGACATTCACAGGTTGTTTCGTGTGTGCCATTACTCGAAAGCATATGGATTGTTAGAACTGTAAAAAGTTTTGTTGAAGTCTCAGTTACAGAGCAAGCTGCAGAAGAACAACTAATATTGGTGTGCCTTCTCAAAGGGCATAATGTATACCTTAAAGCCAATTTAGGGTGACCTTTTCCAAATTTCCCAGTGTTCAAGGGTCCAGAAACCTAAAGGTTAAGGTGTGGTAGTGCTTCTCATAATTATACTCAATAACCTACTAAAATTACTTTTCTTCCTATTCTCACAGTCTTGGACTTGGTGGGTTTGGACGTAAAAGTGCTCCAGAGAAAACTAATTCCTCTAGAAACATAGCTTAGATTCTTCTCAGTTAGAAGCTGAGACTGGCCCCAGACAATTTTATGCTTATACTACTAAATTGGCATGCTTCTGAATCACTATACTGGGCAAGATTCCCACAGCCAGAGTAAATTCGATTATGGCTTCATGATATGGCCTGTAGGACTGTGTCTGGAACCTGGAGAATCACTTGGGTGTAGCTCAGTGTTCCTGTTTCAATAATATTAATTCATAAAAAACAGAAGTAGTCTCATGAAGAAAGGACCTATAAGGACTTAGAAGTTGTAATGATAGAAGTTTGAGTCATTCCTCCAGGAAAGAGAAACACAGGCAAAAACTTCACAACTATTGGCACTGTTGGTAGAAAGCAGGGGAAGATAGAATATATAGGATATAAAGGAAGCTATGAATACTCATTTGGGGCTTTTTACCAGCTGCAAAGGGTGGACTGTAGCAGCTCTGTTTGGTGTTCATTATTATTTTTTCCTTCCTTTTATTCTAAAAATGTGTAAATAACATTTGTGGCTAATTGTTATTGATATAATTATGCCCTGCTGGTATATGTTGGCTGATGAGACATTACATTTTTCTCCCTGGGGAAGTGGGAATTTCTTCACATGAATGAATTAAAGGAATGTTGATAATGATGAATGTTGAGGGGCAAAAGCAGTGGTGTACCCATAAGTTTTATACTGTATTCCTTTTGGCTTTGTGCCTAGAAAGATTAATCAATCCCTGCAGATTGCAACATGTAAATGCTATAATCCCTTGAGATTTCTGGGAAAAGGCAAACAGAAGTTGAAAATATATCAAAGGAAAGGAAGATCAAGGTATGACTCTTCCTTGCTATTTCATTCCTCTCAGTGGTTGGCCATAGTTCGGGCAACTGCTGTATTTACTGTGGAGTTATGACTCACATTGGTCAGTCTCTTTTCCTTGGCTTCTACCATTGACAATTCTTTAGTGCCTTGTTTCATGAGGCCAGTGGTGATAATGCTGATAACGGTCCCCACTGTTGATAGTCCTTGGATACTGTGCCATTTATTGTAGATTTCAAACTACGAAGTGCCCCTTTATTAAATTCTGTTCATGGAGATCTTTAAATGTGCCATTGATTTATGTCAGTACTGTGACTGATACAACAGAATTTATAATTTCTTCCAATTCTTATATTTTAAGTTTCTATAGGCCAAATATAATTCTCATACACTATAGATATAAAATATCATTAGGTTTTAGAAATGTATATGGCACATATTCTATGCCCTACACTATTGATTTTTAAATGCCATTTTTTATAATGCTGCTGCTAAATAGGGTATTGTTTTACACACATAGAGTATTTAGATTTATCTTATACTGAGACATGCAAAGTAATAACCCTATAAAAAGAAATACTTTTGGTGGGGGGCGTGCAGAGTCTCACTCTGTCACCAGGCTGGAGCACAGTGGCTTGATCTCGGCTCACTGCAACCTCTGCCTTCTGGGTTCAAGGGATTCTCCTGCCTCAGCCTCCTGAGTAGCTGGGACTACAGGTAGGCCCCACCATGCCCAGCTAATGTTGTATTTTTAGTAGAGACTGGGTTTCACCATGTTGGTCAAGATGATCTTGATCTCTTGCCCTTGTGATATGCCTGCCTCAGCCTCCCAAAATGGTGGAATTACAGGCATGAGCCACCGCGCTGAGCATATATTTTTAAAGGAGGAATAATTATAGGAAAATTTTGCCAAGTTGCAATACACTTTTAAAGGAGGAATAATTATAGGAAAATGTTGCCAAGTTGCTGAGGAGAATTTATTATTAGTTAAAATATAACACCCCAAAGCCTCTACAAAGTACAAATATGACTTTCATACCCATGAAGTCATGAACACATTATTCTTTTTCCTTTTTATAGTAGCACATCACAGAAACTTGTTCAGTCTCCCTTGTGACCTTGTGAAGGAGAGCAAACATGTCCCTTTGTCACCTAAAACATTTTATTCATTGCAAAATGGCAATGACACTGTGGCTATTTTAAGCTTCCCATTGTTTGTCTAAAATAGATTGCTCTGGCAGAGTGTATGTTCTGAAAATTGTTTGCTTGGTGTGCTCATTACTTCATGTCAACTTTCAGAATGGCAATTTCTAACAATTTCTAAACACTCTTTTCCCAAACAGGTCAAGTGAATGATGCTATTTAAGTGTGTGGTTAGTGGACTATGAAGTGTAAGGGAGTAAGGCATTAGCCTTGGTGAGGGGTAGGCAGACCACACTCAAAAGCCATACCAGTGTCATAGAATAAACCAAGTTTTGTGGAAGTGTAGAGAATGGTTATCAGGTGTAAGGCCAACTGCTTTGCAGTTCTTGTTAAGGTCAGGACAAATCTGAAATACAAATTATAGGGGGTTAATTGATAGGCTGTAAAACAGACTGAGTAGGTCAAAGAACTGGTTTCTGTTTTCCTCACTCCATCTCCCATTTCGACAGTAGGAATAACATGCTATAGAGAAAATTTAATTGTGCTACTAATTTGCTTAATGGCATCAGCTTTAGATATGCCTTTTTCAGGGCTTCTTCTTATCAGTGTTATCAAACTCAAGCCTCATCTCTTCTCCCTCATCTTACTTTCCAGTATTCCTTTCCATGTATCTTCTAGATCTGTGCTTTTTCCATCACTACTCTGATAAATCTTAAACATTTCATCATTTTGACAAATATTAAAATTTCGGTTTCAAACTGCAGGTTGAGCTGAATTGCTTGTGCAATGTATGCAAATCATTTGGTTTCTAGCATGAAAAAATTAAGTCAAGGAGCCAAAGTAAGATCAGAATTGACTAGAATATGTGAGTTTGGCTGAAAAAGTTATAAACTGCTGCTCTAGCCACAGTGAACATACGTGTGAACATCACTGAATATGCCCTCACAATGATTTTACGTCTTCCTCCAATTACCTTTCCCTGAGATATGACTCTGATGCCTAGTCCTTCCTGTCCATACAAACTGATTTCACACCATTATAGAGAAGTCTGATTCTCCAGGTAAAGGTAATTACTTTGTCTGATCTCTCAATTATTTTTTCATGAGCCATTAGCTTAGTTATCTGATTATGTAATAATTCATCTGTTTAAGTTGTAGCAAGTGAACTTCTTCAAAATAGGACTACAGTTAATATCTACATTCTTAGACCCCCCAAAAAATGGCTTGCCTCCTTGTGGGTGCTCAAAAATATTTAAAAGATCATCATTTCAAACTGGAATCAGGAATCTAAATAGATGTGCACTTCCAGACAAAAGAAACAGCATGCAAATAAACTCAAAATAACTTTTCATTCCAGATTAAAACCTGGAATAAGACACCTACATACGGATATCTTTCATAGGTTCTGCCTTGCATTCAGATGTTTCCAAAGGAGACAATCTTACAGAGAAGATCGGAGGTTTTGAAAAATGCCTTATTTCTGAAATGAAGAAGGGAAGCTGGAAAGCTAAGGTTTGTAAGATTTGACTGGAAAGCTAAGGCTTTCATTCCACTTCTGCCATCTGATTTGGTGACCATGAAAAGAACAATCACAAGAGCAACAACAAACTTCCAGTAATAATAATTGAATTGACAACATTAGCTATAATTATAACAGGTGGAATGGAGTTTGTACCACATGCCTCAAACTGTGTCAAGCACCTAAAGTTATTAGGTTATAAAATTTTTAAATTATATTTATTAAACAGCATAGGCAGAATACCCTCAGTTTTTGTATGCTTCATCCAAAATCTCTGAGTATAAGAACATTTTTAAAAGTTATAGACGCCTAAAGGAAAAGCTGAAGGGACAGAATGAGGGATGGCATTAAAATTCGGAGAAATTAACAGTAGTGGCGACACAGCACAGTAGACAAAGCTAAAACCCATCAGTTGAATGAGGCAGAAGATAGTGATAAGTAAGCTTATTTATGCTGCAAAACCATTGTTGGGGAGAGGAGACACTAGTTTACTTTAAAGTGCGAATAAGAATGGGGAATGAAAACAGGAAGAGTATTTTGAAACGTTTCAGAAGCACTTATTTTTTCCTTGTTCAACATGCCCATATTAACCCACACATTAGATGACTATCCCTCCTGTAGTTTATCAGAAAAAAATCTACTCTGAAAAATTAAAACTAATAAGCTCTAGACTTACACACATTGAGCAAATTTAAGGGGGCTTGAGAGTAGATGAGTATATTAAAACAGGAGGGTAGGGTAAATATCTTCTCACTCAATGCCGAGACATCCTCCTGCTTCTCTCACTCAGCTTCTAGAATCCTGAAAGCTAGGCTTATACTACCAATTAGGAGGAACATGATGAACCAATAAATTTATAAATGCTGATATTAATATAGAATCAGAACAGCTGAGTGTCCACCAAGGAAGTCAAACCCATTCATACTTTGGGACTTCTCACAGTACAGGTAAAGTATAAAATAAGTCAGACTTACATAGGAATGGGCAGGTTACACATTTGAGAAAATCTACGTAATTTAAAGACGGATGCCAAGCCGTGTGTGTGTGTGTGTGTGTGTGTGTGTGTGTGTGTGTGTGTAAAACAAAACAAGTACTCTGAGGAAATACGGAAAATTTAGTGGAAAGAAAACTTCAAAACAACAAATTCAACATTAACAGCAACTATATTATTGAGACGATATGACATCATAATGTAAGAATAAATACTATTTTGGCTGGGCACAGTGGCTCATGCCTATAATGCCAGCACATTGGCAGGCAGAGGCAGTTGGATCCCCTGAGGTCAGGAGTTTGAGAGAAGCCTGGCCAACATGGGGAATCCCCGTCTCTGCTAAAAATAGAAAAATTAGCCGGGTGTGGTGACACATGCCTGTAGTCCCAGCTACTCGGAAGGCTGAGGCAAGAGAATCACTTGAACCCAGGAGGTGGAAGTTGCAGTGAGCTGAGGTTGTGCTACTTCACTGCATTCTGGGTGACAGAGTGAGACTCCCTCTGGAAGAAAAAAAAAAAGAATAAATGCAATTTTTTAAAACAAAACATTTAAAGAATTAAGAAATAGATATTGAAAATTTGAGAAAGTGCATTTTAGTAGAAATGTTTTTGAAGACTTGTTGGAGAAAGTTGAGGATCTGACTTAAACGTAGAAGAAAAATATAGAAAGAAGCAAAGCCATGTAGATCAGGTTTAAACTGGCAATTTCAAAATATGAGAAAAGGTAAAATAGGCTGGAAGATATTATCAAAAATTTAAAACAAACTTTGCCTGAGAAACAGCGACATGTGATTCCAGATTAAAAGAAGACTCAGTGAAATTTATAAGAAGTCATGTGAACCAAGTCAAATTACTATGCAATTTTAATACTCTTAAAGACCTTGAACATTCTAAGGGCAACAATATCTGTTACAGATAACTACATGCAGATAAGTATATACGTTGTGTTCACCTGAAAGAGAACAATAAAACTATATCAAAGGATTAGAAATCAAAATAAATAATACTATTTATTTCTCAGCATAAAATTCGACACTCAAACTATTCCAGTGCAGTATAGAATGAAGATAGTTTTAGATAGGTAAAACATACAAGTTTTGTATATCATGCACTTTAATATGGTTTATTGAGATATGTTCCTTCCACAAAAATGAGAGAGTAAATTAAGATAAAGTTATGTAATTCAACAAATAGACTAATGCTTATGAGTCTTGAAGGAAAAAATCAGGATAATACTGTGAAGTAGTCTAGGAAGTTCCAGCTCTCTACTTGATACTTCTCTATTTGATAATATCTTCCAGCAAATAGTTGGAATTTTTTTTTCTCTTTCTCTCTCTACTTGTCTTTCTTTTTTTTGTTGTACTTTAGGTCCTGGGGTATATGTGCAGATCATGCAGGATTGTTGCATAGGTACATACATGGCAAGGTGGTTTGCTGCCTTCATTCCCCCATCAACTACATCTGGTATTTCTCCCCTCGTTATCCCTCCTCACCCTCCCCACCCCCCGCTGTCCCTCCCCTAGCCCTCCCAATGGACCGCAGTGTGTGATGCTCTCCTCACTGTGTCCACGTGTTCTCATTGTTCAACACCCGCCTATGAGTGAGAACATGCAGCGTTTGGTTTTCTGTTCTTGTGTCAGTTTGCTGAGAATGATGGTTTCCAGATTCATCCATGTCCCTATGAAGGACCTGAACTCATTGTTTTTTATGGCTGCGTAGTATTCCATGGTGTATATGTGCCACATTTTCTTTATCCAGTCTATCGTTGATGGACATTTGGGTTGATTCCAGATCTTTGCTATTGTCGACAGTGCCGCTGTGAAGATACATGTGCATGTGTCTTTATAATAGAACAATTTATAATTCTTTGGATATATGCCAGTAATGAGACTGCTGGGTTAAATGGTATTTCTATTTCTAGGTCCTTGAGGAATCGCCACACTTTCTTCCACAATGGTTGCACTAATTTGCACTCCCACCAACAGTGTAAAAGTGTTCCTATTTTTCCACATCCTCTCCAGCATCTGTCTCCAGATTTTTTAATGATCGCCATTCTAACTTGTGTGAGATGGTATCTCAATGTGGTTTTGATTTGCATTTCTCTAATAACCAGTGATGATGAGCATTTTTTCATATGCTTGTTGGCCTCATAAATGTCTTCTTTTGTAAAGTGCCTGTTCATATCCTTCACCCACTTTGGAATGGGTTTGTTTGTGTTTTTCTTCCAAATCTCTTTTAGCTCTTTGTAGATTCTGGATATTAGTCCTTTGTCAGATGGGTAGATTGCAAAAATTTTTTCCCATTATTTTGGTTGCCGATTCACTCTAATGCTTGTTTCCTTTGCTGTATAGAAGCTCTGGAGTTTAATTAGATCCCATTTGTTTATTTTGGCTTTTGTTGCCATTGGAAAATTGTAAGAGTTACAGTCAAAGGAAAAAAAATTACTGTAACTGCTTGATCACCTGAACTTGTTAAGAGGAGATTATCAAGTCTTTGCAAAGGTTTGGAAAAGAATAAATGCTAAAGAAACTAAGCATTTACAATGGAAACCATTTCTGGAGTGCTCACTTGTGCCAGGTAACCGCCCTAAGTTTTTTATGTGTTTTATATATTACCTTAAGAACCTTATAACCCTGGTAATTTTGTTATCATTTTGTAGATGAAGAAATTCTAGGACAAACAAAATAAATATACTACAATATATGGTTTACCCATGAGTACTATCCAAATAAACATAAAAATGCAAACTAAAATATTTAGTCAAAATGTGAAATTGCTAGGATAGAGGTAGGGCACAAAGGTGGCAAATTATAAGATTGTTTCTGATCTTCTGTAACAGGAACTCAATAGATAATGTCTAAAGGTGTGAAATCAAGAAACAGCATCACTTTGTTGTTAAACAGGATCTCCCCTATGGTATGTGGGACTCTGGGTAATACCTTGGTGGGGCCTCTGTTTCATAAACAATTTGAATTAATATTTGTAACAAAATTCATGTGCCCATGTGGAACATAGGGATTTGATTTATTGAAGATGTAGAGAAAAGAGACACTCATATGTTTAGAAGTGTCATACCTTGATTTCTTCAGACTGTAATCTCTGAATTCTCAGGACATAATCTCATTTGATACTGGCCATATCTCTGCCTTCTATCCACCACTACCAGCAGGAAGATAAGTGAGAGGAGATGAGTGAAAAAAGAAGAGTGGGTCCTTTCAGGGAAGGATGGTCTGTCTTTTGTGTAGCACAAATGAAGACTGACCCTGGAACATGTTGTTTTCACATCCATGGGAGGTGATAGAGAGCACTGATTAGAAGAGCTCATTGTCCTGTGGAACAATAGTCTTCAGAACCTTGGAGGAAATGGCACAGCCACCCTTGGAGACTGCCTGACAAGTGACAAGGAGTTAGTGAATGGTACTAGTGGCAGGCAGGGTAAAGAATGCCTGCTGTTAACATCACTACACCCTACCATTGCATACTGTAGGCCCTCAATGGTGGGGTAATCACAGCACAGATGGGTGAAATCCATTGCATAGGCTAGACAGGTGACTTTAGGACAAGTGTCAACCATGCCATGGATAGATAGCACAGGGTCTGAAATCATCCTGGATCTGACACAAATAAGAGAGAGTCACTGCAGATCAGCACGATGACATCATTTCAACACTTTAATCTTATATAATCTTCAGAGGAAATACTTGGATCATCCAGGAGGAGTCATCTTGTAATGATGCCACTTTCTTGGAAATAGATCCTTGCATACCTGGCCTAACAGTATCTGAAATCTGGAGGCAAATACAAAAAGAAACAGCTAAAACCTTGAAATGTGCTAATTTATTCCAGTAGCAGGGCTAGGGAGGAGAAAGGGGGAGAGTTGAGGAATTACTGTTTTTCGTAATATGCCTTGTAATACTATATTACTTTTTAAGTCCTATAGATGTATTACTTCCAAAAATTAAAGAAATAAATATATGAAAGCAGTTTATTTTTAAGTTCTTTTCCCAGCTCCAAACTGCTAAGGGTACATATATATGTGTATGCTTATTAGAGCTCACAGCGAGCTGAATACACTATAAAATATTAGAATAAAGTTATTTTCCATTTATTTTTAAATTGGCATGTTCAAATATATTATGGTTGGTCTCAAAGAAATTTCAAGGTCAGTGACCAACAGTATGGAACTGTTAATCTAAACCAGTCAAAGGGGATAACAAGGAGAAAGCTGAGTATTATTAGAGGTGTAGAGTTAGTTCAGGACAGTATTGGGCCATAACAGTGACTCCAAGGTTGCTCATCTGTGGTAGTCTGACTTCCAGCCCCCATCTTCCCTTGGGCACCTCTGCTGGCTGTCAGTTAAACACCACTAATGAGGACACTGATAACAACTTAAGAAGTGCTTCTGCCCCTTGAGTATTTCATTCCAATGAGAAATGTCTTATTAGACCAAACTATTTTAAACCTGAAAGAAATAGCCTGAAAAAGAACTAATTTTAGTCAGTGTCATTTACAATAATGGTGAAAATTTGAGGCCTTATAAACTCTCCACTACTCTCAAGTTTTGATTTGTAGGTGGCTGCATATTGTGAAGCTGACCCAGGTTATAATAACTATGAAATAGTGTTTTAAGGTTAAAAAAAAAAATGCCCTGCTGAGTAAAACGAGATCTTTTGATTTGTATTTACTTCTACATAGGCTATAGTGCAAGTATAGATGTTAGAATTATATTTATTACACATACATTATCATTTATTTCATGGATGCATACAAACCCTCATTTGCATACACACTTGATGGAAAACCTCATTGAATAAATCTGGAAGAATTGAGTGTAATTTCTTGTCTGTGTCTAAGTAAACTTAACTGTATAAATATGTACATGCACATTCACAGAGATATAAACACAGTAACATCTCACTATCTTTGCAGTGTTAAAGGATCATTATTTGTATGTGAATTTCAAGAAAATTAAAATTTCCCTCATCAGAAATACTTAAAATGTTCTTTAAAACTGTCCTCCAAACTATATCACCATTCTTTTATCTTCTAAAACACTAAATTGAACTTTTGAAATATTCGACACATAATTATTATAGTACATAAATTGACATAATGTGTCATAGTTCCTGCCTTCTGCTTTTGTGGATTTGAAAATATTCCAAACAGTCCGAGAGAACTCTGCTACTTATTTTTGTTTGTGTTTGTAACTTTCTGCCTTTTTCTCACTGGTAGGCTATCCCATCTCACCCTTCACTTCTGTTAGTATGTTCTTGTAGCTATTTTTAAAAATTAGTTTTTGCATCATTGAGAACATAACTGCTCGATAACTGTTTTGTTGAGTTAAGCTATATAGTTCTCTGCTCTTTGACAGTGTTGTAAAGAAATAACGAATTGTTTTTATTGATCAGAAACCATACATTTTTCCTCTACTTTTATCATACCAGCTATTTAACATTACCTGATGTATTTTCAAAGTAAGTTAAGCACTAAAGGTTAAAATACTTGCAATAAAAATTCAGTTAGTTTCTGGTCAGTGTGAGAGTCCTTCTAATTACTGAGATTTGGCTCTTTCTGTGAGTGGGTGTTTGCACTTAAGGGCTGAATATTGAATGAGACTGACAGTTTCTAAGAGGATTGGAAGTGATCCCTTCATAATCCACAGGATGAGCTTCTACTTTATGATTGCTGTAATCCAAAGAACTTCTGGCTCATAAGGAGCATATTCTTGAAGCCATGTAAGTTGGTAGTTAACAATGATCTCTTCAGTTTCTTCTGTCGTCACAGCCCCTCCCTGCAAAGTAAATTTTCTTTTGAATGTCTATTTTAATGCTTCTTTCCCACCCCCTGGAGGTGGTAAGCAATTTAACTTACAAATTAGAAAACTGGAAGGCAGAAGACCATTTTGAAGATTGTTTATTTCATGGCCTCATATTTTAGGGGGCCCTGAAAGTCTCATCTCTAAGCAATCAAGGCAGTCAAGTTTGACTTTTTGGTTACCCTAGGCATAGCTCTTTGATGGATTAAAAAGTGCTTTTAGCAAATTGACATCTGCTGCTTCAATGATACAATGTGGGCATTTTTGGCTTGTACTGAAAATGGAAATTGGACTTCACTACATTGAAAATAAGGTTTAGGAGCACTAATGGCCACATTAATGACTTAGAATAATTTTTAGTTACAGTTCTTGAGTAATAGGACTGGAAATATTTTGCTATGAAAACAAATTACTAATTTGCCAGTAGGAATGATGGCATTGACCTTAACTTGAATAACTATTTTAAAAGGCTGGTGATACAGAAGGCTTTATGGAAGGGTGAGTTTCATGTGGAAGATCGTGTTTCCACATGACTCCACACGTCAACTAGAGGAATTCTACATACACATTTACAATGGATATTTCTTTGTCTTAAACTGAATAGAGAGACTATATTCATACTTTGTCTCCAGAATCTAGTGGTCCTTGATGATACTGCCCTTTAGAATTCGTTTAGCTGAACAGTTACGTTCTTTTGAATGCTAAGATACTAGTAAAGAAAAACACAACTGATTTACTGGAAGTGCTATTTTAATGTCTGTCTGTTCTGCTATGAAAAAGTACCTGAGACTAGGTAGTTTAAAAACAAGATAAATTAATTTTCTTATAGTTCTGATGGCTAGGAAGTCCAAGATGAAGGTGCCAGCCTTTTAAGTTGTTTAATGAGGACTGCACATTCCAGAGAGAAGAAAAGCTGTGTTCTCACAAGGCAAAAAGTGGAAGGGCAAGCTAGCTCAGCACTGCACAAAGCCTCTTTTATTAGCGACTTAATTCCATTCCTGCGGCAGGAGACCTCATGGCCTAATCAGTTCTTAAAGGCCTCACCTCAGCACATCACAATTGGTAACACCTGAATTTTGGAGAGAACCCATTCAAACCACAGCAGTGGGATTTTTCAGCTTGTTTTCTTATGCAGTTTTCATTCAGTTGACATATGCTTTGTTATGTGATTATGCTATAAATACACCTGGTTCATGAGAGAGCAAACGCTTTATGCAGATTCATAAATCTGCATATCAAGTGTTAGACCAAACGCAAAAACATGCTGGTGATTAAACTGAAATTCAATATTTTCTGTCTGAACTTTGAAAAGTAGGCCTAGAGAATGAGGAATGATTAATTTCAATGAGCAGTAAAAAGATACACATGGAAAATAAATAAGAATGTTGTGTCCTGAAGTGAATGTTATTTCCAAAACTCTAAGATAACCTGTATTCTTAGGCTACTTAGTATTCTGAACAAACTTTCCAAAGGCTGACAGCATTTATAAGTCTCTGGGTAAGCTTTCAAAACTTTGGAGAGGTTAATTTGGTTACTACTGTTTCTGGGTCCCCTATGAGTTACAAGTGTTTGACTTCCCCAGTTTCTGAGGAGGACAAGAAAAATGACCAAAATTTCTGCTTATGTTTATATCAAACTTCCCGTTATTTGGAGTGTATACCAAGAGATTTTATTCCTTGCTTTCAGAAGAATCTAACATGATGCCTGAAAGAAATAAGTCACTTTTATTTTTAGTAATAATTCCATTGGGATGTAATTTATATACAATTAAATTCACATTTAAAACGTATAGCTCAGTGTTTTTAGTCTGTTCAAAGTTGTGCAACCATTACCACAATTTCAGAACATTTTCATCATACCCTCTACCCAAATCCCACCATTGGACCCTTTCACAGCCACATACCACGTACCTCATTCCTTCTATCTATAGTCAGCCACTAATTAACTTCTCTGTTGATTTTCACATCCTGGACATTTCATATAAATTGCATTATATAATATGGCATCCTATTTACTGGCTCTTCTACTTAGAGAAATGTTTTCAAGGATCGATCACCTATGGTGTGGCTTGCATCAGCACTATATTTACTGACACATAATTTCCATTATATGGATATACCATATATTGTTTATTCATTCATCAATCAGTAGACATGTAGGTTGTTTTCACTTTTATGAATGATACTGCCATACATATTCATGAACAGATTTTTGTGTGGATATGTGTTTTCATTTATCTTGGGAGTAGGGGTAGCAACTCTACGTTTAAACTTTTCAGGAAATGGCAGACTGTTTGCCAAAGTGTATGCCTCATTTTACATTCTCACTTGCAGTATGAGGGTTTCAGTTTCTCTACAGCCTTAGTGACATTTGTCATTACCTGCATCTTAATTATAGTCACCTTAGTGAGTGTGAGGTTATTTCTCATTGTGGCATTTATTTTCATTTCCCTAACAGCTAATGTTGTTGATCATTTTCTCATATATTTATTGGCCATTTAAATCTTTGTAAAAACATGTATTAATTCAATTGACTACTTTTTAGTTGGATAATTTGTGGTATGATTGAGTTGTAAATGTTATTTATGTTGTCTAGATACAAGTTATTTAAATGAGATCTGTAAATATTTTCTTTCGTTCTGTAGATTATTGTCTTACTTACTTGATAGTGTCCTTTGAAGCATACAGTTTGGTGAGGTACAAATTACATATTTTTTCTTTGTTGCTTGTGATTTTTATGTCATAACCAAGAAATGATTGCCTGGTCCAAGGTGGTGGTGATTACACTTTATTCTAAGACTTTTATTTCTTTACCACCTGTATTGAGACTTTCATTCACTGGGGTATTTTTTTGTAAATCATGTAAAATAGGGGTCCAGTTTTATCTTTTGCATGTAGATATCCAGCAGCACCAGCACCATTTGTTGAAAAGATTTTAGTTGTCAATCTTTTCAAAAATTGACTGTAAATGTAAAGGTGTGTTTTTAAACATCCAGTTCGGTGACATTCATATATATGAGTGTGTGTTTCTTTGTGAGTAGTATATTTGTGTGTGTGTGTGTGTGTGTGTGTCTGTCTGTCTGTCTGTCTCAGTCTGTTTTACTTTTCTATAAAGGAATAACTGAGACTGAGTAATTTATGAAGAAATACGTTTATTTGGCTCATGATTCTGCTATGGAAAGTTCAAGACTGGGCATCTGGTGAGGGTTTCAGGGGGCTTCCTCTCATGGTAGAAGGTAAAGGGGAGCCAGTATGTGCAGAGGTCACATGGCAGGAGAGGAAGCCCATGAGAGAGAGAGGGGAGGTGCCAAGTGCTTTTTACCAACTACTTCTTGTGGGAGCTAATAGAGTTAGAAATCATGTATCCTCAAGAAAAGACATTAATCTGTTCATGAGGGATCCACCTCCGTGACCCAAATGCCTCCCATTAGGCTGCACCTCCAACATAGATAGGGAATCAAATTTCAACATGAGGTTTGGAGGGGACAAACGTCTAAACCATAGCATATGTATACATATATAGCTTTAGTCAGTGCCACACTGTTATGGTTTCCATAACTTTGTACTGAGTTTTGAGTTTGGGAAGTGTCAATACTATAGTCTTGCTCTTTATCAGGATAGTTTTGGCAATCTGGATATTTTGAATGTCGTTATGAGTGTTTGGATCAACTTATCTACAAATACACAGCTGAAATTTTGACAGAAAATGCACTGAATTTATAGGTTTATATAGACTTACTATCTTATTATTAATTGTTAAGTCATCTGATATAGAGTATTATGACTTTTTTGTTAAATTTCTAAGCTTTTTTTTGCTGCTATTATAAATGTTTTCTTAATTTCATTTTTGGATTGTTCCTTGCAAGTGTATAGAAATATAAATGATATTTGTATATCAATCTTATATGCTTAAACCTTGCAGAATTTGGTAACCAGTTCTAACAGTTTTGTGGAGAATGTCTTAGAGGAGTTTACATACAAAATCATGCCACCTGCAAAGATACATAGTTTTACTTCTTTTTCAACCTAGATGTCTTTTATTCACTTTCTTGCTACTTTGCCCTTACTAGAACCTTCAGTATAATATTGAATAGAAGTAGTAAAAGAAAACATTATTGTCTTGTTCCTGATCTTAAGTAGAATATACAGTTTTTCACCAAGCATGCTGCCGTCCATTGTTTTTTGGTAGATTCCCTAAAAAGACTGAAGAAGTTTGCTTACATTCATAGTTTGTTTAGTATTTTCATAATGGAGAGGTGTTGGATTTTGTTAAATGCTACTTGTGGTTCTTCTATTGCAATAATTGTTCTGTCCTTTATTGCATGAACATGTTGAGTATGTTAATAGATTTTTACATGTTAAATCAATGTCGGATTTGCAAGATAAATTCTATTTTGTTATGATGTCTAATCTTTTATATAAAGATTAATCTGGTGAGCTAGCTTTTTGTTAAGGAATTTTGCTTTCTTTCTTTCTCTCTTTCTCTGTCTCTCTCTCCAGATGCATATTGAAAATATATATATATATATATATATATATGTATAAATTTCTTCTACGATTTATTTGTTTGGTTTTGTATCAGGGTAATACTGGATTCAGAGAGAATTGAGAATAGACACTTATCCTCCTCTGATTTTTTTGTAAGAGTCTATAAAAAGATGGTAATAATTTTTTAAATGTTAGAATTCACCATTGAAGTAATTGGGCCTGAGCTTTTATATTTTCTCTTTGAATAGTTTATTTTTCTTTAGATATCAATTCAATTACTTTAAATGTTAACTCTATACAAAGCTTCTATTTCCTTATGAGTCAGTGTTGACAATTTGTTTTTCTGGGATTTTTTCATCTAAATTTTCTAATTTATTAGCACACTATTTTTTCTAGTATTCTCGACAATACTTTAAGTCTGGTAGTAATGATCTCTCTTTCATTCCTGATTTTAGTAATTTGAGTATTCTCTTCTTTTTTTTAGTCTAGCTAAATATATATAATTATTTTTAAGCTATTCAATAAAACAACTTTTGTATTTGTTGATACTCTTGTTTTCCTATTCTGCATTTTATTTCAAAACTGTTTGCTTTGTTATCTTACTTTGAGTTGAATGTGATCTTTTTTTCTAGTGTCTTATGGTGAAATGTTAGATTATTGATTTCACATCTTTCCCTTTTTAAAATATGTGCCCTTACAACTACAGATTTACAAGTACTTGCTTTAACTGCATCCAATAACCTTTGGAATGTTATGTCTTCATTTAATTTATATCAAAGCACTTTCTAATTTCCCGTGTGATTTCTTTTTTGATTATATCATTATTTAGGAGTATGTTGTTTAACTTTCCTGTATTTGTGAATTTCCGAAATTTGTTTTTATTATTGATTTCTAATTTTATTCAATTGTGACTGCAGAATATGCTTTGTAGAATTCCAATTACTTTAACTTATTGAGGCTTATTTTATGGCCTAACACATACTCTACCCTGGAGAATGTTTCATGTGCACTCTTCTGTGGTTGGGTGCAGTGTTCTACCGATGTCTGTTACATCTCGTTGGTATATAAGCTTGTCCACATCTTTTATTTCCTTATTGATTCTTCTGAGTAGCAGTAGTTGTTTTCTGTTTGTTTAGTGACTGTCTGGAATATTTTAGTGAAGTTTCTTTGCCCTGAGGTATGAAGTTTGTGAAGTTGCTCCACAGAGGTTACAGCTCTGGACATGTTCACAGTCACCCTGGGATGATAGGAGTTTCAGCAGAGCTGTCTTTAACTGTTTCTTACCCTGATCACATCAAGTTGCTGATTAGATACTCCTGTTCTCAAAAATTCCATGGGGCATATGTTGTTTTATAGACTGTTCCAATTAAATTGAGGACCCTTTGCCCAGATAGTATTTGGGGCCACTATATGAGGTTTTAATGACTCCAGGATTGCTCTTCTTAGCTGTCTCATTCTCTTCTTGTCTCTCCTAAAGTGGCTTGAGTATGACTGAACTTGTTTTTCTCATGAAGTTACCTTCATGTAATTGCTTCACTAACACCTCCCCTGTTTTGGAAAGCACTGTTAGGCTTGAACTTCCCCAGACCCTACTTAAATGAAGTCAGTTCTTTTCAGTAAAGCTTCAGAGTTTTCTGTTAAGACTTGCCTCTGCCCCTGGACAAAATTTCTGAACCAAGTTCCTAGAGCTGTAGTCCAGGACTTTGTGTCACTTTCCTCTGAGTTACCCCTGCTGGAAAGGCAAGTACAACCTTAGTTTTCTAGGCATTTTTTTTTTCTACAGATAATATGGGGAAACTCTTCCTTACAAATGAGTTGGTGTGAAAGCCCTTGGGGCCTGGAGTGCTCAGCATGCTGTTTGTAAGCTAAGGCCCCAACCCATGAGTGGGGCACAGGGGATAAATGTAGTTACTGACCTCTTGAGTGCACTTGCCTGGAATTTAACTCCCCTGCAAAATAGCTGAAGGAAGTATTAAAAATTTTTTTTATTTCCACTGGTTTGCTCCTCCTTGGAAGATATACCCTTCCACTAGGGGGATAGCTGTGTTCTTAGCTACACTTGCCTGAGGGAAGTTTCCATCACATTATGCTGAAAGTCAAAAAAAAAAAAAATAGATACTGGCAAGGTTGTAGAGAGAAAGGAACACTTATACACTGCTGGTGTGAGTGTAAATTACTCCACCCATTGTAGAAGACATTGTGGCAATTCCTCAAAGACCTAAAGACAGAAATACCATTTGACCCAGCAATTCCATTACTGGGTATGTACTCAAAGAAATATAAATTATTCTGTTACAAAAATACATGCACACATATGTTGATTGCAGCACTATTTACAATAGCAAAGACATGTAATTAACCTAAATGTCCATCAATGATAGACTGGATAAAGAAAATGTGCTTCATATATACCATGGAATACTATATAGCCATGAAGAACAATATTATGTCCTTTGCAGGGATATGGATCAAGCTAGAGGCTGTTATTCTTAGCAAAGTAACACAGGAACAGAAAACCAAATGCACTACGTTCTTACATATAAATGGAAGCCAAATGATAACACATGGTCACATAGAGGAGAACAACATATACTGGAGCCTATCAGAGGATCGAGTATGAGAGGAGGGGGAGGATCAGGAAAAACAATGGATATTATGCTTAATTCCTGGGTGATGAAATCTGTGCAATAAACAGCCATGACATGTTTGCCTATACAACAAACCTGCACTTGTACCCTGAAATTAAAATGAAAGTGAAAAAGTTATATAAACAGAAAAAAGAAGCTCCAAATAAATAAAATCACAAAAAGAAGATATTAAAACTGATAACACAGAAATGCAAAAGATCATTAGAGATTACTCTGAACAGCTCTATGTCAACAAATAGAAAACCTATAGGAAATGGATGAATTCCTAGGCCTATATTAGGAAAAAATGAAAAACCTAAACATACTAGTAATAAATAACAAGTTTGAGTCAGTAATAAAAGCCTCCCAATAAAGCCCAGAACAGAATTGCCTTACTGCTGAATTCTGCCAATCTTCCCAAAAAGAGCAAACGTCAATTCTTCTCAAACTGTTTAAAAAATACAGAAGAGAAAGGAATCATTCCTAATATATTCTATGAGGCTGACATTACACCGTCCCCAAACCAAACAAGGATACAACAAAAAAGAAAACTATAGGTCAGTATGTCTGATTAGCATAGATGCAGAATTCATCAATAAAATACTAACAAACTGAATCCAAGTACATGTCAAGAAGATAATACATCATTATTTATCCCAATATGCATATATGACTTATCCCAGCAATGCAAAGATGTGACTTATCACATCAATCAAATAAAGGACAAAAAACATATGTTCATCTTAATAGATGTAGAAAGAGCATTTGATGAAATGCAAATTTTCTCCATGATAAAAATTTGCAACAAGTTAGGAATAAAAGAAATATACCGGCCGGGCGCGGTGGCTCAAGCCTGTAATCCCAGCACTTTGGGAGGCCGAGGCGGGTGGATCACGAGGTCAAGAGATCGAGACCATCCTGGTCAATATGGTGAAACCCCGTCTCTACTAAAAATATAAAAAAAAAAAATTGGCTGGGCATGGTGGCGCGTGCCTGTAATCCCAGCTACCCAGGAGGCTGAGGCAGGAGAATTGCCTGAACCCAGGAGACGGAGGTTGCGGTGAGCCGAGATCGCGCCATTGCACTCCAGCCTGGGTAACGAGCGAAAACTCCGTCTCAAAAAAAAAAAAAAAAAAAAAAAAAAGAAATATACCTCAAGACAAAGGCAATGTGTAACAATCCCAGACCTAACACAATAGTGAATGCATAAAAGGTTATCTCTAAGAGCTGGAACAAAATGAGGATGCTGACTTTCACACTGTTCTTTTATACAGTACTGGAAGTCCTAGACAGAGACATTAGTCAAGAGAAAGAAATAAAGGGTATCCAAATGGGAAAAGTGGAAACAAAACTGTCCTATTTGGTAGGCAATTTGATGTAATGTAGAGAAATTCCTAAAAACTCCATCAAAATGCTCTCAGAATTAATAAATTTAGTAAAGTTAGAGAATACAAATTCTGTAGTATTTCTATACACAAATAATGAGCAAGATGAAAATGAAATCAATAAATCACATTTACAATGACTACGAAAAAATCTGGGAATTGCGTAGGTAAAAGATTTCTACACTGAAAACCACAAACCACTGAGAAAAACTAAAGAAGATACAAATGGAAGGACATTCCATGTGCATGGATGAAACAAATCAATATTGTTAAAATGACCATACTGCCCACAGCAGTCTACAAATTTGATACTATCCCTGTTAAAATACTAATGACACTTTTCACAAAAATGGGAAAAAAAAAACCCAAGATTTGTATGGAACTACGAAAGATCTTAAATAGCCAAAGCAATTCTGAGCAAGAAGCACAAAGCTGGAGGCATCAGAGTGCCTGAATTTAAAATACTCTCCATCGGGTAGAGCAGGATGGTCGAATAGAAGCATACACTGTTCATCTTCCACAACGGAACACCAAAATTTAACAGCTATCTTCACATAGAAAAGAAATGTCACAAGAACCAAAAGTTAGCAGAGCATATTGTTGAAAGGGACATTGAGAAGGGTTTGAGACAGTCTTGGATCTCTGACACCTCCCCTCCCCCATGTTCCCAGCAGCAGTCCTGCTGTTTGGAGTACTAATCTTTGCACTTTGGGGAGGGAGAGTGCAGGGATCAGAGCACTTCACATTGAATTCATACTGCTCTGTCACAGCCAGCATCTGCACATGGAAGGAGCATTTGGACCAGCCCCAGCTAGAGAGTCACCCATCACAGCAGTTGAAACTTTTTCGGCCAGCCTCACCACCACAGACTGAAGTGCTCCAAGGTCCTAGGTAAACTTGAATGGTAGTCTAGAATACAAGGTCTGCAATTTGTAGGCAACTCCCAGTGCTAGGATGAGCTTAGAGCCATTGGACTAGGGTTACATATCACCTAATGAGACACCAGTTGGCATGGCAAAGGGAGGACATGTGGCCTCCCTTCCCCAAACCCAGGAAGTACAGCTCCTAACAATAAAAGTGCCTTCCTCCTTGTGTTTAGGAGAGGAGGGCAATGAGTAAAGAGGATTTCATCTTGCATCTTGAATACTAACTCATCCACAGAAGGATAGGGCACCAGGCAAAGTCATGGAAGCCCCCATTCCAAGCCCTAGCTCCAAAAAGAAATCTGCTGCCTTGAAGGTAAGGACTCAGTCCTAGCAGGATGCATCACCTGCTGACTAACGAGCCCTTGGACTCTGGATAACCACCAGTGATACCCAGGGAGTACACTGTGGACCTTGGGCTCTGAGATCTGCTGGCTTCAGGGGAAGCTCAGCACATTCTCATCACATTGTGTAGTGGTGGCTACAGTGAAAGACTCCTTCTGTTTGAGAAAAGCAGAGGGAAAAGTAAAAGGGACATTTCCTTGCATCCTAGAAACCAGCTTAGCTGGTAGAGCAAAAAGCAGGCTTTCTAGGTCCTCGACTCCAGACATAGGCTCTTAGACAGCCTTTCTTGACCTTCCCTGGGCCGAAGGAGAGCCCACTGCCCATGAGTCTCAGATCTGACAGCATTCACCAAAAACTGGTGGAAGAGCCCTTAGGATTGAGGCAAACATCATCAGTAGCCTGGCAGAAGCCCCGATAGACCGGCGGTGGTGGTGACCATAGGGGGAGGCTCTTTTGCCTCTGTATAGGGAAGGCAAGATGGGGAAGAACTTTGTATTAACGTTTAAGTGTCTGCTTAGTCACAGTAGAACAGAACATCAGGAAAATTGCTAAGATTTTGGACTTTAATCCTCCTTTTCCAGACACCATCTCTGGGTATGCCCCAGGCCCTGGGTAAATCAACATCCTGAAGGGAAGGGCTTGGGCAGGGCCTAGTGCTATGCTGTTTTCAGTTCTGACTTAGCAGTGTCTCAGTGGTGGTGGCCACAGGGGTGCTTGCATCACCAACCTTTTAGTTTCAGGTATCTCAGGGGAGAGAGAGAGAGAGAGAGAGAGAGAGAGACACTCTGTATGTTTGCGAAAATGTAAGGGAAAAGGACAGGAGACTCTGATAATTCAGAAAATTCTTTGGAATTTTATCTAAGATGAATAAAGTGTTACCTCTATGAGTCTGCAAAATCCACAACATTATTGGGCTTAGGGCCCAAGTCCCTCCAAATACCTAGAAAAACCTTCTCAGGAAGGCGAGGTACAAACAAGCCCAGACTGTGAACACTACAATTAATACCTAACTTGTCAATGCCTAAACACGTAGGAACACCTATAAGTATCAGCACCATCTGGGAAAACATGACCTCACCAAATGAACTAAATAAGGCACTAGGGACACTCCTGGAGAAACAGAGATATGTCAGAGGATTCAAAATAGCTGTCTTGAAGAAAGTGAAAGAAATTCAATATAACATAGAGAAGGAATTCAGAATTTAATCAGATAAATTTAAAAAGAGATTGAAATAATTAAAAGAATCAAACAGAAAATCTAGAGTTGAAAAATGCAATTGACATGCTGAAGAATGCATTAGAGTCTCTGATTAGCATAATTGATAAAGGAGTAGAAAGAATTAGAGCTTAAAGATAGTCTATTTGGAAATACGTAGAGGAGACAAAATAAAAGAAATAAAAAACAACTATACCTACAGGATCTAGAAAACAGCATCAAAGGGTAAATCTAAGTTGTTGGCCTTAATAAAGATGTAGAGAAAGAGACAGGGGTTGAAAGGCTATTCAAAGGGTTAGTATCAGAGAACTTCTCAAAACTAGAGAAAAATATCAACCTCCAAATGCTAGAAAGTTATGGAACACCAAGCATATTTAACCCAAAGTAGACTATGTCAAGGCATTTAATAAATTTCCAAAGTCAAAGATAAAGGATCTTAAAAGCAGCAAGAGACAAAATAACAGACAATGAAGCTCCAATATGTCTGGCAGCAGGCTTTTCAATAGAAATCTTGCAGGCCAGAGGAGAGTGGCAGGATATATGTGAAGTGTTGAAATAAGAAAAAAAAAAAAAACAACTTTTAACCTAGAATAGTGTAGCTAAAATATTCTTTAAGCATGAAAGTGAATAAAAGAACTTGACAGATAAATAAAATCAGAGGGAATTCATCATCAGACCTCTCCTACATAAATTGGTAAACGGAGATTTTAAATCTGAAATCACCAGAAGGTATAAAACTCACCAGTAATCTTTAAATGAGCAAGAAGAAATCGACTGAAGGTACAAAACTCACTGGTAATAGTAAGCACAGGAAAACACAGAATAATACAATGCTATAATTTTAGTTTATAAACTTCTTGATTTAAGTAGAAAGACTAAATGATGAACCAATAAAAAATAACTACAACTTTTCAAGACGTAGTATAAAACATAAAAAGAAACATTAAAATATTAAAAAGTGGAGGACAAAGTTAAAATGTAGAGTTTTATTAGTTTTTCTTTTGTGTGTTTGTTAATCAGTGCTAAATTGTCATCAATTTAAAATAATGGGTTGTAGGATAGTATTTGCAAGCCACATAGTAAACTCAAACCAAAAAAAATAAAACATATGATGGACATGTAAAAAGTAAAAAGAAATGCCAGCATACTACCAGAGAGAGTCATCTTCACTAAAAGGAAGAGAAAAACTAAGAGAACACAAAACAACCGGAGAACAAATAACAAAATGGCAGGAATAAGTTCCTACTTACTAATAACATTGAATGTAAGTGGACTAAACTCTCCAATCAGAAGACACAGAGTAGCTGAATGGATGAAAAAACAAGACTCAGTGATCTTTTGCCTACAAGGTACAAAGAGCATGCTTCACCTAAAAAGGTATGTAGACTGGGCTGGGCGTGGTGACTCACGCCTGTAATCCCAGCACTTTGGGAGGCCGAGGCAGGCGGATCATGAGGTTAAGAGATCGAGACCATCCTGGCCAACATGGTGAAACCCCATCTCTACTAAATATACAAAAAAATTAGCCAGGCCTGGTGGCACGCGCCTATGGTCCCAGCTACTTGGGAGGCTGAGGCAGAAGAATAGCTTGAACCCAGGAGGCGGAGGTTGCAATGAGCCAAGATTGTGCCACTGCACTCCAGCCTGGTGACAGAGCAAGACTCCCTCTAGGGAAAAAAAAAAAAAAGAGAAAGGTATGTAGACTGAAAATAAAAAGATGGAAAAAAATATTCTATAACAATGAAAACCAAAAAAAGCAGAATTAGGTATACTTATATCAGAAAATAACTTTGAGGTCAACATCATAAGAAGAGACAGAGAAAGTCATTATATAATGATAAAAAGGTCAATTCAGCGAGTGATAATAACACTTATATATGCACACAACCATGGAATACCAAAATATATAATGCAAATAGTATTAAAGGTAAAAAGAGAGATAGCTCCCAATACAATAATAGCTGGAGACTTCAGTAACTTACTTTCAGCATTGGACAGGTATTCCTGGCAGAAAAGCAAAGAAATACTGGAAATAATCTTCACTATAGAACCAATGGACCCAATAGATATTTACAGGATATTTTATAAAATGGCTGTGGAATATACATTTTGTTTATTCTCAAAGATAGACCACATGTTAGGTTGTAAAACAAGTCACCAAACTTTCAAAAAACTGAAATATCAGGCATCTTCTCTGATCACATGGAATAAAGCTACAAATCAGTAACAAATCTAGAAATTATACAAACACATGGAAATTAAATATGATTCTGAATGACCAGGGGTTAATGAGGAAATTGAAAGATTTCTTTAAAAAAAGATGGTGAAAATACAACATACTAAAACCAGTAGAATACAATGAAAGCAGTACTAAGAAGAACATTTATAGCTATAGATGCCTATATCAGAAAAGAATAAAAACTCTAATAACCTAATGATGCATCTTAAAGAACGGTAAAAGTTATATCAAACTGAACATGTTAGTAGACAAAAGATATTAGAAAGATTAGAGTAGAAACAAATGAAATGAAAACAATACAAAAAGATCAATAAGGCAAAAGTTGTTTTCTGTAAAGATAAACAAAATTACAAACTTGTAGCCAAACTGAGAAGAAAAAAAAAGAATATCCCATTTGTCTATTTTGGCTTTTGTTGTCAATGCGTTTGGCGTTTTGGTCATGAAGTCCTTGCCTACACCTACGTCCTGAATGGTTTTGCCTAGATTTTCTTCTAGGGTTTTTATGGTGTTAGGTCTTATGTTTAAGTCTTTAATCCATCTGGAGTTAATTTTAGTTTAAGGTGTCAGGAAGGGGTCCAGTTTCTGCTTTCTGCACATGGCTAGCCAGCTTTCCCAACACCATTTATTGAACAGGGAATCCTTTCCCCATTGCTTGTTTTTGACTGGTTTGTCAAAGATCAGATGGTTGTAGATATGTTGTGTTCCATCGACGATAGACTGGATAGGGAAAATGTGGCACATATACACCATGGAATATTATGCAGCCATCAGAAACGATGAGTTTGGGTCCTTTGTAGGGACATGGATGAACCTGGAAACCATCATTCTCAGCAAACTGACAGAAGAGCAGAAGATCAAACACCGCATGTTCTCACTCATAGGCGGGTGTTGAACAATGAGAACACATGGACACAGGGAGGGGAGCACTACACACTGGGGTCAGTTGGGGGGAAATAGGGGAGGGAGGGTGGGGGGTGGGAAGCTGGGGAGAGATAGCAAGGGGAGAAATGCCAGATGTAGGTGATGGGGAGGAAGGCAGCAAATCACACTGCCACGTGTGTTCCTATGCAACAATTTTGCATGTTCTTCACATGTACCCCAAAATGTAAAATGCAATAAAATAAATAAATGGGAAAAAAAAAAAGAATATCCATATAAATAAAACCAGAGGTAAAAAAAGGAAACATTAAAACTGATGCTGCAGAGATTCAAAGGATCATCAGTGGCTACTATAAGTAAATATATGCCAACAAATAGGGTAATGTAGAAGAAATGGTCATTCCTAGAAACATCCAACCTACTAACATTGAACCAGGAAAAACTCCAAAACTTGTTCAGACCAAGAACAAATAAGGAAATCAAAGTCGTAATAAAAATTCTCCCAGCAAAGAAAAGCCCAGGACCCAATGGCTTCCCTTCAGAGTTCTACCAAACATTTGAAGGAAGACTAATACCAATCCCGCTCAAATTGTCCCCCAAAATAGTGGATGTGGGAATACTTCCAAACTCATTCTGTCTAGCCAGTATTATCCTGATACCAAAACCAGAGATACATCGAAAAACGAAGGGGTCAATATCTCTGATGAAAATTGATGCAAAAATCCTCAACAAAATACTAGCAAAAATATTCAGCAATACATTAGATTATTCATCACAAGCAAGTGGGATTTAATCCCAGGGATGCAAGGGTTGTTCAATAAGCAAATAAATCATTGTACTACATCATATCAACCAAATAAAGGGCAAGAACCATATGATCATTTCAACTGATGCTGAAAATTATTTGATAAATTTCAACATCCCTTCATGATAAAAACCCTCAGAGAACTGAATGTAGAAGGAACATACCTTAACATAATAAAAGCCATATTTGACAGACCAACAGTATTGTACAGAATAGGGAAAAGTGAAAGTCATTCCTCTTAGAACTGCAGCATGACAAAGATGCCTCACTTTCATCAGTATTATTCAATGTAGTAACCAGAGGTCTTAGCTAAAGCAACCAGACAAGAGAAAGAAATAAATAGATTCCATATTGGAAAGAGAGAAGTCAAATTATCCTTAATAGCTGATGATAAAACTTTATATTTGGAAAAACCTGAATTCTCAGCCACAAAAAACTATTAGAGCTGATTAACAAATTTAGTAAATGTGCCAGATATAAAATGTACATATGAAAGTCAGCATTTCTATATGCCAGCAGCAAACAGCCTGAAAACAAAATTGAAAACATAATCCCATTTACAATAGCCACAAATAAAATTAAATACCTAGGAATTAACCAAAGAAGTGAAAGATCTCTATAATAACAACTATAAAATATTGATGAAATAAAGAGGACACCAACAAATTTAAAGATTCCATGTTCATAGATTGGAAGAATCAATATTGTTTAAATATCCATACCAAGAGTCATTGTAATCTCTATCAAATTACCGGTGACATTCTTCACAGAAATAGAAAAGTGAATTCCAAAATTTGTATGAAACCACAAAAGACACAGTAGATCAAATATCCTAAGCAAAAAGAACAAAACTGGAAGAATCAATTTACATGACCTCCAATTATTCTACAGAGCTGTAGTAACCCGAACAGCAAGGTACTGGAGTAAAAACAGACACATAAACCAATGGAAGAGAATAGAGAACCCAGAAACAAATCCACACACCTACAGTGAACTTACTTTTGACCAAGGTGCCAAGAGCATACCTTGGGGGAAGAAACAGCCTCTTAAATGTGCTGGGAAAATGGGATTTTTATATGCAGAAGGATGAAACTTGATCCCTATCTCTTGTCTTATAAAAAAATGAAGTCATAATAGATTAAAGACCTAACTCTAAGACTTCCAACTACAAAACTACAACAAGAAAACTTTGGGAAAACTCTCCAGAACACTGGTCAGGACAAAATTTTCTTGAGCAATACCACACAAGCACAGGCAATCAAAGCAAAAATGGACAAATGGGATCACATTAAATTAAAAAGTTTCTGCCCAGCAAAACAAAACAATCAACATAGTGAAGAGACAACTCACAGGATGGGAGAAAATATTTGCAAACTACTCATTTGACAAGGGATTGATAATCAGAATATATAAAGAGCTTATACAATTCTATAAGAAAAAACTAACACTGATTAAAAAATGGGCAAAAAAATTCTGAATATACACTTCTCAAAAGAAGACATTCAAATGAAAAACAAGTATATGAAAAATTGTCCATCATTATTGGTCATCAGAGAAATGCCACCAAAATTTCAATCAGATACCATCTTACCACAGTTAAAATGGCTTATATGCAAAGACAGGCACAAACAATTGCTGTCAAGGATGTGGAGAAAAGGGGACACTTATGTGCTGTTGGTGGCAATGTAAATTAGTATAACCACTATGGAGAATATTTTGGAAGTTTCTAAAAAATATAAAAATAGAGCCACTATATGATCCAGCAACACCACTGCTGGGTATATACCCAAAAGAAAGAAAATCAGCATATCAAAGATATTCACACTCCTGTTTTTTGTTGCAGCACTGTTTACAGTAGCCAGGATTTGGAAGCAATTTAAGTGCTCATCACCAAATGAATGGATAAAGAAAATGTGGTACTTAATACATGATGGAGTACTATTAGCCACAAAAAAAAAATGAGATCTAGTCATTTGCAACAACATGGATGAAACTGAGTATCATAATGTTAAGTGGAATAAGCCAGGCACAGAAAGACAAAGCTCTCATGTTTTTCTCACTTATTTGTGGGATTTAAAAATCAAAATGATTGATATTATGGAGATAGAGAGCAGAAGGATGATTAACAGAAACTAAGTAGGGTAGTTGGGGCATGAGGAAGGAGGTGGACATGATTAACGGGTACAAAAAGCAGTTAGAAAAAATGAATAAACCTGACCCATCAAATCTTTGTGTAAAACAGTGTCCTGAATCATTTTCTCTATGTTTTGTTCCAATAGTTTCATAGTGTTTGCTCTTATGTTTAAGTCTTTAATCTATGTTAAAGAATTTAATAGCATCACAAGGGACGATAGTCAATAATAATTTAATCATGTATTTAAAATAACTAAAACTATGCAATTGCATTATTTATAACACAGGATAAATGCTTGAAAGCATGAATGCCCCGTTCTCCATAATGTGATTATTATGCATCACTTGCCTGTACCATAATGTCTTATGTACCCCTGAAATATATACACCTACTATGTAACCAAAAAAATTTTAATAAAAATATTAAAAAATACTATAAAAGTATAGTAACCAAAACAGTATGGTATTAGCATAAAAACAGACACATTGACAAATGGAACAGAATAGAGAACCTAGAAATAAATCCACTCATTTACTGATTTTTTTTTTTTTTTAAGAGAGACACCAAGAATATATATAGTGGTGAAAAGACAACCTGTTCGATAAATGGTGCTGGGAACTTTTGAAAACTATATGCAGAATGCTACTATATTTCTATCTATCAACATACACAAAAATAAACAACATAAAGACTCAAACACAAGAGCAAACCCTATGAAACTATTGGAAGAAAGTGAAGGGAAAATAATTCAGAACATTGTTCTAGGTAAAGATTTTATGGGTCAGATTTCAAAAGCACAGGCAACAACAAAAATTGGACTGAGAGAAGTATATCAAACAAGAAAAGGAGTGTGTTGGCACATGCCTTTAGTGTCAGCTAGTCAGGAGGCTGATGGAAGGATTGCTTGAGCCCAGGAGTTCAAGGCTGCAGTCAGCTATGATTGTGCTACTACATTCTATCCTGAATATCAAAATTAGACCGTCTCAAAAAAAAAAAAAAAGAAGTTTATTTATTTTGTTCATGGTTATGCATGCTGTATGAGAAGCATGGCACCTTATCTGCCTCTGGAAAAGACCTCAGAAAGCTTTTAATCCAGGTGGAAAGCCAAGAAGAAGCACCATGTCACATGGAGAGTAGGTGGCAAGAGACAGAGGAGAGCACTGCCACAATCTTTTATCCAATCAGCTCTCCTGTAAACGAATGCAAGGAGAACTCGTTCATTACAGTGAGGATAGCACCAAGCCATTCATGAGGAATCCTTACACACAACCCAAATATCTCTTACTATGCCCCACCTCCAACACTGGGTTCAGCATTTCAACATGAGATTTGGAAATGATAACTATCCAAACAGAATTAATATACATGGAGTAATATTCAGCAACAAAAAATATTGTAATTAGTATCAGTACGAATGAGCTTGGAGGTTATTGTTAAAATACGTCTAGCAGAAAAAATAAATACTTCCTGTTCTCAGTCATATGTGGAGCTAAAATATATCAGAAGTAGAGAGTAAAACTGTGGTTATTAGAGATTGGGAAGGTGAGGAGGGAGAGGAGGTTAGGAAGAGGCTGTTTACTAGATAGATACAAAGCTATATTTGGATGACAGGAATAAGTTCTAGTGATCTTTAGCACTGTAAAGTGAATATAGTTAATAGTAATTTGGTGTATATTTTCAAAACACTAGAAAGGATTTGTTTACCACACAAAGAGATGATAAAGGTTTGAGGTGAGGGATGTGCTAATTCCTCTGATCTGATCATTACAGGTTGTATACATGTATACCATTATAACTCTTTATCCCAGAAGATGCAGTGTTACAATGTGTCAAAAAAATTTTATCTTTTCCTTCTTTTTTACAATGTGTAAAAAAGAAGGAAAAGATAGAAATTCAAAAATGAGCTGTTGCTCAATATTCGGTGATACCAAGCTTTCATACAGGAGAGCTGAGAAGTGACCATTGAATGTTTAAATGAGAAGATCATTCTTGAAATGAGTGATTTGATGAGACTAGATTGTGGCCTGTTAGGAAGTACATAATTAAAGATAATAATTGAAGAATGTACTTTAAATAAAGTTAACTGTGATAAAAATATTTAAGAGAACAATATTTTATTATAGGAGTTTTTTTGTTTTCCGTTCTTATTTTTGTTTGAAATTCTAACACATCTCATCTGCATTTAATGTAGAGATCTAAGGAAATTGGTGTTTTTGCCACATGCTTGGGCCACAGTTTTGAATGGGAAGTAGAATTTTCTTATGCTCAGTATGATTTACTTTGTGTATAGTAATGAAAGTAAAAAAAGAACTCTAGAAGACTATACAAATCAAATGAAAGAGAGATGGAAGCTGGGGAATTGGTAGTTCCGCCAACCTGGGCCCATGCCTTTAGTGCTAAAGTTTTAGAGTTCCTCATAATTGTTTGTATTAGAGAGTTGATTAATTGGCCACTGGTAAGGATATACTTGTATTGAACAGTACTTAATTCAAGATAATTTTATTCACAATTAACTCAGTCCTTAAGCTGATCTGTGCAGGATGCTGTACCATGCAGGAATTTTATTTGCACAAGTATTTAAAAACTTAGGCATTTCCATGGAGTGTGTCTAGTGCAATGCTTTAGGTTTATTGATTTCGTATGACATATTTTACATAAAGAGCCAAGAGTAAAATGTTATGAAGTTTATAAACCTAATGATATTTTTATTGTTTTGAATGAAAGTTCATGCTGTGGTTTCTAGTACATACACTTCTTTTTAACACTGCTTATTTAGTAATTGTTATTATATTTTACAGTTATTGAGCACTCAAATGCGATCACTTTACAGAACACTTCAGATGATCCTTTCCTATTGAATTAAACCCTTTAAGATTAGATCACTAGTACTCTATTTTTCCATCAAGAGTCTTTTAATTATGTAATGATTTTAAGAACTTTAATCTTTTTGTGATTGCTTTCAGTAAAGACATAGAGATTCAAAATTAAGAAAATAAATATAGTTTGAGAAAACAGCATTCAGAAATCTATTTTTTTTTAAAAAAAGAAAAGAATGTATGGGTAGAATAATAATAGGTTACATATTTGTAGTCAAATGGTTAGTGTTGGAATATTGACTTCCTTTTTTGAGACTGGCCAAACTTACTCTCTAAGTGCCATGCTTTTCACATAATGCTTCTCTGATTTGTTAAGAGAAACACATGAAGTTCTGTGAAAGAAATTTTGAAAGTGCTAAATAATTATAAAGTAGTATTAAGATTACCATATTACTCAGGGTCTAAAATGTCTTTGTCATAAGTAAGGTGTGAATAACTATAGTTAAGGGTTCTAGAATTTTAGAAAAAAACATAGATAAGATAACAAACTGTGTAGGAAGACAGAGTAAAAGGAAATTGAACGAAACAATACCAATAAAACAGAAAAAAACATAAAAGTTCTCTTGTTTAAAAAAAAAAATCCCACATACAATGTGTTCTAGAATGCTGAATGTATCACAAATTTCAGATTTCATTGTAGTGACCAAATTGATAGTTTTCAAAGTTAAACATATTACACTTAACACCTGTAGAATACTGTTTGAGTGTATCTTCCAAGTTGGGCCACTTTTCTCCAGACCTACAACACTTTTCAGCCCCTCATCATGTCTTGCTTCAACTGCTGTTGTTAAAGTCACCTTTTTTTAAAAATCATTATCTATATAGCTCCCCAAGTTATCTTTAAATTAAAATATAAGACTAGCCCTTTTTTCTTCTTTTCTCTTAGCAAATCCTTTCTTTCTTTATGTTATAAAAGCACAATGATCAAAAATTCTGAATCATCGGTGTTCTAAATAAAACGGGGTGATCACGTATCTAGAATAGTTTTTATAATTAAATGAAACTTAAGAGTTTTGCTGAAACATTAAAGATAATACCGACCTTTGCAAATATCTGGTCCCTTTCTCAAAGTTGGTAGTAAAAAACAATGAGAAAATATATCGAAATTATTTATTAGTCATTTTGGAACCAGGAAAAAAAGTTAAACTACTCTCAAAAAATTATCCTTTGTATTTCAGGAACTCCAGGGAAACAAAGTAAGTGAGGCCAAAGAGGAGAATCTAGAAATTCTCTTTCATCTGCTCTATGTCACTCATGATATGAGTCTTCCGTCATCTGTTCTTCCTAATTCATGAGAGTTTTGTCTTATTGGAAGTTATGTGTATATATTTAGATCTTCTCTGCTATACCTAGTTTTCTTTTTCTTTTTAAAAATCTTCTCCTTATTTCTATCAGACTGTAAAAAGGAGAAGTTTGCAAAGTATTGTTAATTTCAGTTCAGTAACAATTGGTACCCATTTTTTGCTTTTTTACTGGGTCGAGTTAAGTCTGTCCTTTCCTTGTACAATGGAGGGTTTCTCAGCTGCACACAGTGTGGTAACGTCACTCTCTTTTCCATGTAGGTGGTCTGTAAATGTAGGTCCTTTGCAGAAACATCTGCCTAGGGACACTAGAGCACATGTCTTAGAAAGGTGTATTATTATTTTATACAATTGGCAGAATATTGTATGCTTTTACTCTCATTCCTTTCAAAATTTGGGAATGTTTTATCCTTTTTGTACAACCATGGAATTTTAGCAATGACAGGAGCCTCAGTAATCAAACCAGAACTTTCGTTTTGTAGCTGAGGAAATGGAGTCCCAGAGCAGTCAGGCGATTTGGCCAAGGCAGAACTTGCAACAGAACAAATTGTCCTGATTCCTGTATCAGTGCATTTTTGCTTTCAGGCCAAATCCCTACATGGAAAACAAATCGCCAGTGTAAAACAGAAAAGTCAAGTAAAATTTATTGTGAAACTGAGGTGATCTGTATAAATGAGTTCACTGACCATTTTACTTTTTTTTGGAAGTGACCACATGAAGTCTTATCAGTCCATTAATTCTTCCATGCAAGATAAAGTAATTTAAGGTTTGATTCTAACATGCTATTAATTGCTGTTTTTCAGTATTTTCTGTAAGTATTTATCAATACTAAGAATAATCAATTTCTAAGTATTGAAACAGTAGAAATATTAACCTATCAAAAAGAGCTGACAGCAGATTGATGTGGGTTTTTTTCCTTTTCATTTCCTCTTCCATTTTAAGAGAGATGTAAAGTAAAAAGGGTTTATGAAAAATTATTAATTTGAGCAGTGTAATGGCTTATTTTTTTAATTTTACTTTAAATTCTGGGACACATGTACAGAATGTGCAGGTTTGTTACATAGGTATGCATATACCATGGTGGTTTGCTGCCCCATCAACCCATCATCTTGGTTTTAAGCAATGCATGCATTAGGTATTTGTCCTAATGCTTTCCCTCCCTTTGCCACCAACACCCCGACAGGCCCCTGTGTGTGATGTTCCTCTCCCTGTGTCCATGTGTTCTCATTGTTCAACTCAAAATGGATTAAAGAATTAAAAGTAAGACTTAAAACCATAAAAACCCTAGAAGAAAACCTAGGCAGCACCATTCAGGACATAGGCATGGGCAAAGACTTCATTACTAAAACACCAAAAGCAACTGCAACAAAAGCCAGAACTGACGAATGAGATCTAATGAAACTAGAGTTTCTTCACAGCAAAAGAAACCATCATCAGAGTTAACAGGCAACTTACAGAATGGAAGAAAATTTTTGCTGTCTACCCATCTGACAAAGGTCTAATATCCAGAATCTACAAAGAACTTAAATTTACAAGAAAAAAACAACCCCATCATAATGTGGGCAAAGGATATGAACAGACAGTTCTCAAAAAAAGACATTTGTGCAGCCAACAAACATGAAAAAAAGCTCATCATCATGGATCATTAAAGAAATACAAATCAAAACCACAATCAAATACCATCTAATGCCAGTTAGAATGGCGATTATCAAAAAGTCAGGAGACAACAGATGCTGGAGAGAATGTGGAGAACTAGGAATGCTTTTACACTGTTGGTGGGAGTGTAAATTACTTCAACCATTGTGGAAGACAGTGTGGCAATTCCTCAAGGATCTAGAAATAGAAATACCATTCAATCCAGCAATTCTATTACTGGATATATACCAAAGGATTATAAATCATTCTACTATAAAGACATATATACACGTATGTTTATTGCAGTATTATTTACAGTAGCAAAGACTTGGAACCAACCCAAATGCCCATAAATGATAGACTGGATAAAGAAAACGTGGTACATATATACAATGGAATGCTCTGCAACCATAAAAATGATGAGCTCTCAAAGTGCTGGGATTACAGGTGTGAGCCACTCTGCCAGGCCTTGGCTATTGTTTTAAGCTACTATTACCTTCTTGCCTATTAATTTCCTCATTTACTCCTCAAGGCTGAGTAGATGCCTAGAATTTCCCTTGAAGGAACTCAAGATTTTCTGTTATTTCCATGCTTGGGAAATCCACAGGCCCTTAAGAGGAGTCCCTGCTCAGTCTCTTTTACACCAAATGATTCATTTTTAGCAGTTGCCTAAAAGTTTTTAGTTTCTTTAAAAAAAGTTTTTCTGGTAGAGACAGGATCTTGCTGTGTTGCCCAGGGTAATCTCAAACTCCTGGCCTTAGGTGATCCTCCTGCCTTGCTTGGCCTCTCAAAGGGCTGGGATTATAGGCAAGAACCACCACTCTCAGCCATCTAAAAGGTTTTTTTGTTTGTTTGTTTATTTTTTTTATTGGTGGGGAGGGGACAGCTAAATTTTTTGTACCTTTTCTGGAAACTCTTATTCCCTAAATATTACAACTACAGTTGGATGAATGTGAGCTGCCCAACTCTTCTGGGGACGTATCCTGCCTAGCACCCTCCTACAATGTTTATTGGTCACCTGATATGCACAACACATTGTGCCAGAGAGGATAGCCATTTGGTTTTACAGACTGGTTTCAAAGATTAAGGCAAAAACCAAATAGGTGAAATTTATGAACTTAATGTTGAGAGAATAAAGCAAGTTTTGGGAGAATAAAAAGAAATGAGTTGATGTCCTTTGTAGGGACATGGATGAAGCTGGAAGCCGTCATTCTCATCAGACTAACACAGGAACAGCAAGTCAAACACTGCATGTTCTCACTCATAAGTGGGAGTTGAGCAAGACTAGCCCTTATTTTAAAAGCTCTGTATAATTACATGTTGCCTATATTTTAAAAAAATTAAAAATAAAAAAATTTCTAGCACAGGAAATCTACCCATAAACTCTCTCTCATCAATGGCTTCTATGTATCTAACTTTCTGCTTAACTTTTATTTTTACATAGTTACATCAGTGTTGTTTTTAACTTGCAACTTTCAGCCCTTTTATTACCTAAAATGTCCTCACTTCTTTTTCTCCTGGCAAACTCTCTCTCAGTCTTTAAGACCCAGTTCAAATAGACCCTCCACAGAGAGGCCCTTCCAACTTCACAACACTTGTTGTGTTTATGTTATTAAATGTGATAGTGTTTCCTGAGTTACAGAGTATCTTTTTTGGGGATTTTATTTCTCACTAAATTGTGAGCCTCTTTCTTTAGAGGTAGTGCTTGGGTTGTAACTTATGTTTAATAATTAAATCCTTATCAATGGGTGAGCAAATGGATGGATGTGTGGATAGAACAAGAGGAAGACGATAACCTTAGGACCAAGCAGTTAATCTAATTCTAGTTCAGGTTTCTGATTTCTGCATCTCTTTTATGCCTGTTACCAATACATCCTTTGTCTTTCTGTTTGTTCTTGACAGATTAAGGCAACTATTCATTGTGTAGCTACCATGCAATAGGAGTAGCTCAATTCATTTATTTTCCATTTTCCTTCAGACAGTACCTAAGTAAGTCTAGAAGCTCTTATAGCAAATGCGTGAGAGTAAATCACATTGTGTTAGTCATGGAATATTTAAACAGAGATATTACTAGTTGATGTTGGAATTACCTTTTTTTTCTCATTTATATCTGATTAAGAATCAAGCGTTCTTATTCACAATATATATACAGACTCACTCTCTTCTGTCAGCTTAGAAAAAAATTATCTCGAGTGGTTGAAACTTCCCTGAATGATTACTAAGCTTCCTATATTATAGCATGGGCATGCCTACAAACTATACCCCTTTAATCATACTTGCTACCTACAAATATCTCTTAAAAAGCGCATAATACTTTTAAATCAATAAGAAATAAATCATATTTGTAAACATTTTTAATGCTCATTCTGGTTTACTTTAGTTCCTGGACTTAGGGTCAATTCTTAATTCTGCATATATTTCAGCCTCATGCAAGCAGGACAAATCTAGCATTAGAAAAAAAAAAAGGTTTTCTGCCTGCAAGCCAAGCAGTCAAAACGTTAACAAGGATCCCTGATTCCATAAATAAGAGTTTCCTTACCAGCGGTAAAATTTCCAGAAACTCCTGCTGTGTAAGCTAGAAGGCTTCAAGCTGAGCTCTTTTTTTAGCGGCAAGTTGCCCTTAGATAAATTACACTGATGACTAAGTAAAACCAAGGTAATGTGAGACCAGAGTATAGCTAACATTCTTCACGTCATGCACCATTATCAGGCTCAATGAAGCAAACCTTTAGAGATCAAAGAATAAACCTTGTCCTCACTGCTTTTTGCTGTGCTGAAAATTTTAACTGCTGGTTAGTCTATTTTTAACTGATTTAAATAGAACCAACTGCTTACTGGCTCAGAGGATGCTTAGCTAAGACACTACTGCCTGGCTAGTATGGTCTTATCATCTAAGAACCTGATGCCCTAGATTTCCCAAGGCGGACCCTGTTTTAGAACTTACAGGTTTCAGACCTGATTTGTACTCCCTGGCTTCAGTGAAAAATAAACTGAAACCAAATTAGTTGGAGAGATAATTCATATTAGGTGATACTAGATTGAAAAATTTAAATAACAATTGGAATTTGGACCTAATATGATAGACCATAAACAGCTATAGCAGATTCTTGACTTGTAAGAAACATAAAGAACACATTTTTAACAATAGTAAAAATATAGATGATATAGCATATTATCAATTAATTGTGGAGTTATGTTGGAATTAAAATCTTACATGGCAAAGAGACTGGTTTTCTTCCTTGGCCACTCATGCATCCTTAGAGGGTCTAAACCCTTTGTATTGGGAAAACACTCTGTCGAAACCAAGAACTACTCTTCATATGCTCAGGCCAAAGAAACAGGCAGACCCTTCAAGGTTGGTAAATAGTCAAATATTTATTCAGAGGGATTTTACAAGGCAATCTTGGGTGTCAGCAAGACAAGGCACATCTCTGTGTTTGTAATGGATATCTGTCTAGTCTTTTTCCCTTTCCTTTTCCTTTTCATGGCATAAAAGAGAAAGAAAAGTTACTAATGTGTTAAGCCAGCTGTTTGCATTCTTAATCTATGTACTCTCAACTAAAAGGGATTGTTTGGATTTCCTACAATCTATCCCACATTCCTAAGTGGGGTAATGTTCTGGGCAGCAACAATTACCTTGGTGCTTATATGTTTCTTCCAGTCGCTGCATCCTATATCCACTTCACGGTCACATGTGCGGAAAACCTTTTCACAACACTCTATTCCTCCTGACTGCCTTGCAGTCTTGAACACCTCCTCCCCATGAGAATCATCGGGTTTCACTGCGGGCTCTATAGTGAGGGTGATAGCCTTACTGGCAACTTGATGCTATACTGCAGGGTGATTTCACAGCAACAATAGAAACACATACAGGAGAAAACGCAAAGCAATGAAGTAAGCAAACAATGATTAACAAGTGTTTTAACCATTTACTAAGATTTTAAAATCAGTTTGACAACTACTGATGGAGTGGCATCACTTAGAGCATTTGTCTATGAAGCCATGTGTTGCTCTGGAGTGGTGACATTTTATTTGTAATAGATAGCGTTCTGTTATGGTAATGGCATGGGTTCTGCCTTGTGCTGTAGTCTTTTACATGAGAGCTATTTCTGTGTTCAGTGCTAGAATGTCCTGTCTACTGTCCTTTAGAGCTTGTCTACTGAGATTGGTTAACATCTTTGTACTAGCTATTACATTTCTTATGCGCATTTGAGGACTAAAGACGGCAGCTATACGACCATACCTGTAGAAGGCAGATCACTCTCCCATCCAGCTCTGAGGTATGGGTGATTGGCAGCAGTAGTCAGTTTATTCCATAACTGTTCCATTGCCCAGCAGAACCCTAGGGTACAACATCCCATCCATCTGGGGGCAGCCAAGGCTACAGGTTGGAACTACACAGCAACTGTGTTTCATTAGGGGCCGCCCAGGGTATGCCTGGTCATTTTACTCTGGCAATGGCATATCAGAGTTTAGCAGGGTAACCATGACATTATGTGTGGGAGGAGGCACTGTGCCATGTATGGAGTGGTCTCTGGAATTGTATTTTTGGCTGTGATTATTTTCTTTCTGGCAGAGAGGGGTAACTTGACTCAACTTTTCATAGCCTGGGGTTATTTATGTAGAGTTATTTCAGACCTTGTACATTTTTGTTAACATTTACTCCTGATTTTGGGACTATCCTGAGACTTGAATTTTTTTTTTTTTTTTGTGGCATTACATGAAAGTGGGAAGGATCCCTTGTTTGATAAAGTATCATTAATGGGCCATTGGGTAGGGTCTTACCTAGTAATAGCTGCAGTATTTCAAGTACTCACTTTTTTTCCCCAAAATGTATGATTGTAATGCAACCCAGAAAGTTACTGCAAGGAGTTAAGCCTTCATGTCTGAACAGAGATTCCTAACAGTAGCATCTGTCCATAAGCCTAACAAGCTGATGTATTTCTCTTTTGGGCATAGGACACAGCCCAATGCAAGAACACGTTTTATTAGACGATGTTCTGTAATATTCACATTTCATATTAGCAACAGGAAGCTAGAGGCAGCAAAACAAAATTCTAATTCACATTTGTAAAGGCAGATCATCTCCTTCAGCGAGGTTTAGACTGGTGGATTGTTCTTGACTGGTCAAAACAGCAGCTTTTGAGGTGGCTTCCCAGGAGAAACGTACCATATGTGCTGTCCAGGGAAAGTAGGAGTGCCTCCCATAAGGATTCTCACTAGAGAGAGACTTATATGCCAGACCAGCAATCTGATGACTTTTCCCCTCTGCAAAGTGCAAGTGCCTCTCCACTGGTACATCATTACCTCAGACCCAGTGTCTAGAGGCACGATGAGAGTCCAGGTCAGTGTGGTCCTCTGGGCCCCACAGGAAGAAGTATCCCACTCAACCTGCTAGGGTATCCCATGCTAATTTTCACTGCACCAGACCATCTCTTGGTTGGATGTTTCAAGAGGTGTGCATTACCATAACGCGCTTGGTAGGGGCCAGCTGAGGCAAGAATGTATCTTGCTCTGTTTGCCATTCTCTTAACCTTAGTGAGGGCACATCTAGCTTTCTTTGCCTGGCAAATGGGATAACAGGGTAGGTTGTGGCAATACTTTCATCTGCCTGAGCAGGTTAGGAGTACCCATAAGTGCTTTTATCTGCTGTTTGAATACCCTGGTTTTTTGCTCTGTCAGCCCTGTTGCATGTGGGTTATAGGGAAAATGGAATCTCCATAGGACTTTATTTTGTCATGCCTATTTTTTTTTATATATAATATCCTTGGAAGTGAGTTTTTAATTACTACCTCATGGGCATGTCATTTGTTAACACTTAATTTTTTTAAGTCTCAAATTGTAGCTTGCTGGTTAGCCCTGTGACAGGGGAAAGCCAATATCAGGCCATTACCCTCACTTACAGGTAATGGATCAGTATGCTCTATCTGCCGTTACTTGATAGGTGTCAACCCTCTATACGTCTTTCCAGATAGCTTAGGCAGTGCTCTGGGGCATCTCAAGGAGCAGGCTTGACAGTTTTTTTATTGTACGTGGTATATTACTGCATTTTACATGCAAATCTTTGTCCTGGGCAGCTTTTTATTTTACCCTTCTTTCTTTATGTTCCTTTGTTTTTGAATCCATCGTGCTATGTCCTCTGCCTGGAAGACCATAGCACACATTTCGATGAGGGCATTTGCTTCCTGATGGCTTGTTGGTGAGACAAGGGCGTGGGTTGGTACATAGAACACTTGAAAATCAGCATGCAAGTTTTGCAGCCTGTCCCTTATCTCTTGCCACATTTCCTGTCCCCAGATGGGCTTTCCCATCAGTGTCTACTCTTCCTTCACTCATTGACCAATCCAAAACCTTAAGTTTTTCATGATGGTCCAATTACTCAGTGCAGAGTACTAAAGGCCAACGTTTGTTCTCAAGTACCATCCATATAGTCTACAACTCTGCCCACTGGTTACTTCAGTGTCTCCAAAATTTAACTTCCCAAATTGTATTTGTCTCAGGATGAAACACTACTATTTTCCATGAGGAAGAATTGCTTTTGCTGGACTTAACTGTATCCTATGCCTCTACAGGGCCAGGCCCGTTATTTTCCTTACTGTTGGTGGTACTGCCTTAGGAACCTAGGGTACCATAGATTCCAGGCCTTTCTAGACCACAGGCTTCAGTAACATCCACATTTCCTCTGCCTGTGTGCTTGAAGATAGTGAGCTGTGCTGCTGAAGGTACTCATGCTGCTTTGTAAGCATGGGGGCCTGAGAAGTGGCAGAGTGTGGGTTTTTGAACATACTATGTACCCACCCTCCAAGTGAGTAACTGGTCCTAAGAGTGGCTGGATTGTCTTTGGTTAGGGGATCAGGTTAGATAAGGGCAGTGTATACTACAAATAGCTGCAGTTTTATCCTAAAGCAGTGTTTAGCTCTTCTCCATAACTTTGACCAAAATCCTCAAACTGAACTCTTACCTTGTTATTGCCATAGTGCCCATCCCACTTCACCTTTGGCAATAGACACATCGAATTTACAGAGTGACGACACCCTGGTTACCTCTAAAGCCTTAAGCTGTTAGACCAGAACTTTTGCCTTTTTAAAGCCTGTTCTCATGTCTGATCCTAGACTGTTCCCTTTTTACTTAGCCCATATAAGGGCCTGAGACATTGAGTAAGGCATGCTATAAGGCTAAGTACCCTAACAGTCTCACCGAAGCTAGTACTTCCTTCACTGTTGTGGGAACAGACTACCTGACTCTTCCTGACCAGAAGACTTTTAAGAACTTTGTGATGGTGACTAGTTCCTGTACCTTGTTGGTGTTCACTACTCATTTTTGTGAATAGAGATATTTGGTCATTGAGGTCAGGGTGATCTGTAAGAGGGAAAAATCCTTACAAGTTAATGTGTCATCAATGACAGATGGTGATGGGGGCAAAAAACAGAGTCAAGTCCCAGCCAGAATCCTATGGCAGATTTGTAGGGTCGTGAATGTATTCTCGCAGTAGCACATGAAAGGCCTATTGCCATCCTTTCCACATAAAAGCAAATTCATTCTGTGAGTTCATAGTTAGGAAAATACAAAAAAGGCGGCTAAATCCAGTATTGCATGGGTAATTTCTTTGGGAAGACATTAAGTTCAAGGAAAGAAGTACTGTTCATACACCATCGTGTATGGCAACACCATTTTGCTGAATTTTTTTGTAATCCATTGTCATTTATCATGACCCACTTGACTTTCCTACTGCCCATAAAGGACTATTAAAGGTGCTTTGTGCTGGTCTTCCTGTCCCTGGCCCTTGTAACTCCAGATCTCCCACCTTCCCCACCAGCAGTGTGCAATGCTCAGTGGCCACTGTCCTCTCTCCAGGATGTAGGAAGGGCGACTGACTCCCAGCCTACAAGTCCACCTAAGATAAGTTTCCTTATCTGTACCCATAGGCAAAATTTTCCCAGGGTGTCCTTTTAAGATGTCAATACCTAACATGTTTGTAGGTTAGCCAAAATATGGAGCAGATACTGTTTGGAGGGACTCCATCCAATTTGCAAAGGAAGAGCCACTTGTACTAAACAGCACTTCCTTCCATAGCCATTTATAGCACAGATAGGACCCATAAAGCAGCTAAGATTTCAAGGTATGGGAGTACATACCAGTATATATCCTGGAATATACCAAAGTCAAGTTTGTTGTTTTTTTTTTTTTTTTTGGCTTATTTAAATATGACTAATGTATTGTTATCACAACATATTGCCTCCAATTGCCCCCCATCACTAGTATTTCAGGGTGACCTTGGCTCTACCCTAGACCCTAGGGATTGGAAGAACCCAGTCTGTATAGATTTAAATATTGGAAGCCTCCTTGGTTAGGACAGAGGGATTGACAAAATCAGGGACACTAAGCAGTCTGAACAGCTGTTCCAGACTCAAGGCCTTTCATTCGTAGCCCCAACAACAAAGGCTGGGTTGTGTGTCTATCTTTTCCACTGGACTGCCAACCTTTACCAAATTTACTCACATTTGCCTTTGTGTCACCCTATGTCATCCTTGTGTGTCTCCTTTCACTGCAGTAGCACCCTTTTTAGGAGCAGCTGCCCTCCTTTGGTAATGTATTTACCTTTTCCTGGAGTCAGTTTTTCCCAGATCAGTCACAGTCTGTCCCACTTCATAGAATTTCTGGCCTAAGGCAGGGCTAAGCATAGTGATCAAGGTTTCTAAAAAGCAGATGGAGCAGATTGCAAATGTTAGGTTGGTGCAAAAGTAACTGCAGTCTTTGCCCTTTAAAAGTAATGACAAAAACCAAGGCTGCTTTTGTACCAACCTAATACAGTGTCTAACTCCTGCAGTAAAAGTAACCTTGTTTGGGCCCTCAAAGAGAGCCTCATATACCAACCGGCACATTTCAGATTCCTTAGGATCTGCTATAGATTTCCAGTTGAATATACCATGCAGCAAGACACCCTCATTGGGCCTGCTATCTGACCAGAACTAATAACCCAATTTAAAAGTAAGTGGATACCCAAGGTGCTTCTCTCCCCAGGATGGGTGATTATATTACTCATCTTTTCTGATAGGGTTTTTTTTTTGGCCATTGAGAGATGCCATTTTCACCTTTATCCCATAACCTCACTAGCCACGTGGAAATGCTTTCCCTAGGTTTCTGTTGAGACTAAACTGTAGCCTCTGTTCATTTGGGTGTGTACTGACGTGAACTGCATGTTACCTATATAGTCAGTCTGCCCTTAAGCTGTACCTATATCTGGTCAGTCTCTAGCTTGTGGCTTAATAAGAATGGGCCTTGTACATTTTTTAAATTACTTTTTATTACTACTTTAGTTTTATTGTAAACTTTATTTTCTAATGTGTTTCATGTCTTTGCATCTCCATCTGCCTATAAGGGCATGGACTTTCACCTTGGGGAGTTTTCTTCCCTGTAACTTACTATACCTGCATGCCAGTTGTAAAGTTTTTATCTTGATTCTCAACCTTATTGGCTAGTCCTTTGGCCAGCAGGGTAGTAGATATTCGCATATTCCTTTGTAATTCTAGTTTCTTTCTCAATTTTCTTACTCTTACTCTTTTTTTTTTTTAGACAGAAATATAACTTTGTCAATGTTCCTATGTGACTAAGAAATAAGACACATTACCTAGAGACATTCAATGGACATTATTTCATATTTAAGGTGGCATTCCCATACCAGTTCTACCAGCTAGTTAGAAGTGGCCATCACAACAACCTCTGCCGGTACTACGGACACATCCTGAACTCACATTCATACACAAAGGGACAGAGAGGGATGTCAGAGACCTGGACCACATTCTTCTCAAAACCACACTTTTATATTGTAGAAAATGGATAATAATTATCATAGAAAATTAATTGATCTACAGCGTTTTATTGGGTATAATTTCATAATACAGTTTTACAAATTTGTATAACAAGTTCTGATTGTTCACCTTCACACTTAAACTTTTTGTGTTTTTTTAATTGACAAATACAATTGTGTGTGTTTTAAAATATGTACACATTGTGAAATAGCTAAATCGAGCAAATTAACATGTATTACCTCACATATCATAGTTTTTCAACTTTTAGATTCAGGGGGTCCGTGTGCAAGTTTGCTCTCTGGATGTATTGTATGAGGCTGAGGTTTGGGTCTGACTTTTGTTGCTGCTGCTGACTGCCTCTTGGCTCTTGCACTGCCCACAATACGGGAGGCCCCACCCCAGCCACCAACACCCTCCTTTCTTTTTTAACCCCCATGCCCTATTTTTACCTGTCAAATAGAACTTGGGACATTTTCCGAGAGTCCCCACACTTCCAGGGAAATCCTTATGTATGAAGTATGTGGGCCACTGATCCCTACAAGGAAGCTGCCAGCTAGCCTGGGATTTTCCCCCTGGATGCCTCAATCCCCAAGCCCCTTTCTTTGGTGGGTATAGGGAATCCATGAGCCCCACGTCACCTGTGGGTACCCCAAGTTTGGTGGTGACAAAGGAATGAGAGAAAGATTAGGAGAATAAGTGGGACCAGGGGCCATCACTTTATTACTCTGGAGGTGACTGCGAAGGCTCTGAGCTCTGATCATCCACACTATTGATTATAATGACCTTGATCTATACGGTAGTGGTAGAGTGATGTGGAGTGAATCAGTGGGCCAGAACTGGTGTGTCATCCTAAGGATTGATAACAGTGGCAATTTGGGAGTCTCAGAAAACAAAAACACGTGGTTATCTTTAGCTTATTATCTATGTGCAGCTGATGGAAAGCAGAGCTTCACTGTCGCCTCCAGAGTAATGAAGTGATGGCCCCCTGGTCCCACTTTTAATCTGTCTTTTTCTCATTCCTTTGTCACCACCAAACTTGGGGTGCCCACGGGTGATGTAGGGCTGGCTCCCTACATTCTGGTGCCCAATGTGGGGCTCATGGATCCCTATGTTCTAGCACCAAAGTTTGGGGCTCATGGATTCCCTATAGTGGGCTCTTGTCTGGCTTGCTGTTTGTTGGGAAAAATCCCTGTCAGAACCAAGAACTACCCTCCATAAACAAAGACAAGCTCAGACACTCCAGGTTGGTAGGTAGTCAAAAATTTATTCAAGGGGAACTTACCTTTGATAAGTCTTGGGTAGCAGCAAGACAATGTAGAGCTGTGTATTTTTAATGCACTGTCTGTGGAGCCTTTTATACCAGGAAAAGAAAAAGGATGGTTAAAAAGTCATGGATAGTGTATTAAACCATCTGATTGCATGCTTAATCTAGTTAATCTATTTAAAAGGATTATTTGGATTCCCTACACTGGGACCACCATTCCTACAGGGAAAAGGTGAGCAAGATGTTCTGGGCAGCAGCATTTATCCCAGGCTGTGTGTTTCCTCCAGCCACTGCATCCTGTGTCTCACTTTGTGGTCATGTACCCAAAATACATTTCCTCAAATTGTGTAAACCATCTAAATTTGATGATGATTGAAGACCATAGATTATTTCATTACTTATAATCTCTGTTAAGCATATAACCATTTTCTAGAATAGTGTCAGGCACACTGTTGTCTCAATATTTGGGAAATGAATTAAAAATGAATGCTTATTTCAAGAAGACTAGATCCGGGAGGCAAGACAGCAATGCAAAACCCTCGCTAGAGTGCATGGAATACATAGGCTTGCTCTCAAAACACACCTTAAGTTGGGGAAAGAATCACATATTTATTAAATGGGAAAAATTCAGGATAGTGATTATGGGGGTGCTAATTCTCAATTACTCAGTAGTGGTTCAAAATGTTATCTTCTGTCTGTTTATCATCCCAGTGTTACTTTCCCGCAATTGCTTAGATGGAATCTTCACTTCTGCCAGACTAATTAACTTACCCATTCCTGTAGAATCCTCTGTGTCCTTCGCCTTCATCATGGCTCATACCGATCCCTCTACTTGGAATGCCCTTTCACTACCAAGCTATTTTTACCTTAGATTCTCTTTAAGAATCAGCCTAACAGTAATCTTACCCATGAATCATTTTTCTCTCACTTCCAGATCTCACAGGTATTCTGAATTTCAGTATTACTCATCTTAATATTTATGTGGCCCTTAATATGTGTGTGTGTGTGTGTGTGTGTGTGTGTGTGTGTGTGTGTACACTCATTGTTTTGGATAATTCATGCTGCAATAACTTAGACCATATCTGTGTCTATGTTTATTTCATTCCTTCAATAAATATTTAATAAGCAGGTACTTTCCTAGGCACTGGGACACAAGATTGAACGAAACAGATTAAAAACTCTGACGTTATGAAACTTATATTCTGTTTTATTTATTTATATTTTTGTATTTTAAAATGTTATTCCTCAAAATAATATAATAGCATGATTAAAGTATTTACAATGTAATAGATAAGCATTTCATTGTAATTTCTATAGACAGGAATATCTTCAGAAGAGTTTGTGTAGAAAAAGTTAGACTCAGCATTCTGAACAGCATTCTAACTGGGATGTACTCGGGTATAAAACAGACTCTTAAGGGAATTTAGGGAGCTACTTTTTGAAGGTTTTTTTCCCCCAAGTGTTTCTGACTAAAAATGGTCTCTCAAAAGATCACCATTCTCCAGGCACACATACATATATACGTATATATATGTGTATATACGTGTGTGTGTGTGTGTGTGTGTGTGTGTAATGAATGTATTTAGTAAATAGGTTCTTTGCAGTTGTGATTAAGTTAAAGATTTTGAGATGGGAAGATTACCCTGCGTTATCCATGTGGGCCTTCAATGCTGTCATAAACGCTCTTCTAAAAGAGAGGCAAACTGAGAGTTGACACAGACCTAAGAGAAGAATGCAGTGGGATCAAGGAGACAGATGGGAGTGATGCAGTCACAGATAAAAGCATACCAGTGGCCATGAGAAGCTGAAAGAGCTAAGAAACACTGTTCCCTAGAGCATCTGGAGTGAGCATAGCCCTGTTGACTTTGTAGTTTTAGCTCGGTAATAAAGATTGCAAACGTATGGCCTCCAGAACTGTGAGAGAATAAATGTATACTGTTTTAAGCCATCTAGTTTGTAGGAATTTCTTACAGCAGCCATATTAAATGAATACATTTCTTTATTATTATTCCCTCTTCCTATTTAAGATATTTGCTGCAACTTCTAATTATATGCCCTGAAGAAGGTTAAGAACGTCCGGCCTATTTTTAGTGTGCTAAAAGTTTTTGTAATAAATGGGTGATGAATGAAATACAATTTTCTGCATAATGATTCTCTATTAATAACACAAATTATACATACACACATTCACACACGCATTCTTCTAAGAATATTTTTTCCTAAGATAACTAGAACATGATGTATTATCTTTTATTAGATGTGGTTTGCTAATAATTATTTAGAACTTTTGTATCTATATTTACTAGTGAGATTGACTTATTCTTTTTTTGTACTGTATTATTTTGGTTTGGATATACAAGACATGCTAGCTTCAAACAATTCTTTGGACATGGCTTTCTTTTTTCCTACCCTTTGGAAGTGTTTTTACAACAATATATGACCACTTCCCAGGCAAGGTTTAAGTTTTAAATTTACTTAACGTAGGTGACATCAATATCCAAAACATAATTTTGATAGCACTAAATCTAATGTGTGTGTGTGTGTGTGTGTGTGTGTGTGTGTGTGTGTGTGTGTTTTAAAGGTACTCATGGGTAGGTCATAACTTGATTACATTTAACAAAATAGAGCCAAATGTGAATGTAGCTCCATTACCAAGCAAGGAAAGTTAGATGATTTTGCCTTATCTCCTTGTAACATAAGTAGACCTCTGAAAAATACACAATTAATACTTGCTATGACATCTGAACATACAAATTAATGATATTTGTTTGAAGTGTTGTTTTCGTAAAATACTATAGTCAACTACAGTTGTGTTTTGCATAACTTAAGAGTGCAGACTTCAAAGTCTGCCTTCGTGGGTTCAGATCTTAGATGTCACATTTCTGTATGATGTCAGCCTCTCTATGACTTAGTTGCCCCGATCTGGAAAAAAGAGATAATACCTCATATGTTTGTTACAGGGCTTAAGTGAGCGAGCATTTGTTGAAGTACACAGAATTTTTTTTTGGATCTAGGAAGGATTTTATATGCATTAACTAGTATTTTTATTATCATGTTCTATACTATTTTTCCTCTAAACATATTAGAACACTTCGCATCAAATATCTGGCCCAACATCGGAACCCTTGTGTACAGTGGCGGGAAATTCCCCATTTGGAGTAGTTGAACGTTGGAGGCTTGTGACTTGATTTTACATGAACTAGCCTAAGAGGGGCAAAGTGCTGACTCTAAGCCAGGTATTACTGCAAGGTGTGATTTTTCTGTCTTACACTTACTTCACTAATTGTATTAAATAAAAGAATAAGAAGATTGCATTTAATGTGTGATCTGCCTTTTAATCCATATGTTTTCTCAGATTCTGTCTGCTAATTGGTGTACTTGATGAAATCACTGATGATATGTACTGCGCTGAATTATTTATCTTTTAATTTTAAAGATTTAAGTAGAATAAATTAAATTGTAGGCAGCAAAAAATTGAGATTGGCTGTTATGTTTTTCTCATTAGGAAAGTCTTCTCATTTCAGTTCCTTATCTTTATTTGTTTTCTTGTTAAATAAACTTTTATATCAGTATGGCCTGGATCTAAGACTCCCTTCTGTTACTATTGTCAGATAATTTTCTATGAATGTAAATGTGTCTCTAACATACAGATAATATTCCCATGCTCTCTATATATTTAATCTGTCAATTATAGGCAATAACTTCATAACGCTACCCTTCCATGTTAAATAATAAGTAGCAACCATTGAAGTATGGGTAAAAATTCTAACAGTTTGAGCACAGTCTATCACATTTTCTCCAAATAAAATGTTACTTTTTTGGTCAATCAGGGCACATCTGGCAAAATATTTTTAATGCATGTAAATATCTCAGTCTCCTCTCAAACTGGCTGATGCTCAACATCTAAAATTGGATATGTACAAACTAACTTGCCAAGCAAGTAGGGAATTTTTTTTTTTTTTTTGGAGGTAGCATCTGAACAATAATAATGTAAATTTTAAAGGGATTTTTTGTTATAAAATTAGTTTAAAAATTAAAAAGTGTACAAATATAATTATGCCAAATAGAATAGAAAAGAGTGCCCCAAATGACCATGATTAAAAATGATCCTGATGTAGAATATCGTTTTTAGAATTTACTACAGTAAGTTATTTTGTGAGTAATAAGATGATGTGAGTTTTTCTTCAAAAGCAAGAAGAAAAGGAAGAGAAAAGTTATGAAAAAAAAAAGAAGGAAAAAGAGAAAGAAAAAAAGACGGCTCTCTATGGTGTCTATTACAGCCCAAATTTTAAAAAAATACATGAAAGTAGGTAAATATGTAGTATATTTTAGCTTTGTTACTGAAACAGAAAATATATACTCAACTGGACTATAAATATATACTTAATTGGAGAAATAGATTTTGGTGTTCATATATGAAATCTATATAAAATCTATATAATATATATGGCATAGTTATAAAATGGTGCATTAAAATAAGATTAGTAAACTAATAGTTATTGAAACATTAAATGAGATAATGTATATAAAGTTCTTAGTATAGTGCTGACACTTTGCAGGTATTAAATGCAGGTGTTATTAATGCTCTATTTTTATTACTACTGGTTGTACTAGTAGTAGCAGGGTCTTTAAAGTGTTTATAAAAATGTTTGAAACACCGAAGGCATAATAATTGGGAGGAAGGTTTCGCTAGTGATATGCTGGTTTCTGAGGAAATGCATACCTTTTCCTAATCTATCAAAATAATGTTATTAATATTATCTCTTTAAAGGCTTACAATATAATTTTAAAAAGATGTTTATACAGACATGCATAAAAATATTTTAATGAGAAAAACATACTGAATTAATGAAATTCAGAAGACAATAAATAATTGCTACCCTAAATTTTTAGTACCTAAGATAGTATATACTAATTATATATATATATTTTAAATGGATTAATACACCTGGAAGAAAAAAGTTGCTGAAGAAATTAGATTTTGGCTGAATTGTGATGGATGATTGGAGTCGATCTTGAAGAAAGATCATTGTAAAAGCGTTTACCAAACTCAACTATAAAAATGTTATTGGAAATTAAATATATCAATTAGATGGGCAGCAATAGATACTTATGTAATATGGGAGGAGGGTAAGGAATACACAACAAAAGTGTGAGTACCAAGTATAATTGAACAGGATGAGCAGAAAGCTGGTAATTGCCATACGATCCACTGGGCCCCCAATGAGCTACATACTCTAAACTATACTTTGGTGCAATGTTATTAGTCTGATATATTGATCTTGATTGAAATTACCAACTCTAGGTAACTCACTGATTATTTTTTAAGAATAATGTTTGGGGACATTCTTCTTACATCACGTGGTGTCTTTAAAGATGGCTAGGAAAAATTCTTTTCTAATTGTTCCAAGAATGATATGTATTTTAAACAATTCTCTTTTTATATTATAAATTGAATAACCATTTCCATGTTGAACATTAGTACTGCATAGCCCAATACATCTCAGATAAAAACTGACAATGTATAGTGAAACAGAAGCACAGGTAGTGGGATGGAGATGGAGCATGTTCTTAGAAGTGCCTCTGGAATTTTTCAGCCAATGACACAACAGTGAGACAGGTGTCTCATTAGAACATTCTCAAGAAATCAAGTAGGAACAAGAATAAAGAGAAAGAGTATAGTAGTGAAATGCTGTAGGAATTATCAGCTCCTTCCATCTACCTCCCAACTCCTTGCAACATACACACACACACACACACACATACACACACACACACACACACACACACAGAGTAGAGCCACAACAAAGAATTTACTGTGTATGTGGCACAAAATAAATATTTTATTAATTATTTCCCGCTTGACTATTTTTCAAGGCTAGTTACTGATTATGAAAGTAAAATAGAAATATGCACAAAATTGGAGAGGGGAAAGGGCAGAGAACGAGTGGGGAGAGAGTAAAAGTTTCATTGGTTCAAGTACAAAGTTAATTTAGAGTAGAATTGAACAGTGAGACTAGATATAATGTTTGGTAGCAGATGTAGAAGTTAGGAACAGATGTTGTAAAGCTCTGACTATAACATAAGAGTTTAATTTTATTCTCTAACTTAATAGAAAACTGTTTAGACATTGTGTAGGATAGTAATGTTATAGTATTGATATCATAGGAAGATTAATTTGGTAATGTAACCTCAGTTTAGCCTCACAATTATTTATGAAGTGCCTACCATTTTTAAGACGATATACTAAGTTCTTCAGGTGATGTAATTTGACTTTGTGTTTCAAAGATTGACCAAGATGGGTTTAATAGTTACTATGTAACAGGGATAGTCATAGGTGCGCAAAGCCAAACAGGTGGAAACGGAAGAATAAGGAACACAACACAAATCAAAAGTCAAATAAACAATGTGTAATCAAATGTTACAGAAATTTAAAAGAGCCGGAAATTGCATTCAATTGGCTATAGAGGACGAGGGCCGCTGGATTTTCCAACATAGTTGGTTCTGCCTGTATCAGCACCCTCCTTATCACTTGGTAAGCCAAAAAACCTCCCAGCCCTCCTGAAGAATACTGTCAACTTCTGGTGTCTTGGTTTTTCATAATAAATCCATTTTAGCGTATCCAATTCTCTGACCCTTATTCTCATTTATGATGAGAATTTTAGCATCTAATCTAATAAGAGTAATAACATTTTCCAAGCTTCCATCAGCCATTTGAAAAGGGCATTTGAACTATCTCCCAAAGCCCTTAAAACGATGTTAAATCTTGTAGCAAGGGAGAGTTCTCCCGCACTAAAACATCTCCCTTTTGTAGCACCCTCAGGATCTATTTTTAGGCAAACTGGCTTTTTTTTTTCCCCGTAGTACTTGTTAACCATAACCCGAAGTGACTTTTGGAATGTAATTATTCTCCTCCCATAGCGATCTTGGTGCTTCCTTCTTGAATCTTGCTTGGATTTGACTGAATTTATTTGTTTGGTGGCTACAGGACAGTTCTCCAGTTGGCTTAATCCTTGGACTGAAACAAGAGATTCTCTCCTTTTTCTTGCTAGTAGTTTTCAAGAGCAACTTGGCTGTACTGGGAATACAACATCCTGAGACTGGGGAGGGACTAGTCAGAATAGCCCGGGGCTGATTTTCTCTCTCTTGGAAGCAGTATGCCCTTAAGTGCATTCACCCAGCATGTCTTGTTTCTCCTGAGGTAAGTAAACTGGGGGGGATGCATTTTGGAATTCCTCAGCAGTGGTGCAAGTAAAATATATCAAGTAGGGACACCCTGGGAAGTTTACATGCGCCTGGGGGACCAGCTCACAAGAATCTTAAGCTTCAGTTGTTTCTTGCTGCCTATCTATAAATCATAAATCCAGTTTACGTAACTTGTTGCACGCATGGATGTTCTCTGTCACTGATATCAGACAAGTTAGTAACCAGTGCACTGTTAGCCAGCTTGATAGTGGCCAATAGAAGGGAGAGACATAGATTCTAAGGGAGAAAAGCATTGTCTGTAAAGTATCTGTCTAGTCTTCAATCAAAGCAGGTGCTATTATCATCTAACAGAGTAGAAAACTTCTAAAAACCCAGGAAATTCAGTATAATCAATCAGAGCTTTCAGGGTTCTTGACACTACCTATATAAATCAATTGTAATATCAGGGAAAACATTGGCCTGAAAATCTAACTTCCTAATTCAGCCATTCTTGCAATTAATTATGCACCCCAGATTCAGTTCATCCTGCCATCTGGCTCTAGGAAATAAGAATCTCTTCGAATGTTAGCAAAGAACATTATATAGGACAACAGTTCATCTGAGTCAGGTGTTTCTCTATGGAAAGCATTAATGATGCTCAGCAGTAGGCACAGCCTTTATAATTGTTCTTTCTCCTCTACTTCTCAAGTGTCTGCAGCAAACTGTGCATCCCTTTCCAGTTCACTAAATCTGAGCATTTTAGCAATTGTACTTTGTCATGCCAGGGATCATCAATATTTTACCTTTCACTAGTAATGGGGTCCTTACTGTTACATGGCCAGAGCGTGAACTAACTCTAGGATCCTGTTTGTAGAGTCTGTTTCAATGTATAATCTTAATGTAAAATCTGTAAAGGAGTGAAAAAGAGTATAGCAAAGAAAGAAGCTGGGAAAAGATGTGTGTTTAGCTTAGGTCTAGTCTCAGCCTGACTCCATAAGGAACCCTATGGTACCACAAAATTGTCTCACTTGAAAGAAGTGCGATTGGACTTCTGAATCCTATTTCATTTAGTCATCGGCGAGGGGACAGTCTAAAAATAGAGCATAGCCTTCCAGGCATTTCTGGACAAAACTTTTAACAAGAATCAAACATTTAAAAATGGAATCAGGCTCTTTATTATATACACCAGCAGCAACTACTAGAGAAGACCACTTTGACTTTGACTTCTTAATTTACAAACCTATGAATCCTCGCTATAGAGGACACAGTATATATAACATATTAGCTAGTATTTCGGCATGTTTAACATGCCTTGAAGAATAAAACCCTAACCCTGAAACACTGCTGTCCTTAAGCTGACACCCTAAATGAACTTTAATAGACCATTGTGCCATATCATTAGTCCTGCTGTTTCTTAAATATAAGGCACATGATAAAATATTTGGGCCTATTGAAATATTTTATTTGCTGTGAAGTTGTCCTTTGGGCTGAGGCAACATTGCATGGGATAACATATCAACAGATGAATTATAAAAGCCACATGTTGGTGCTGCTGGTAGGAGGAAAAGTCATTTTGCAGTAAGCAGCACTTTTGAGTCAGAGCGAATTGCTACACCCTCCAGGTTGGAGAAGATCTGATGAATCACATCTTCAAGTAGATAACAAGCCTTCTCAAAAAATTATGCCATGTCTAGAGCTCAACCTTTGTTTCAACTGCTGGCAGTGGCTATAGCTAGATCAGCCTCGATAAGATGGAACCCAGGCTGTTAAACTAATGTATAGCCTCCTCTCTGCTACAATGACATATATGTTCATTTCCCTACTGAGCCAACATTTGCATGGCCAAGAAGAGAGGGTAACTGGCATCCGCAGAACCAGTGATCCTGTCTGTTTAGCTTTGGAGAATTCCATCTGAAGTGGATGTTCTCTGTGGACATTAATGCTACACAAAACTATTTGTATGCTTTCTGTTCAATTTCATTTTCCAGCCACATAATTCTTATCCACACATCCCTGTCTTTTGTCCTCTGGTTCAGTTGATTTCTAGCTCCTTACCCACCGGTCAAGGTGGTTTTCACTGCTTAGAAGTCCATGCACATTTGTACATGAGGAACTTCTCTCTCTATATGAACTGAATGAATGTATTGCTTTGTGCTATGCTTACTGTATTTCTTTACACTAATGTCATTTTTGCTCAGGTACTAATACAACTGAATGGTACAGTAATGAATTCAGTCTTGTTACATAATTTGAACTGAGTTCAAATTACTGCTTTTTTGTTAAGATTGTTGAACAGGTGCACGTGAGTTGAGGAAGAGTAAAGTTTTAGTGAGACATATAGGTAACAGGGCTATTTGGATCACCTTTTAATTCACGTCTTTTGAATCTGCCCTGTCAGTAATTTAAATGTGCCATTCAAATAAAATAGTTTTAGTTGTGCCTAATTTTCTGTTTGGGGAGCTGATTAGAGCCAGCTTCAGTCACATGATGGGCAGCTTCAGTCACAGGGTAATTTGTTTTCAGAGTTTCAAACATTGAATAGTGTTCTGTTGCAGAATAGGAAACATTATTCCAGATCCAAGGGGTACTTATATTTGGCTTTCTTAGAATGTTGCATCTTACTTCACAGGTCATCAAACCTAAATAAGGATTTTCCAAGTTACCAAGTATATCTGCACATTATACATTTGGAGAGCAGACAACTCACTGCAGGCTGGGTATATGGATCCACTGAAAACAGTGTACTATACATTTTGGCCAAAAAAAATCATTTATCCTCTGACCTCTATTAGCACAATTCTAATCAGAAGGTCATGATGGAGTATTGCATTCCATAGTATTAATCTTGGTTCAGATCCTATATGTCCTGTCTTTGAAAAATCAAAATATTTCTCATTCTCAAGGGCACAGGTGCCTTAAAAACTGGCTCAGGTCCCTTTGGGGAAAAAATTGTAGGCATTTTTTAACATGTTACGTTAGCAGGACAGTTTCCTTCTCAAGGATCTCTGAGTCAGTGTATAGAATTAGGGCCTGAAACTCAGTGAGGGAGAACAATTTTTATTGTAACTTTTGATGATCATTTTCTGCTTGCCAAAAATTGATTTCTTTTTTTGCAAATTGAGCAACATCTTTTATGCCCTCCTTCCTGATGAATCTTAATAGCTCTTCAACATAAGCCTGTGTGTCGAGACACCTTCACTCTCACTCCAAACTTGCTGCCTTTTATGTTGATCACATCTACCTTGCATATATGGATTAAGTGTTGACATCTAGCTTCTGGCCTTCTGCGATCTCATCATCTCCAGTTTATATTAAGAAGTCTGGTTCCACAGAAGCATCTCCTACTGTAAACCTTGTCCTCCAAAGGATTGCTACCACTGAACTTCTCAAAGATTCTATTGTCATCTTCATCCGTTTCTTACTGGCCTAATAAAAGGTCTTGCTGAGAAACATGTTCAGGTGGTGCTTCCTTAATGCTTACAAGAAATCCATTTCAGTAGTCCCACTTTTCTGAGTTTTCTGATCCCTTCTAGAGTACTACATCAAAAAGGTTTGCTTTTGCTGTAAGTGATTTTTATGTTCAGATTTCCAGTAGTGATCCCAGTTGACTTTTAGGTCTGGCTGCAAGTATTACTGTGAATATATTTAATCCTATATAACACATGAGTGTACCATATCATTAAAATCTCCCCATGCCAGCCCTATATGTCTCAGCCATTCCTTCAGCCCAGTCCAGCACAACAACATCCACTTCACCACATGCTTCCTCATTTCCTGCAAATACATATTAATCAGGTTCTGTATTTGGGGCAACATACATGGGTGTGTGTGTGTGTTATATATTTATATACATACATATATATAAAATACACACACACAACATATATAATCTTTTTTTCTCTGAGAAGTGGTTGATAAACCCAAATGATTTTTGAAACCCAATAAGCACATTATATCTATACTTTTGGTATATCCAGAACATCTATTTTTTTTTTTTTTGAGATGGAATCTCATTCTGTTACCCAAGCTGAAGTACAATGGTGCAATCTCAGCTCACTACAAACTCCGCCTTCTGGGTTCAAGCTATTCTCCTGCCTAAGCTTCCTGAATAGTTGCAATTACAGGCATACGCTGCCACGCCTAGCTAATTTTTGTATTTTAGTAGAGACAGGGTTTCACCATGTGAATTTCAATGTGCCATTCAAATAAAATGGTTTTAGTTGTGCCTGACTAATTTCCTGTTTAGGGAACTGATTAGAGCCAACTCCTGATGGGCAGCTTCAGTCACAGTGTAATTTGTTTTCAGAGTTTCAAACACTGAATAGTGTTCTGTTGCAGAACAGGTGACGTTATGTTGGCCAGGCTGGTCTCAAACTCCTGATCTTGTAGTTTGCCCGCCTCTGCCTCCCAAATTGCTGGGATTACAGGTGTGAGTCACTGCTCCTGGCCATATATATAATTCTTAAAACTCAAGCATAAGACAACCCAACTAAAAGTTGGGCAAAATATTTGAGCAGACATTTCAGAAAATGAGTTAGACAAATGGCGAAAGAGATATGAAAAGATGCTTAGCATTATTGGCCATCAAAGAAATGCAAATTATAAACATAATAAGATACCACTACAGGCCCACAGGAATGGCTAGAATTATAAAAACTGTCACGGTAAGTTTTGAATGGAATGTTTCAAACTTGATCTCTCATATAGTTTGTCAGCTTCTTATCAGGATACATCATATATGCCATTTATTGAATGTTTTACCTCTTAGCTCTGAAGGAGCCCTTCAATGTATGCTCCATGATAAATAATGAGATACTGTTAAACATTTTTCCTTTCAAGTGAGTACAGTGGCAAGCTTTCTTAGCAGAGACTGCTGGCAAAACACTGTATGAGCCTAGGTTTCTTGAAATTTCCCACTTGTACCTGAGTAGAAAATGAGGGTCTGTCTATAGATCACAGGTTAGCTGGGGGCAAAAATGAGGGCAGAAGTGACTGCAAAGTGGTGAGTGAAAGAACCTATGGGTAATAAAAATGTTCTATATATTGAATCAGGGTGATTACATGGGTGTACAAAATTGTCAAAGCTCATAAAACTGCTTACTTATATTGTGTTCATTTCATTTTGTGTAAATGATACCTTAAAACAGTTTATTTAAAAATAAACATACAATGTATGGACAATGAATGGAACTTTAGGGTGTGTTTCCAAAGACCTCGATTTGATTCACAGTTTACTATGTATTGTTGAAAAAATCATCTGACACAGATACTTTCTGTTTTCCCCCAACACAAGCAAAGCAGACTCCATCCAGCTCTGAGGAAAAGAGATTGTGAAAAAGATTCTATGATGTTGTGTTTCTAAAAGGAAAAAAAAAAATGCAAGATTGAGGGGAAAAATCAATTTGTCAGTTGTACTAGATTTAAACTAAAGTTTGGCTGCAAAACTAAGACTTAATTAAAGCAACAACAACAACAACAACAAAAGAAGGATAAATTTATGAGTTTAAAAAAAAGGAAACTAGAGGGAAACAAGTCATTTGTGCACTAATTCAACATGCACCTAACTGAGTAGATACTTTGTACCAAGGCTTGTGCTAACACTGGGAGAAACAAAGTTCTCTTTAGTTAAAAAGGGTCCAATAGACAGGCAAGTAAAGCCATGCATGTATAATTGAACAATATGTTTAACTGATGGAGGTAATCCCAGTGTGCTTGCCAATGTGTACCACAGTGGGAGTAAGACCTGGATAAGATAAGGAGTGTAAGAGATTTATCAAGTAGAAGAGCTGATAGAGAAAAACATGCCAAAATTATTTCACAATGTTGAGCAAAAAAAAAAAAAAAAAAGAAATTGCAAAATGAGTGGAAAATAATGAATTTGGCTTTGAATATGTCAAAAGTTGGCAATTATAATGCTGCCCTGTAAGATTTGATAGTGAAAGATGTGAATCTACATGCAATATCCAAGAAGAAGATTAGAGAAAGTGCAACAGAAATTCAAGTATTAAAAGTCAAAATTAAGGTGTCATTATAAATGAGGGGTCAATATTAGGAAGAAATAACTGTGGTGACTATTAGGCTACAAGCATTTCATTGAGAGTGTTCAGATATGACCCGGAATCAAAGCTATTTGCTAAGTTGGTTTTGGCAGCAGCCTTTACACTACACTGCATTAAGATGAAAAGTAATGGCAAGTAACAGCAAAGTTTAGAATGATGCAATAAAAGATGCTTCACATTTCGATAGTTTTATGACTGTAAAAACAAATTTTAAACATTCAATTTCATTGAATTTTTGTAATCTTTTAAGGTAGACAGGAAAGATATATTTACCGTTTTCTGTTCAAGGAAATAAAAACTCTATCAAATTTAATGAGTTGCTGGAGATCTTACAGCTAGTAAATGACAGAAACGGGACAAACACCTGAGTCATATTCTTAACCTAATGCAGTTTCTACTATACTATTTAATAGAAGATAATATTTTCCTGCTTTGTGCACTGAACCAATAATGGGAATTTTGACAATTACCTCTTTCACTCTGCAAGATGAAGCACATTAAGGGTGGACTAGTGTAATGGGGGTGAAAATAGGGAAGACTGTGAGTTTGAACATAGGCGCAGTTTTTTTTGGTTAATATTCCAACATGCCTCTCTCCTGATGACAAATTTCAGATAATAATGATTATCACTGTTGGAATTAATTTTCTGTATGACTATATTGTAACCATTTAATCTAACTGATTTGCTTTTACTGGCAATTACAGACTTTCACTATTAATTTAATGAATGCATGTTTTTCTATTATCCGTATATTTTATGTGATACTTAGAAGTTTGGAGCATAAAAACTATGCAAGAAATCTACATAAACCACATTAAATTATGCTTCCAATAATCCTGAGAGCTTCAATAATACTAATGCCAACCTCCATATAGAAACAAAATGCTGCTACTTGCAGTACTCAGGGTATATGCTGCTTTGAGTAAAAGTGATGGAATGGTCCCGGTCCATCAACTTTCTGTCCCTGGATTTAACTTGTGGCATGATGATGAATATTTACAAGAGGGATGGCCTAAGTAAGCAGTATTATTTTTGGCCCTGGTGAGTCTAAGATAAATCTGTGATGTGGGCAACCTCTATCTATCTTGGGAACATCAGAAAACATTATATGAAAGTGATTTAACCTATTGGGAGAAAAAAGTGCTTTTAGACCCACATAACAATATAATTATGTTGTATAGTGTTTGACACATCTTGCCTATTTATGGGGAATAAGATTATATCATGGTTAAGTATAAATAAATTGTATAAAATAAATAAATAAATTGGCATGCCTTGTGTATGTTTAAGGTCATGAGCAATCTAATTTTCCTAGAGCTAATAGTAATTAATATATTATCCATGGGACTGTCCTTGGAAAGAATAGGAGAGTAAACATAACCCTTAATTTAGAGACTAATTCTCCAGTGACTCAGATAAGAGTTCAATGTTAATTTTTTGAATAATTTTTATGATTAAAGTTGTTTCAATAAATCATTCTGAATGTAAAAAGTTTCCTCACTTTTGCTTCTGTTTTGTTTCTTAGCACAGTCTTCCCTGTACTGTCATCATTTTGTGATTTTTCTTTCCTTTTCCTTCCCCCCCACCGAAGGAGTCTTGCTGTGTCACCAAGCTGGAGTGCAGTGGCACTATCTAGGCTCGCTGCAACCTCTGTCTCCTGGGTTCAAGCAATTCTCCTGCTTCAGCCTCCCAAGTAGCTAGTACTACAAGGGTGCCTCACCACGCCCAGCTAATTTTTCATATTTTAGTAGAGGAGGGGTTTCACCATATTGGCCAGGGTGGTCTCTATCTCCCCTGACTCCATGATCTGCCCGCCACAGCCTCCTAAAGTGCTGGGATTACAGGCATGAGCCACTGTGCCTGGGCCATTTTGTGATTTTCTTAATTCTCTACTTGAGAATAATCTTTCAAAATTCAAACTGAGCCTTATTCTTTCTTGCATTTTTCATGATACCTATCAGAGGAACCTGTTCACAGTGAATACTGAATAAACATCTTTTTGAATGAAAAATGTATGAAAGAACAAATATCTATTACTAAAAGATACAGAAACTTGATCTATAAGAGGACACAATGCTTCATCTTACTCTCAGTACAGTTGTTCTTGGAAGGCTATCCGGAGAAAGTGTATTTATTTAAATATGAGCAATAATACTTATCAAGCCCCTACTATGTGCCAGACACTGTTCTTGACACTGAATAAATAGGAAATTAAACAGAAAAATCTAAAACCTAATGAAGGTTGCATCCTTCATTATCAGTAGACAGGATAGCAGTAGACAGGAAGCGAACACACAAATAAACTACACAAAATGTGAGATGCAGATAACAGCCATCAAGGAAAATGAAGTAGAAAAAGTAGATAGGAAGTGACAGGTTGAGAACATGATGACATATACTATGAAGGTAAGAAAGGGCCTCACTGAGAAAGCAGATATTTGGAAAAAGACTTAAGGGAGGTCAGAGAGTGAGTCCCATGGATTCTTGACAGAAGAGTAATCTTGGCAGAGTGTTTTTATCTAGCACCATTTCTCCAGAAAGCACAGAAAAACATTTCCTGCAATAAATAAAAGCAAATATGTAAGTAGAAGAAGATGACATCTGAGAAATGATGGGGAGGTAGATACAAAGATGTGTGTACATCATTGTGGCTATGGGCCTTTACAGAGAGCAAGAGAAAGCCATCTGGAGGCTTGTTTCAGTAATCACTCTGGCAACAGTGTTGAAACTTACAGATTAAAAAAGGATTGCCATGAAGATCAACGTAGAAGACTATTGCAAAAATCCAGGAAATCTGATAATACGTTGGGGGAATTGTTTCAATGTAGGTGGAGAACAGTGTGATTTTAGAAATATTTTGAGGGTAGAGCCAACAGGATTTCTTGACAGGTTGGATGTGGGATGTGAGAAAAGGAAAAGGTTCATAGATGACTATGAATTTTTTGGATTGAGGAACTAAAAGAATAAAGTTACCATTAATGGACACAGGAAGACTGTGTATGGGAGGAGGTTAAACATTTTTAAAATTGGTGATTCTGATGATGATTATTACACACAAGTGGAGACAGTCATTTGAAGAGCAGGAGTGGCATTCTGCCAGGAAATAGAGATTTAGAAGTTATTAACATTTTGTTACTTTCTACAGCCATGTGCCTAAAAGAGATTGTCAAGGGAGTGAATGAAAATGAAGGAGAGAAGGGAAGGGACGGGGAGGATAGAAGAGAGAAGGGAAAAAGGAGGAGAAGGGAAAGGGAAAAAGGAAGAAAATTAAGAATAGAAATGTTCCAATGTGAAGAAAAGACCAGAAAATGAGGCTATATCTGTATTATTTTCTATTGTGCTGTAACAAAAAATACTACAAACTTAGTGGCTTAATGTAGCACAGTCTTTAGTTTCTTAGAATTCTGAAAGTCACATTGAAAATGTCCTTCAATGGGCTAAAACCAACAGGATTGTACTTCTCGAACATCTATAGGGAATGTGCTTTTGTCTTTTTCAGCTTGTAGAAGCCACCTGCATTTTTTGGTGTGTGGCTCCTTCTGTTTTTTTATTTTATCTTTTAAGTTCGGAGTTCCATGTGGAGGTTTGTTACATAGATAAACTTGTGTCATGGAGGTCTGTTGTACAGATTCTTTCATCACCCAGATATTAAGCCTAGTACCTATTAGTTATTTTTCCTGATCTTTATCCTCTCACCCTTCCACCCTCCACAATCCAATATGCCCCAATGTGTGTTGTCCCCGTCTATGTGTCCATGTGTTCTCATCATTTAGCTCCCACTTATAAGTGAGAACATGTATTTAGTTGTCTGTTCCTGTGTTAGTTTGCTAAGGATAATGGCCTACAGCTCCAACCATGTCCCTGCAAAAGGCATGATCTCGTTTTTTTTTTTTTTTTTTTATGGTTGCATAGTATTCCATGGTATATATGTACCACATTTTCTTTATCCAATTTATTATTGATGAGCATTTAGGTTGATTTCATGTCTTTGCTATTGTGAACAGTGCTGCAGTGAACATGTGTGCATGTGTCCTTATAACAGAATGATTTTTGTGCCTTTGGGTATACCCAGGATTGAAATTGCTGGGTCAAATAGTATTTCTGTCTTTAGCTCTTTGAGGAATTGCCAAACTATCTTCCCCAATGGCTGAACTAATTTAAACGCCAAACAGCAGTGTGTAAGTGATCCTTTCTCTCCACAACCTCACCAGCATTTTTGTGTGTGGTTTTTTGGGTTTTTTTTGACTTTTTAATAGTAGCCATTCTGACGGGTATGATATGGTATCCCATTGTGATTTGCATTTCTCTAATATTCAGTGATATTGAGCATTTTTTCATATGATTGTTGGCCCCATGTATGTCAGCTTTTGGAAAATGTTGATATGCATTGTCTACTTTTTAATCGGGTTATTTTTTTCTAATGAATTTAAGTTCCTTATAGATGCTGGATATTAGATGTTTGTCAGATATATAGTTGTAAAAATTTTCTCCCATTTAGTTGATTGTCTGTTTACTCTGTTTATAGTTTGTGCTTTTATTCTTTTAGCAATGCAAAAGTTCTTTAGTTTAATTATATCCCATTTGTCATTTTTTACTTTTGTTGCAATTCTTTTTGGTGTCTTTGGCATAAAATCTCTGCCTGTGCCTGTGTGCTGAACGGTACTGTCTGGGTTGTCTTCCAGGATTTTTATAGTTTTGGGTTTTACATTTGAGTCTTTAATTCATCTTGATTTGATTTTTTTTTCTGGTGTAAGAAAGGAGTAAAATTTCAGTTTTCTACAAATGGCTAGTCAGTTATCCCAGTACCATTGATTGCAAAGGGAATTTTTTTCCCCATTGCTTGTTTTTGTCAGGTTTGTTAGAGATCAGTGTGTAGCCTTATTTCTGGGTTCTCCATTCTGTTCCATTGGTCTAATGTGTCTGCTTTTGTGCAAATACCATGCTGTTTTGGGTACCGTAGCCCTGTAGTATAATTTGAAGGTGGGTAGTATGATGCCTCCAGCTTTGTTCTTTTTGCTTAGTATTATCTTGGGTATTTGGGCTTTTTGGTTACATATGAATTTTAAAATAGTATTTTCTAGTTCTGTGAATAATTTCAATGGTAGTTTAAGAGCAATAGCATTAACCTGTAAACTGCTCTGAGCAGTATGGCCATTTTAACAATATTGATTCTATCTATAAGTATGAAATGTTTTTCCATTTGTGTCATCTCTGATTTCTTTTACCAGTGGTTTGTAGTTCTCCTTGTAGAAATCTTTCACTTTCCTAGTGAGCTCTAATCCTAGGTTTTAATCATTTTTGTGGCAATTGTGAATGGGAGTTCATTTCCGATTTGGCTGTTGGGTGGACTTTTATTGGTGTGTAGGAATGTAAGTGATTCTGGCACATCAATTTTGTATCCTGAGACTTTACTGAAGGTGCTATCAGCTTAAAAAGCTTTTAGGCTGAGACTATGGGGTTTTGTAGATATAGGGTCATGTTTGCAGAAAGGGTTAGTTTTGCTTCTTCTCTTCCTATTTGGATGCCCTTATTTCTTTCTCATGACTGATTGCCCTGGCCAGGACTTCCAATACTATGTTGAATAGGAGTAAGTAAGAAAGGACATTCTTGTGTTGTGCCAGTTTTCAATGGAAATGCCTTCAGCATTCACCCATTCAGTATGATATTGGCTGTGGATTTGTCATATATGGTTCTTATTATTGGGAGGTATGTTCCTTCAATACCTAGCTTATTGAGAGTTTTTAACATTAATGAATGTCGAATTGTATCAATAGATTTTTCTGCATCTATAATCATGTGGTATTTGTCTTTAGTTCCGTATACATGATGAGTCACAGTTATTGATTTGCATATGTTGAACCAAACGTGTATGACAGGGAATAAGCATACTTAGTTGTAGTAGATAAGCTTTTTGATGTGCCGTTGGATTCAGTTTGCCAGTAATATTGTGGAAAAATTTTTGCATGGATTTTCATCAAGGATATTGGCCTCAAGTTTTCTTTTGTTGTCTCTCTGCCAGTTTTTGGTATCAGGATTATGCTTGCCTCATAGAATGAGTTAGTAAGAAATCTCTTCTTTGCAATTTTTTTAGAATAGTTTGAGTAGAAATGCTACCAGCTCTTCTTCGTACATTGGGTAGAATTCAGCTGTGATTCCATCTAGTCCTCGTCTTTTTTTGGTGGGTAGGCTATTTAATACTGCCTCAATTTCAGAACTCATTATTGTTTAGATATTCAATTTCTTCCTGGTTCAGTCTTGGGAAGGTGTATGTGCCCAGGAATGTATCAATTTATCCTAGATTTTCCAGTTTATTTCCATGGAGGTGTTTATAGTATTCTCTGACGGTTGTTTGTATTTCTGCGGGGTCAGTAATAATATCCCCTTGTCATTTCTGATGGTGTTCATTTGAATCTTCTCTCTTTTCTTCTTTATTAGCATAGCTAGTGGTTTATCTATTTTCTTAATTTTTCCAAAAAACAGATCCTGGAATTGCTGATCTGTTGAATGGTTTTTCATGTCTCTCTCTCCTTCAGCTGGCTCTAATTTTGGTTACTTATTATGATGGTAAATACTAAGTGTCAATTTGATTGGATTGAAAGATACAAATATTGATCCTTGATGTGTCTGTGAGGGTGTTGCCAAAAGAGGTTAACATTTGAGTCAGTGGGCTGGGCAAGGCAGATCCATTCTTAGTCTGGTAGGCACAATCTAATCAGCTGCCAGTGGATATAAAGTAGGCAGAAAAAATGTGAAAAAGAGACTGGCCTGGCGCCCAACCTAAAACTTTCTTCCATGCTGGATGCTTCTTGCCCTCAAACATCGGACACCAAGTTCTTCAGTTTTGGGATTCAGACTGGCTCTCCTTGATCCTTAGCTTGCAGACAGCCTATTTTGGGACCTTGTGATCATGTAAGTTAATATTTGGTAAATTCATATAGATAGATGATAGACAGATGATAGATTCTATTCTGTTTCTCTAGAGAAACCTGACAAACTGGGTACCAGGAGTAGTTCTAGAGGAATAGAATATTAAGGATGGAGTCCTTTCATTGGTTTGGGGGTTTCTGGAGTTGGCTGCTTAATATAATTAGACTCAAAAATGCTAAGGACTCTACTGCTAATAGTATGGAGAATACTGATAGTAAATGGCGTGAGCTGTTTAGAGAATTATGTAAAATAAATGCGTTTGACAGTCATGATTCACAGCTTGTGAGAGTTAAGGGGTTTAGTGACTCCATACATAATACCTTAGACCATATGTGGAAAACCAAGGAACATAATGAAGCTGGTTTATTGCTCCTAAGTTCAGTGGATAAAGTGTTGTAAGAAAATGATGAACTCCGCAATTCTGTCTCTGGCTTGAGAAGCAGATACTGAGCCTCAAATCTGCTAAGATTGTCCCGAGACTCCTGTAGAGAAATAGCTGAAATTGTGGAAAAACAGACATAAGCTCTTATCATGGGAGTGGCTGACCTGCAACTAAAGATGCATGCACAGGCTTGCCATGTGTCTACTCTTAAAATGAGGGCATTGATTGAAAAGAGTAGGACTCTGAAGCTTGAAATGGGTATGTATGGGAGGACACTGATGAAGCTGAGGACACTGAGTTTGTAAACTCTGATTTTTTTTTTTTTTGCCAGAGGGAGCAGCTTCCCCATCCCCAGTAGTGGCAAAATCCCTTCCCCAACCCATGCTCCCATCTGCCTTTATACCTTTGTCTGGGGATATAAACCCTGCACTGCCTCATGCAACAGTGATGGCCTCCCCTGAGGCAGTTGCCAGGCAAGGTAATGTTGATTCTCCTCAGGAGCCACCCCTAAAACCTCTATTTTCTTCTGGACCTGTAATTAGACTAAAGTCCTAGAGGACTCTTAGAAGTGAGTTGAGATTGTAAACCATGAGGGGTGTGCTACACTAGAAAAGAACTGTTTGAGTTCCCTAATTTATATGAACAGCAATCTGGAGAACAGGCATGGGAATGGATATTAAGGGTATGGGATCATGGTGGAAGAAACACAGAATTGGATCAAGCTGATTTTATTGATTTGAGCCCAGTAAGTAGGGCCTCTGCATTTAATGTTACAGATCGAGGTGTTAACAAAGTTCTTATAGTTTATTTGCATGGTTAGCTGAAATATGAATTAAAAGATGGCCCACTGTAAGCAAGCTGGAAATGCCTGATCTCTCTTGGTTTAATGTAGAGGAAGGATCCAAAGGCTTAGAGAGATTGGGATGGTGGTGTGGATCAGTCACTTTTGATCTACTCATCCCAGCTGGGAGGGTACAGAAGATATATCATTGACCAATGCCTTGCAAAGTAGATTTCCTAGGGCAGCACCTGCATCTTCAAAGAGCCCTGTAATTGGTTTTCTCTGTATGTCAGCTCTAATAGTGGGAACCTCAGTCACTCAACCAGAAAATTTAAATACAATGGGAATAATTGGACTCTGAGGTGGCAGGGGCCAAGTGGTGGTACTCAACCACCAAAGGCAAGGTGGGCATAGCTACCATAAAGGACAGCAGAGGCAAAGTGGCAATCAGAATAGTATGACTCATATAGAGCTCTGGCATTGGCTAATTAATCATGGTGTTTCTAGAAATGAAATTGATAGGAAGCCTACTACATTCCTACTTAATTTATACAAGCAGAAAATTTCTAGGTTTAATGGACAAAAGATAAATTTGAATTATAAAAACAGAGAATCAATTTCCAGGCTTGAGTCAGTTTATGGACCCAGAATCTCTTGAATGAAGGGGAGCCTGGGTCCCTTTGACAAAGGACCCCACTACATTCTGACAATTTATGCCCTGAATCTTTCTCTCATCCTTCCCCAAAGAGATCTTCACCCTTTTACCGGGTTAACTCTGCTTTGGTGAAAGGGAAATGACCAAACACTTTGGGGACCACTGGCTCTGAGCCAATGTTGATTCCAGGGAGCCCAAAATGTCACTGTGGTCCTCCAGTTAAAGTAGGTGCTTATGGAGGTCACCTAATTAATGGAATTTTAGCTCATGTCTGACTTGCAGTGGGTCCAGTGGGTCTCCAGACTCATCCTGTGGTCATTTCCCCAGTGCCATAATGCAGGGGTGGTGATTCCCTCCACATCCCCCTTCAGCTCTCCTATTTGGCCTGTGCAGGAGACAGATGGCTCATGGAGAAAGACAGTGGATTATAGTAAGCTTATCCAAGTGGTGACTCCAATTGCTGCTGCTGTACCAGATGAGGTTTCATTGCTTGAGCAAATTAAACCATCTCCTGGTACCTAGTATTCAGCCCTTGACTTGGCAAATGCCTTTTTCTCCATTCCTATCCACAGAGCCCACCAGAAGAAATTTGCCTTCAGCTGGCAAGGCCTGCAATATACCTTTACTGTCCTACCTCAGGGACATATCAACTCTCCAGTTTTGTGTTATAATCTTATTCAGAGAGACTGGATCACTTTTCACTTGTGGAAAATACCACACTGGTCCATTACATTAATGACATTATGCTGATTGAATCCAATGAGCAAGAAGTAGCAAACACATTGGACTTTTTTGTGAGACATTTACATGCCAGAGAATGGGAAATAAATATGACTAAAATTCAGGGATATTCTTTGTTAAGTTTTGGTCTCAATGATCAGTTTAATATTGTCAGTGGGGTGATGAAGGCTCCCATTGTTATTGTGTGGGAGTCTAAGTCTCTCTAAAAATTTGCTTTATAAATCTGGGTGCTCATGTGTTGGGTGCATATATAGTTAGGATATTTAGATTCTCCTGTTGATTTGAACCCTTTATCATTATGTAATGCCCTTCTTTGTATTTTTTAATATTTGTTGCTTTAAAGTATGTTTTGTTAGTAGGATTTCAACCCCTTCTTTTTTTCTGTTTTCCATTTGTTTGGTAGATTTTTCTCTGTCACTTTATCTTGAGCCTCTGTGTGTCATTACATGTGAAATGAGTCTCTTGAAGACAGCACACCAGTGAGTCTTGATTCTTCATCAGCTTGCTACTCTGTCTTTTAATTGGGACATTTAGCCCATTTATATTTAAGTTCAGTATTGATAAGTGTGGTTTTGATCTTATCATGATGTTGGCTCGGTATTTTGCAGACTTGGTTATGTGGTTACTGTATAGTGTCACTGGTCTATGTACTTCAGTGTGCTTTTGTAGGGGCTGGTAATGGTCTTTCCTTTCCATATTTAGTGTTTCTTGCAGGAGCTCTTGTAAGGCAGGTCTTGTGTTCAGTTCTCTCAGAATTTGCTTGTATGAAAGAAATCTTATTTCTCCTTCACTTATGAAGACTAGCTTGGCTGGATATAAAATTCTGGGTTGGAATTTATATTCTTCAAGGATGTTGAATATTGAACCTCAATCTCCTCTGTTTCTTAGGGTTTCAGCTTAGAGGTCCACTGTTAGTTGAATGTGCTTTCCTTTTAGATGACCTTGCCTGTCTCTCTAGCTGCCCTTTTCTTTTTTCATGTCAACCTGAGAGAAATTGATGATTAAGTGTTTTGGGGATGATCTTCTTGTAGAGTATTTGCTGGGGTTTTCATTTCTCAAATTTGAATGTTGGCATCCCTAGCTAGGTTGGGAAAGTTCTCTTGGATGATATCCTGAAATACATTTTCCAAGTTGGTTCCATTCTCCCCATCTCTTTCAGGTACACCAGTCAGTCATAGATTTGGTTTCTTTATATAACCCAATATGTCTCAGAGGGTTCATTCATTACTTTTCTTTTTTCTCTATTCTTGTCTGCCTGTCTTGTATCAGAAGGCCAGTCTTCAAGCTCTGAGACTTTTTCCTTTACTTGGTCTATTTTTCTACTCATTCTTGTGATTGCACTATGAGATTATTGCAGTGTGTTAGTCAGCTGTGGTCAGGGTGGTTATCTTCTTCTCTGTACTGTTTATTTTGTCTGTCATCCTCCTCAATGTTTTATAATGATTTTTAGCTTTCTTGCATTGGGTTACAGTGTACTCCTGTAGCTCAATGAACTTTGCTCCTATTCATATTCTTAATTCTAATTCTTTTATTTCAGCCATTTCAGCCTTGGCCTGGTTCTAAACCCTTGTTGGAGACATGATGCAGTAATTTGGAGGAAAGAAGGCACTCTGGATTTTTGAGTTTTCAACATTTTTGCACTGATTTTTTCTCATCTCTGTGGGCTTATCTGTCTTCAATCTTTGAGGTTGTTGACATATGGATGGGTTCTTTTTCCTTTTATCCTATTTGATGACCTTGAAGGATTGATTATAGTATAAGATAGATTCAGATGATAGGCTTCGTTTCTGGAGGATTTTAGGGGACTAACACTGAGCTTCCAACTTCTGGACTTGAGATCTAACTCTGAGGGATTTGTAATGTATCCCAACTTTGTTCTCTGGCTCCCCAAGGCTTGGCATCCACTGTGCTGGTGAGGGGCAAGGTACAGCAGCTGCAGGAGAGTGCTAGTGGATGCAAGGGTGCCTGACTGCCTGGGGCTATTTACCACAGTGGCAGAGACAAGGTAGCCAGTTGGGTGTGGGGACAGGAGAAAAGCGGGGCCCCTGCTGGAGACTTTGTGTACTGTTGCACTGGAGCTGGTGTTGGCTTGGGGCAGGGTGCTGGCTGGCGCTGGTTTCAGTGCCTTCTCTGCATCCTGCAAGCAGGAGTGATTGCTCAGGTTGTGGGAGGATCCCCTGTTCTCTGTGCAGAGTTAGTCCAAGAGCAGGATACTCAGGGAGGTGGGGCTTTCTATCTCTGTGCCACCAGCCCTGTCTGATGTGAGAGACTACTCTACAAAGGTGAAGTCTGACAGTTCCCTTAGGGCTAAAGTCTCTTATGGGAGCAAGTCAGGCTTAAAGGGATGGCTATTCCTAGCCTTGTTCTGCTACAGACACTCTCACACCAAACCCTCTGGGCTCCACCCTTTCAAAATGGGTGGTGGCTTGCTGCTTCATCACTTGCTTGTCTCCTGGGGGATCCACCCCAGAGAGATGTGGGTCATCAATTGTTTAGTGTAATCACCCCAGGATGAAGGGTATGTGCTGTGCCCAAGTCAGGGGCTTCCTGTCTGGGGATGAGCAGTCGGAGTTCTATGGGATCTATGAGTGGTGGACTGGCCACACATCTTCTTGGGTCAACTGCACCTTGTTGGAGGTGTGGATAAGGCACTTAGGATCTTTGCTTCTGTTATCAAGGACGGTTACACTGTACATGCAGTAGCAGAAAGGCTTTCAGTTGCCCCTGGAGGCTCTGTCCAGGGAGTTGCCGAGTTGCTGCTGGCTTGATAGTTCTGGTGGTGGGTGGTTAGAGGCCCAGGCCTGGAGGACCTGCCTGGTGAGGAGATATGGAAATAGGCACCCACATAACAGTATGGCTGCTTTTCCATAGGACTCCTGTAGTATTCTGGGGGGTCCACTCCAGTTCCTAGTTGTCTTGGATTTCAATACTTGGAGATATCACCAGTGAAGTCTGCAAAATAGCAAAGATGGTAGCCCAACCCTTTATTTGGGAGCTCCATCTCAGGGAGGATTGAAACCTCTGTTGGTGGGAGAACAGTGGCAGGGATGGCTGGAGACCCTGGTTGGAAGGTCCTGCCCATGACCTACTGGATATGACCATATCATGGTCATATTCTTCATTTTCCATATCACAGGATATGACCTACTGGCTTGGAATTCTAGCCAGCCACTGGTAGCAGCATTACACTTCCCTGAAACAAAACTCCCGGGGGAGGGGTGGGCCACCATCTTTGCCATTTCAGCGACTTAGCTATTCCAGCCTTCAGGTTTTAGAGAGTCCAAGCCAACCAGGGGTGAAAGGGATCACCCAGTACAGTATAGCTACTCTATGAAAATGTGGCCAGACTGCTTCTGTAAGTGGGTCTGTGATCCCATTCCTCCTTCATGGGCAGGACCTTCCAACCAGGGTCTCCAGCCATCCCTGCCACTGTTCTCCCACCAACAGAGGTTTCAATCCTCCCTGAGATTGAGCTCCCAAATAAAGGGGCGGGCTACCATCTTTGCTATTTTGCAGACTTCACTGGTGATATCTCCAAGTATTGGAATCCAAGACAACTAGAAACTGGAGTGGACCCCCCAGAATACTACAGGAGTCCTATGGAAAAGGACTGTGGAAGTGGGGCCTGCAGGCTATTGCTGCTCAGCCTCCTAGATTCAGCCTCTTTTCTAGGGGTTTGTACAGGGGGTATAACTTCCCACTTTGCTGTAGCTGTAGTTGCTTTTTCCAGGAAGCCTAGAAACCCTGAGTGGCTGCTCTGCTGAGACTTAACATAGCCCTGCGTGTCAGACTGAAGGCCCTGGTGGAATGGGATTATGAGGGGATCTCCTGACCTAAGGGTTACAAAGATTCATGGGAGAAGTGTGGGTTCCCAGGGTTACAGATTTACTCATTGATTTCCTAGATAGGGGAGGTTCTCTTGGTTGTGTTGCTTCTGGGTGGGTCATTGTCCTGCATGCTTTTCTTCATTTTCCATGGGTAAAGTTGTTTCCTTGGTTAGTCTCAGTGAATGTACGTGGATGTTTTAGTTAAAAGTATTGTATTTACGTGCTGCTTCTGTTCCTCTCCGTAAAAGCCATACACATACCAGCTGCTTCTAATTGGCTATCTTGGTCACTCCCCCACCCCTTCCTCCTCGTTGAAAGCCAGAAATCCCATCCCTCTGACAACTCTTTTTGCTATCACATCTTCTCTGATTCTGACTCTTTCATCTTCCTCTTGTAAAGAAACCTGTGATTTCATTGGGCCTACGTGGCCGATATAGAATAATATCCCGGTCCCAAGATCCTTAACTTAATCTCATCTGCAAAGTTTTTTTGCCCTGCAAGGCAAATATATTCACAAGTTCTAGGAATTAGATGATGGACAACTTTAGGGGATAATTATTCTGCTTATCATGATGATGATCAAACGGAGGGGTTAGAATTAATACCAAGACACTGTGAGGTCTTGAAAGCTAAATTAAGAACATGCTTAAAAAAGGAGAGATACGGAGCTATGCCAAACATCTACTGTTAGGTTCAGCAAGATGAGAGCTGAAAAATGAAATGACTATTAGAATTCATTGAACAATTGGAATAGAAGTTTTGGGGCAAATGTTTTGAAGCTGGATTTAAGTGTATAGGGAGAAATTTAGGCAACTATTGTGAACAAATTTTCCAAAGAATTTTCCCCCAAAGTGGGAAGTAAACGTGTGTTACAGATAAGGGAATGGCAGCCATTTAAGATTTAACTACTAATAGAAATAACAAGTATAAACTACATGTATATATATCAGTATGACAATATACAGTGATATTAAGGATGTAGATAAGCTTGTAAGGAGAAGAGGGAGTATAATAAACTGCTGCAGTCAAAGACATTGAGTGGACAGATGGCAATAAGATTTAGTACAGAGTAGAAAGACCTTACCTATGAACAAAGCATGCCAGAAATAATGAAAGGGGAAAATAAAGGTAGTTAGATAAGTGAATGTGGAGTAGACATTTTTAATGTTTGCATTATTCTCAATGAGATAAGATGTTAGAATGAAAATGAACCAGAAGGCATTAGGATTTACGGGAAAAAATGAGAAAGTATGAAATAATTATCCAGGAGAGAGAGCTGCTGGCCCAGTAAAAAGATTGCATTATTCTGCGCAGCTCTACAAGCACACTTGATGTTTGATGTCATGCATTTCTCATGATACAAATGCATGGAATGTGTGTATGTTTCCAGCCCTATTCATTTACACAAGCACAAATCAGAATAGGCAAGAGGTTAAATTTTATAAGTTCCAAGCTAAAGAGATTAAATGAAAATGGGAAAAAGAAACTTAGATGGAAGAGATCTCTTTGATTGGATGATAAGACTTACCTAGGCTAAGGAGAAAAGAGAAGGCATTATGGGATTGAGAGTTAATGAAAATTTGATAATGTGCGTGGATTGCTGATGGTGCTGGTGTTCTAGAGGGTGTGACATGGATATATATCAGGCATTAGAAAGTAGGATTCTTGAAATTGAGATTATGAGGCTGCAGTTGTTGGTAATAACTAGATCTAGGGTATGCGCTGGGAATGACTGTCCCAGTAATGTCCACATAAATGGGGACGAAGATGTCAAGAATTTGCGAAGTTAACAATAGTGCTATGATAATCTACACGAATAATGAAGTAACCCAAAAACATGACAGGGGTGTTGGAAATAGTAATAAAAAAAACAGGAACTAATTTTTAAAAGACAAAGGGGTGATACAGGCTTTATAGATGATTTTAACAGAGTCATAGAAAATCTCTACAAGGGTAGAGCTTTTCAGGAGTAGGAAAACAAAAGTGATTGAAACTGTCAACAGTCAGAAGGGCACCCATTCTATTTTCAGAGAATATGATAGAGAAAACATTCACTATTTGAGTAGGCGCAGAAGTAGCACCTTCAAAGAAACATTAATTGTTTGTTAGAGCAAGAAGGGAACATTTTGAGGAGGGGTTATGCTGATTTGTGCCTGTGGGTTCTACAGGTACAGTAGAAAGTTTTCAGAGGGAGGGGGTAGTTGGGAAATGGGGTAAAAATTGGGATGTACAATTATTTTCCCTTTATAGGAAATATTGATTCTTTTAGTGTCAGATGAAAAGACGCATGAAGAGTAGAAATACCCCCTGTATGTGTGGAGAAGAAATAAGGCTAGATTTCCTGCCAGGAGAATGTAGAATTCTGAGATGACTTCTTCATCACTACTGCCAGTGTAGAAGCTGGCCAAAAAGCGCTCATATCCCTGGCTTCCAGGTGTTTGCCCCAGCCTGCTCCCCTTCTTTTTGTGGCTAAATTCTATCTTAAATTTTGTCACTGTAAGGCTAAAAAGCAGCAGTATCAGTAGCTCATGGACTTTCTCTTAGCTTTTTTTTTGTGGGCTTGTTCTTTTCTGATTTTGTTCATTAAGAACTTTTAAAGTGGATTATATTGTTGTTGCTACTATTCTCTGATGTAAAAAATTTTGAAAACATGCTGCTTCAACTTTGTTTCCAGTTGTTTCCTTAGCAACAATTAGCTTACAATAGTGAAAAATCAGCCTGGTGGGGGTACATGCTTGTAATCCCAGCTACTCAACTATCTAAGAGACCAAGGTGAGAGGATACCCTGAGTCCTGGAGTTTGTGACCAGCCTGGGAAAAGTATCAGAACTCCATCTGTATAAAAAAGAAAACCAAAAAAATAAACTGAGATCAAGAAAAGTGCATGGTTTGACTACGGTCACACAATTATGAATTACACATGAGAAGTTTGTAAAAGTACCATTTTACTTCTTGATAGTTATTTCAGCGCTCTACATTTCAGCTTCCTTATTTGTAAATAGAGATAATAATATCAAGGCTATTGTGGGAAATAAATGAGAGATGCTCAGCACAATATTCTGGTTAGACAAAGCACTCAAATATAGGCATGATTACTATTAACATGAACATCAAACAGCACCATAGTGAAAGAGTAATTGCTTAATCTCAGCTAACAAATAATAGGTCATGACTGTCTGAAAAGTGTGTCTCCAGAAAGCACACACATCTTGGCTATAATATTTTATTGTCCTTAATTATTTTCTCTATTATTCTCAAAATAATATATAACTCTGGCTCCTATAGGAAACCATCTATAGATGAGTTCCACAACTGGTTATGTACATTTTAAAATGATTTACAAATTGAACCTCAATTCACAGTGTGTTTTAGTAATGACTTTGACAAAAAGATTGAGATCATAATACTGATCCGGCTTTCCATTGCATTTTACCCATTATCGCTGTTAAAATTGCCTTCCTGAAGATTTAATTGGCACCCTAAGACATGGCAGATGATAATAAGATTTACTCTATTCAGGCTAACTTAATTTCCGATCTGTATAAGCCTCAGAGTGATAAAAAGGGACAAAAATTCTGCTTAAAAAGAAAACATTAATATTGTAAATATTCACTGTAATAGAAATGTTGAATATTTACATAACATCCATTCTCCTTCTTGATTCTAATAACATCCTATTGCTTCTGGAAGCCAATACTTTTCAGAAGTGTTGCAGATATGAGTTGTGTATGATATACTCCATGTCCAGCTCCAGGCTGAGCCCTGATAGATGTAAGCAAATAAATACCCGCTTTTACGGAAACTGGGGCTGACAATAGAGTACTAAGCCAATAAAACCATAGAATTCCATATAGGTATTTGTTTAGTGTTTGTACAAATAGTGCAACCTGAGGACCTTTGATTGATAATGGTGACAGAAGCGTTGAGGAGTATAAATAAAGAAACTTTAACCTATCCACCACAATCACCAAGTTGCAATAATGATCCAAGCCAGGCTTCAGATGCAATCTTCAGATGAAAACTTTGTGTGAAGGACAGGAGACCAGAAACATAGAGGAATGGAACTATGATGCCACTGTTACTTAATCTAGCACCCCAATACCCCACCACTTCTATATTTTCAGTTACAAAGAAAATCTATCGGTTATGTACCATTTTGAGTTCAGTTTTCTGTTACAACTGAAAGCACCCTGAATAATACACTTCTTTTAACTTGTCTACTCACTCCCTGAAATGTAGGTTATTACTTCAGCTTCATGATGAGATGTTTTATAAAATGATAGTGGCCTTGGATATAATCAAATCCAGAGGTTTATCCTATATTTTAATGTCACGTGTATTACTGCTAGTCACTGAAGCATAACATTTTGCTATCTAGCCAGGAGAATAAAACCCACATTAGATAACTAAACAGAAGAAATTTAATACAGAAAATAAATTATGAAACTGTTAGGGTTGTAAGAGCAATCAGGAGGTATGCAATAACTCAGATTAGCAAAGCAAAAGCTGTTTTCAGTCCTAGGGCTGGAGTGTCCAGAGGGAGGAGGCTGTGCTACCATTGTCTAGGATCCAGGGCTATGTAGAAGAAACTGCAACCAGAGCAAATCCTATTTGCAGGAACTCAACAATTAAAGGAGCCTCTGCTAGATACTTGCTTAAAAGTAGGGACTGAGAGAGCGCAAGAAATATTTGCGCTTCTCTCTTCCTCTTACAGTCTAATCTCCTGCCAGTAGTTTCTGTTGGTGAAAACAGTTGGCATAGTTACCTGTGGGGTGGGGAAAGGCCAAATAAACCTTTCAAGAGTCAGCCATCTGCCAAAAAGAGTAGAGCATGAATCTGTAATACACAAGTTCCAAATCTGAGTGGTTTGACAAATGTGAAGTTTATTTATCACTCAGTGAAGGCTAACCGTGGGATTCAATTCAGTAGGGGCACAGGGTTGCCCCATCTCATAACACTACTTTCTAAGACGTTATAGTATTATTTGATTAATTGTCAGAAAGAGGAAAAAAGTGTTGGAAGGTCATTCATGGGGGGTTCTTTGTGCCAGGCCTGGGTATTTTGTATTACTTCCCCAAGTGGCACTGTAGTGACCGACACCTGCATGCACCTACCTCTAATGAACGGGAAACACGGTGTTGCTGTGTGCCCATCAGAAAGTGAATAGGGTCAGCGAGCACCTACTTGTCTCAGCCAAGATATATTATACTGGGTTTAAAATATCACAGAACAAAACTTTCCATCTGGCAGGCAATAGTGATTATAAAGTTCTTTCTATGGAGCCAAAATGTGCTCCATGATTTTTGTGCAATGGTGTTAGTCCTGCCGATTTCAATGTTCTTTCATAATAGGCTTTCAAGTCACCTGAGTGTCCTAGTCAGCATTCTCCACATGATCTCTGTTTTGTCAATATTCATGTGCAGAAGACATTCATGACATGAAGGTATTAGGTACACCTGAGCAAGAATCACAGCTTTGACACTTAATGTGTGACCCTGGAAAAGTCACTTTCTTTAACAAAAATCTATTCATCATCAGAGTGGGATTTTTAATTCCCAAGCTAGTCTAGACTAACCTCCAGAAACTTGTCAGTTACAGTTTGCATATTCCTAGTTCCTCTCTCTAACCAAGATGTAAGTCCAGCCACAGATTTAGGGACTGTGGCTAAGCCCTGTGACCTCAATTCTCTGACAGATAGAAGAAATGTTTCTCAGATGTGATTGACTACTTCCAAGAGAGGAAATGAGAAGTTGTTTGTACTTTTATAAGGCAAAGAACCCAAGACACATGCTTCTCTACTAAATAATAATTATTTTTCTGAAACTGTTGTTTAGTCATTACTTACATTTCTTTGACATCTCCCCAGAATTTGGCTATGCTTCTGTCTTTCAGGTTCTGAGACATATCTCTGAAAGAGAAAAGAATGCATCTTCCTATTTCAAAATATTTTACCTGACTCCAATACTGCTTGAATCCTAGTACTTCATTAGTCTTTTCATACAGTTGTATCCCTTACAATAACATCTGTAAAATAAGAACAATTAATACCAGGGTGTACCTTAGCAGAAAATCTTTGTTTATTTCCTAAGATTAAAGGATGATCTCTCTTTATCAAAATGCAGGATTGCTGTCCTATAAAAGGAGCTTAAGTAGAAATGACATCATCAGTGACATCCTCAGGAGCCTGTGCGGTGAGGTAAAGAGTTCAGGATATGAATCTTTATGAAATGTAAGAAAATCGGTTGTTATTAATGGAATCTTACAATTAGATGGCCTCCAAATCATTACTTCACACTTTATATTCCAAATTGGGAAACAGTTGCAGAAGATTTTAAATAAACTGCTTGAGGTCACAGATAATATTAGTAGGAAAACCACAATGAAAACCTGGGTCCTGACGTTTCTAGTGAAGTGTTTTATTTGCTTTTCTTGTTTTATTTTTCTTTTTGTCTTCCTTTTTTTTCTACCAACTAAGACATGCCTCCTTTGATTTGCTCAGTTCTATTATTTTCAATTTAGCTGTAGAAAGAAACACCTAATACATGGTAGGCAATCACGTATTAATTGGTGATAATAATGGCAATTGTGTTTGTGTGATGAGGTTGTATGACAAGCTATTTCTCTGGCTCACCATTTAATTTATTCTGTCATCAGACTTTGAAGACATTGATTTTATTGCTTTACACTTTGGAACTTAGTGAGCATTTCTATGAAAACCCTAGAGTCACATTACAGCATCAGCCTCCATGCAGTTACACTTCATAAAGAGGCTAATGGAAGTTCATCCTGAGAGTGGGCTGGGGCCCAGAGGGTCAGTACTGCTGCTTCTTTCTGATACCTTTCTTGAATTGTGTTTGTTTGTGTTTTGAGTTACAGATACTGGAGAACAGTTTTAGAATTGTCCATTTTCAATACTGTAGGATGGAAATCTTGACTTCTACTTTCAGCCATACCTCTGAATTACAAATGAGCTCTGAGCTAGTCACTCTCTTTGCCTACTCATTTTGCTGTCTTCATAATGAGGATAAGGAAGAATACCTGCCCTTCAACTTACCTTACAGAAATACCCTGAGGACTAATGAGATCACATGCATAAAACGACTTAGAGCACAAAGAATGACATCAATTATTTCTTCCTATTAATCTCATAAGATGTAATTCACGACTTTATAATGTGACATTACATTGTAGTTTCAGGTATCCAGTGACAACTTAAAAAAATCTTTCTCTACTTTGTAGTTGTTCATTTCTCAGGGAATAATAGTGTGGGGAAGATAAATAGGCTCTCTAAATTCTGCAATAGCTCAATCTAGAAAACTCATATAACAAGATTAGATGTTAAGAGTAAAATGGCCCTAGACCAGACTCTTTTGATGCAAGTATTTCAGCTACAGCATCTCTGGCAGGTAGTTTTATTTAACCTCTGATTGAGTATTACTAAGGATGAAGACTTTACTGCCTTCTAACACTGTCATTGTTGGGAAACACTCGTAGCTACAAACTTCCATCTTTGGAACTGGAATCATGCTTATAATCTGTGAAAAATATGTCCTGTGCCTCTGCCACCTCCCCTCCCCCAATTCTCTTTGTCCTTTCCTTATTTCAGAGCACTATTTCTTAATTCTTTGATCATCCTGATTAAACATTGTATTAAGCCACTCTTGGATTGCTATAAATACCTGAGACTGGGTAATTTATAAAGAAACGAAATTTAATTGGCTCATGATTCTGCAGGCTTTATAGGATGTATGGTGCAGGCATCTGCTCCTTGGAGGCCTCAGGAAGCTTATAATCACAGTGGAAGGTGAAGGGAATGGATGGAAGGTGCCACACACTTTTAAGTGACCAGATCTCCTGTGAACCCAGAAAGCTCACCATCAAAGGGATGGCCCAACCCACTCATGAGAGATGTGCCCCATCTCTAAGATTGGGGATTACATTTCAACATGAGATTTGGGTGGAGACAATCAATTATATCAAACATCTTTTGTTTCTTCGTTCCTTTTTTAACTTGATTCCTAATATATGTAGCCACTCTCATTTGCTTATACTTTGTGTAAAATGTAGTACTCACAACTTTATCTAGTACCACAGAACACTGCAGGCATGTTTGACAGCCATGGAAGTGTGCTGCTTGGCTGCAAGGAGTACATTTAATTGACAAGCTCCAGCTGCAGCACCTTTGGGACCCACAGTAAGTAGCATGTGAGCTGAGCCCAGGCTCTTCCTCAACCTTCCTAGTTAATGACTGAACTTGGTAGATTGCTAGGGCCTGGTCATTTCTGCCTAATGGAGACCCCTCCCCAACCCGTAGGTAATATTTGCCCCGAGCTCCCTGTTGAAATGGAGAGGACTTTCTCAGAGTCATACCACACAGTGAGTCATTTTCAATCCAAGCCGCTTCCGGAACCCCTTTCTATTCACATAAGTGAGACTAGCTTTGCAGTCTGCAGGTTTTCCCTGCTTAGTCCTTTTCCCTATTATTTTTTTATCTTTTAAAGGAATTTTTATAGATATACCTTGTCTTTCTAACTCCATGCTGGCATCTGCTTTCTGGGGACACCACTGAACCTAATATGCTACCTGCTTAGCCTTGATCTGAACTTTCCCAGCGTCCATAAATGAATGACAATAGTTAATGACATCTATTAAGATTATAGTGTGTGGAATACCTTAGACTTCCTCAGTGACTCCAAAGCCTTATCTATTTATTACCAGGTGAATTGGCTGGAGGTATCACTACCACTTGGGGCATACTGGATATGAAGTACAATCTTCCAAGCATCTCCTCACCCATCACTGGGAACCTTTAGTACAGGGCTCAAGAGAGATTTTGTAACTGACACCAGGTCCAGCATAATTTCTGTAGGCTTTACAATGGCCACTACACTAGCTATGCCTTAGGCACTCATGTATTCATTCCTGAACTTTTGACCGAGACAACCTTCCTTACCTACATAATGTTTAATCTTATTGCTTTTCTTCCTGCTTGTGACTTCTGCGCACTTTTATCCTCCACACTTAAAATCACTTTTCTAGATTTAAACTTAAAACTGTTTCTTGAGTACAGTTATAACTTTCTAGCTAAAATCTGTATTTTTTTCTAAGCTGATCCCTATAATACATATTGTTGTGTCTTTCTTGACTTTATGACCAATGATCTTGCTTTCTCTGTATAAACTATTATTTCTCCTGAGTAAGGCTTAATGATAGCATTTTAAAGACATTTGATTTCAGGTGATAAAATTCTTCATCACAAGGGGTGAAGATTGAAGTTTGGTAGTAGACAAGTGTAACTATCAACTTCCCCTGAAACGAGTCGTAGCCATTGGGTTCCAACATGGGCGCATGGAAGCAAATTCATATGCTTAGTGTATGACCTTTTATTTAGCCATATAAAAATTTCAGACTGTAGCCCAAACCAATCACTATATGTCAGTTTCCAATAGAAATCAATTAAATATGGCTTCCTGAATTTCAGACAAGACTTGTATTTATTTAAGACAGGATCTCACGGGAGGATAGTTTGAGGTCAGCAGGCAGAGGTTGCATTGACCCAAGAACAGGCCAGTGCACTGAAGCCTGGGTGAAAGAGTAAGACCCTGTCTCAAAAAAAAAAAAAAAAAATACCTAAAACATCAAAGAAGAATTAAGGACAATTGACCATCTTGTAAAAATGTAAGTTGAGTTTTCATGATGGTAAGGCTTTTACTTCACAGAATATTTAAAGAAAACTATGAGCAATTAATGGGATGACCGTCTCCAGATTGCAACATAGCACATTTTAGTAGTCAGCGTTCTCAATTAACTTTCACACACATTTTCAGTAAGTATGTTCTATAGCAGCAATTTTTAAGTAAACATAAAACAAACAGGTTTCAACTTCAAAAATAAAATCCTGAAACCAAGGGAAATGAATTATTTAAAAAAGCAACTGAAGGGGGCAAAAAAAAAAGCAGAGTAACAGCAACATAAAATGTGCTGCTAGGATGTAAAGAAAAGTTTAAAAATGTAGGAGATTGAGGAAAATGGGAAACCTAATTCAAGCATGCCATTTACTTCTTTTGCAGGATGTCTATTTGTGACTCATAGATAATTTATAGGTCTATTCAATTAGCAAGTTAGACATGAGTGTGCCTACATCTGCCCATGCAGCTGAAAGCAATAATCTCTGTACTGTGGTGTTATTGTTGATAAAAACTTTCTGTAGCAAGTGCAAGAGAATTTAGTTTTCTGCAGAGCAGTTGAGAGAAAAATGAATCACAGAGAGGAATCTTAAGAGATTCAAACATGGCAAATAAATCTGTGTTCTGGAGTGGAAAGCCTTAGGCACACAGATGCCACACTCCAAGGCAAAAAGTGAAATACTCAGCTGCAGTCTTCCTATTTTGGTTTAAATCTTTGGATACTTACAGAAAATGTGTATCAAGCATATGGTTTCTCTTCACTGCTTGTTACCCTGTACCACTTCAACCTAGGTTGTCTCCCACTCTTTTCATGCCAGACTTTTCATTAATGTGCCCATATTATTAATCCAGGAGGCTAAACTAGAGATTTAATGATGAGGCACTCTAATTTGTGAGAGATATCTGAACTTTGTATTAGAATTTTTTAGATTGAAATCAGATGGTATCACCTCTTTTCACTGTTTGTCTATCAAGTAATGCAGCATACTGGATAATGCTATGTCATGGAAATCTTGGATATAGGACAAATGGTTTTTATTAGAGGCTTCTGATCTGTAGAAAATACAAGTCCTTTTAAAATCCTAGCCCTTATCTATTACATCTCTTGCAGATAGATAGCTGTGAGAGAGATAGGCGGATGAAGAGGAGTTCAAGCATAGCCTATCCATTTTGTTGGCATTATAGCTTTTCTATTAATTCATACAGATATTAAATATTCAATGCCTGCCTTATAAATTAATAAATAGAGGATATATGAATATGTATTTCATTTTATGCTCCCTGGGATAGCCATATGAGACCAACTACTTTATTAGGAATGCAAGGGGATGGTAGTTATGTGTTCATATTTCAACACATAAGAAGACTTCCATATCGTGCCTGGAAATTATTAAATGATCTCTTGGTATGTTGTAGAAAAGTAAGTTTCAAGTTGAAATTAAATCTGTTAATTTCTATAAATCAGGAAAAGGCACAAAAGTATTTCTCTCTCCTGCAAAAATCTTTGAAATGTTTCCTAAAGGAAAAATTATATATGTATTCCCTGTCTGATCTGTTTTTGTGTATGTGTGTGTGTTGCCTCCTCTGAATCTCTATAGATTGTGTGTATATCCTTATTAATCTAATTTGTTTTACTAGTATCTTTATGGAGGAAAAAACCCACAATAAACCCTAAACTTTTTACTTCTTGTTTCCATATAATTCAGACTGTCTCCCGAGATGTTAGACATTTATTTAGCCTTCTTTTTCATTTATTTATTTTTACTGCATTTTAGGTTTTGGGGTACATACAAGATTGTTGCATAGGTACACACATGGCAGTGTGATTTGCTGCCTTCCTCCCCATCACCTATATCTAGCATTTATTTAGCCTTCTTAAAACTCATTTCTACCATCTGTGAAAAAACAGTGATAGTAACTCCTCAATGGGTTGTAGTATTAAATGAAATATGTTTTATTTTCAGAATCTATAATGATGCTTGAACATTTCAAGAATGGAAACTGTGAATATACTGTAACCATTTAATAAACTCGCGACTAAATTTTAATGTATAGCATTTACTTTTTTTCTGTGTAACTGAGAAGTTACACAATGCTACAAGATTTGCAACTGGAAGGTTCAGTAGAGTAGGTCAAGCAGTTCAATACGCAGCATGCCTAAAAGTAAGCTTACCCCAAAATAATACTAATGTCGGCTGAAATAAGTAAGAAATTTACCTTGCAACTATTTTAAAAGTATCATCTGGGCAGTAAATAACAACCCAAACTAGCAACATATAACTGAAGAGTGACCCAGTGAGTCCTGTGACAGCTGTGAATGTGTTTAGAGACATTATGAAATGTTTTTATGATGTAGCAGTAAGACTGGAATTATGGCTGACTTGCTACATGTAATTTTGAGGTTGTAAATTTTCCAGAGTATACTGTTAAATATTCTAGTATTTTTAGTATTTAAAATTGTTCCATAAGTGCACATTTCTGGGGCTAGCAGAATGTGTGCACAGTTGGTACACATTAGATAGTAATTTTATTTTTTTCCTTCATTTCTCACTCTCTCTTTTTCACACTGCTAGCTATTTCTTTATCTCTACTTTGGCCTTTGACTATTTTATTAGATTTTTATTCTACTTCTAAATCAAAACTAAGTACAAATATAATAGCTAACCTGACCTTTATAAAGGTGTTGGTGATTCTTTCTTAAGGGACTCTAATACACATTGTCTGCCAGTACCCTCCCTCCCTCGTTTGACCTTCTTAAACATTTCCTCTAATGAAGATGAAAATGGAAAGCATGAAAATGTAGTGATTTTGATTGGATGAACTTCTTTTGGGTATTTTTATTTAACCAAGAAGTACATGAATGTCAACTTTGGTTCTTTCAGAGCACTACCTTGCTAAAAATAACTTTGCTTTTGAGAAGTTCAACAGTCATCCCTTCTAGCAGTTACAAGTGGAAGTGCGCTCATGATGGAATAAAAAGTAATTGGTCAAAGCAATACATTTATATATTGTGTATAATTGTATGTCAGTTGGATACTTCATGAGATTATCTCACGTCACAGTTGAAGATTTCCCCTAGCAGTAGCAGCTGATGCTTCATAAAATCCCTTCTTTCTTTTCCTCGGTATGTTGGCATGATCCACGGAGCAAATGTTAATAGCATTGCGAGACAGTTAGCAGAACAAGCCTTTCCTATTTAATAAATGAATAATAGATTTTTTTAGTATTCAAATCTACCATAAATAATATTCCTAACAAAACAGTCATAGACAAGAAGAAAACTGTTTCTGATATTTTAACATTGTTAAAATAGTATATTCTTATTCAAATTTTCTTGGAATATTCAATCTCCCCTTTGTTAGTTTTTTTTTCACAAATGGGGATAATTCAGTTACTAATGGTTATAGTAGACATTGTGCTAAGGTAGTTGAACATCTTAATCTACTCTCTCACAAGTTCATAATAAAACTCACACTGGGTTTGATTGATTTCAGATATATAAAATACTGTAGCACTTATTACCCTCAAGTGATGAGCTGAAATGGAGGTCAGAATTTAGCATAAAGATAAGAATGTAATTCCCGAAATAACTGACTGGGTTCAATTTCGCACTTTTTAACTTACTGGCTTTTCAACATTGAGCCCGTTGTAGAACTTCTGTGTGCCCCAGGAAACTGAGAATCAAAATTACTAAGCTTTCATATGGTTATTTTGGGAATGAAATGGGTCAGTACACTACACATAAACTTGGTTAAAGCACTGCCTGTTGCACCAAAAGTACCCTCAAAAATATTAGCAAAGACTAGTAAGTGGGGGATGTAGGAAGCATCTTTTCATGTAGGGTTCTCTGTCCTTTAGGTGTTTTCTCTCTGAGGATCTTTAAGAATCTAAGGATAAATATCTGTGATTCAGAAAATGTTTTACATATTTTTTCCTGTTGGAAACATTGTAATACAGCCTTTGATTTTGGAAATTTATATTAAAGAGCCAACATTTAGAATTGTGTCTGGCTTGCCATCAGAAACAGTATACCTCATGCTTTTTATAGATATCCAGAAAGAAATATAAAATATGCATTATTAGAAAGATTATGAGTTTATTTTATTAGAGATGGGTTCTCGCTATGTTGACCCAGATGTCCTTGAATTCCTGGGTTCAAGCAATTTTCTCACTTCAGCCTTCCAAGTTGCTGAGACCACAGATAAGTCTCACTGAGCCCAGCCTAAGATTACAATTTTATGAGGGTCTTACACATCCACATCTCTTTGGCCTTTTAACAACACTGTGATATAAGTAATATGATTACATTATTTTTCCCATATTCTCAGTGAGTCAACTGAAGGTCAATGAGACTAAGAAGAACGACAAAGTGATTTACTAGATGTCTTAGTGCTTCTTAGTAGAGAAAGAACTTTAAAGCAATAGATTATAATTCTTAAGCCTTTGCACCTTCAAAGGTGAAATACAAATAATAAAAGCTACCTTTAGGCAATGTAGAAAAAAAGATTCCATTTTCTTTATTTGTATATATCCAAAAGCAAACTCATGATATGTATTCTCCCAACCTGTATGGCTGTTCTCTGGTTTTCCTTATCTCAGTGAAGGATATCATGCATCTTTTCATTTAGCAGGTGAGAACATATGTGTAATCCTTAAGGCCTCTATTTTGATTCACTCACTGTCTAAGCCATTACATATCCTATCCATTAAATCCATGATATTTTCTTGTAATATCTCAGCTCTGTTGGCTTCACATCGTCTCTGACATTAAGTCAAAGCTACTGACATTTCTCCTATTTACTGTTAAAGTAACTCCCCAGTTGACATATTTACATCCATGTGCCTCCTCCATTCTGCTGTCTACATTACAACTGAGGTTGTCTTTTACAATAGAAATGCTCTCTTTACATTTCCAACTGATAACCCCTTCAGCAGCTTAAGTCCTTAACCTGCCTACAAGGCTCTGCAGGACCTGTTCCCTGTCCCTGTTGGCTCTTCATCTTGAGGTTTTTCTCTGCCTCACTCAGGTTAGACTGCATCACGCTTCCCACTTTTTAGTTCAGTGCTCTTTTTAGTCTGACCTATCTGTCTGGAACTCACTATCATGCCTCTCCTGCTGTGGCTTCCCACTTCTGCTGAAAATCCACCTTTTTATACCCATCCTTCAGACGAAGCTTGAGCAGTGCTCTCTCAGGATAAGCTTTTCTAGGTCTCAAGACAAGGTTAGAACTCTTTATGATAGTCTTTTAGCACATAAGACTTAATTCTCATTGAATTTGTCAAATTTAAAAATATTTATTTCACTGGTGACTTAATATGTAACTCTCCTGCTACAATTCTTTTTTTTCCCCATTTTATTTTATTGCATTTTCGGTTTTGGGGTACATGTGAAGAACATGCAAGATTGTTGCATAGGTACACACATGGCAGTGTGATTTGCTGCCTTCCTCCCCATCACCTACATCTGGCATCTCTCCCCTTGCTACCTCTCCCCAGCTCCCCATCCCCCACCATCCCTCCCTTATTTCCCCCTCAACTGACCCCAGTGTGTAGTGCTCCCCTCCCTGTGTCCACGTGTTCTCATTGTTCAACACCCGCCTATGAGTGAGAACATGTGGTGTTTGATCTTCTGCTTTTCTGTCAGTTTGCTGAGAATGATGGTTTCCAGGTTCATCCATATCCCTACAAAGGACACAAACTCATCGTTTTTGATGGCTGCATAATATTCCATTGTGTATATTTGCCACATTTTCCCTGTCCAGTCTATCATCGATGGGCGTTTGGGATGGTTCCAGGTCTTTGCTATTGTAAACAGTGCTGCAATTAACATTCGTGTGCACGTGTCCTTATAGTAGAACGATTTATAATCCTTTGGATATATACCCAGTAATGGGATTGCTGGGTCAAATGGAATTTCTATTTGTAGGTCCTTGAGGAATCGCTACACTGTCTTCCACAGTGGTTGAACTAATTTACACTCCCACCAGCACTGTAAAAGTGTTCCTATTTCTCCACATCCTCTCCAGCATCTATTGTTTCCAGATTTTTTAATGATCACCATTCTAACTGGCATGAGATGGTATCTCAATGTTGTTTTGATTTGCATTTCTCTGATGACCAGTGATGATGAGCATTTTTTCATATGTTTGTTGGCCTCATATATGTCTTCTTTTGTAAAGTATCTGTTCATATCCTTTGCCCACTTTTGAATGGGCTTGTTAGTTTTTCTCTTGTAAATCTGTTTTAGTTCTTTGTAAATTCTGGATATCAGCCCTTTGTCAGATGGGTAAACTGCAAAAATTTTTTCCCATTCTGTTAGTTGCTGATTCAGTCTAATGACTGTTTCTTTTGCCGTGCAGAAGCTGTGGAGTTTGATTAGGTCCCATTTGTCTATTTTGGCTTTTGTTGTCAATGCTTTTGGTGTTTTGGTCATTAAGTCCTTGCCTACACCTATGTCCTGAATGATTTTGCCAAGATTTTCTTCTAGGGTTTTTATGGTGTTAGGTCTTATGTTTAAGTCTTTAATCCATCTGGAGTTAATTTTAGTGTAAGGTGTCAGGAAGGGGTCCAGTTTCTGCTTTCTGCACATGGCTAGCCAGTTTTCCCAACACCAATTATTAAACAGGGAATCCTTTCCCCATTGCTTGTTTTGAAAAAAACCTGAAAAGGTTTGTCAAAGATCGGATGGTTGTAGATATATTGCGTTGCCTCCGAGACCTCTGTTCTGTTCCATTGGTCTATATCTCTGTTTTGGTACCAGTCCCATGCTGTTTTGTTTACTGTAGCCTTGTAGTATAGTTTGAAGTCCGGTAGTGTGATGCCTCCCGCTTTGTTCTTTTTGCTTAGAATTGACTTGGCTATGCGGGCTCTCTTTTGGTTCCATATGAAGTTTAAGGTGGTTTTTTCCAGTTCTGTGAAGAAGGTCATTGGTAGTTTGATGGGGATAGCATTGAATCTGTAAATTACTTTGGGCAGTATGGCCATTTTCACGATATTGATTCTTCCTAACCATGAACATGGAACGTTTCTCCATCTGTTTGTGTCCTCTCTTATTTCATTGAGCAGTGGCTTGTAGTTCTCCTTGAAGAGGTCCTTTACATTCCTTGTTAGTTGTATTCCTAGGTATTTTATTCTCTTTATGGCAATTTGTGAATGGAAGTTTTTCTTGATTTGGCTCTCTTTAAGTCTGTTACTGGTGTATAGGAATGCATGTGATTTTTGCACATTGATTTTGTATCCTGAGACTTTGCTGAACTTGCTTATCAGTTTCAGGAGATTTGGGGCTGAGACGATGGGGTCTTCTAGATATACAATCATGTCGTCTGCAAATAGAGACAATTTGACTTCCTCCTTTTCTATTTGAATACCCTTTATTTCTTTTTCTTGCCTGATTGCTCTGGCTAGAACTTCTAGTACTATATTGAATAGGAATGATGAGAGAGGCCATCCTTGTCTAGTGCCACATTTCAAGGGGAATGCTTCTAGTTTTTGACCATTCAGTATGATATTGGCTGTTGGTTTGTCGTAAATAGCTTTTATTATTTTGAGATACGTTCCGTCAATACCTAGCTTATTGACGGTTTTTAGCATAAAGGTCTGTTGAATTTTGTCAAAGGTTTCTCTGCATCAATTGAGATAATCATGTGGTTTTTGTCTTTGGCTCTGTTTATGTGGTGAATTACGTTTATAGGCTTGCATATGTTGAACCAGCCTTGTCTCCCCGGGATGAAGCCTACTTGATCATGGTGGATAAGCTTTTTGATCTGCTGTTGCAATCAGCTTGTCAGTATTTCATTGAAGATTTTTGCATCTATGTTCATCATGGATATTGGCCTGAGGTTTTCTTTTCTTGTAGAGTCTCTGCCAGGTTTTGGAATCAGGATGATGTTGGTCTCATAAAATGATTTCGGAAGAATTCCCTCTTTTTGTATAGTTTGGAATAGTTTCAGAAGGAATGGTACCAGCTCCTCTTTGTATGTCTGGTAGAATTCGGCTGTGAACCCGTCTGGACCTGGGCTTTTTCTGGGTGGTAAGCTCTTAATTGCTGCCTCAACTTCAGACCTTGTTATGGGTCTGTTCAGGGTTTCGGCTTCTTCCTGGTTTAGGCTTGGGAGGAGGTAAGTGTCCAGGAATTTATCCATTTCTTCCAGGTTTACTAGTTCATGTGCATAGAGTTGTTTGTAATAATCTCTGATGATGGTTTGAATTTCTGTGGAATCTGTGGTGATATCCCGTTTATCGTTTTTTATTGCAATAATTTGGTTATTCCCTCTTTTCTTTTTTATTAATCTGGTTAGTGGTCTGTCTATTTTGTTGTCTTTTCAAAAAACCAGCTCCTGGATTTATTGATTTTTTGAAGGGTTTTTTATGTCTCTATCTCCTTCAGTTCGGCTCTGATCTTAGCTATTTCTTGTCTTCTGCTAGACTTTGAGTTTTTTTGATCTTGCTTCTCTAGCTCTTTCAGTTTTGACGATAGGGTGTCAATTTTTGATCTCTCCTTGCTTCTCATGTGGGCACTTATTGCTATATATTTTCCTCTAGAGACTGCTTTAAATGTGTCCCAGAGATTCTGGTATGTTGTGTCTTCATTCTCATTGGTTTCGAAGAACATCTTTATTTCTGTCTTCATTTCATTGTTTATCCAGTCAACATTCAAGAGCAAGTTGTTCAGTTTCCATGAAGCTGTGCGGTTCTGCGTTAGTTTTTGAATTCTGAGTTCTAATTTGATTGCACTGTGGTCTGAGAGACTGTTTGTTATGATTTTCGTTCTTTTGCATTTGCTGAGGAGTGATTTACTCCCAATTATGTGGTCGATTTTAGAGTAAGTGTGATGTGGTGCTGAAAAGAATGTATATTCTGTGGATTTGGGGTGGAGAGTTCTGTAAATGTCTATTAGGTTTGCTTGGTCCAGGTCTGAGTTCAAGTCCTGGATATCATTGTTAATTTTCTGTCTGGTTGATCTGTCTAATGTTGACAATGGGGTGTTAAAGTCTCCCACTATAATTGTGTGGGAGTCTAAGTCTCTTTGTAAGTCATTAAGAACTTACCTTATGTATATGGGTGCTCCTGTATTGGGTGTGTTATATTTAGGATCGTTAGCTCTTCTTGTTGCATTCATCCTCTTACCATTATGTAATGTCCTTCTTTGTCTCTTTTGATCTTTGTTGCTTTAAAGTCTAATTTATCAGAGATGAGAATTGCAACTCCTGCTTTTTTTTTTGCTCTCCTTTGCTTGGTAAATCTTCCTCCATCCTTTTATTTTGAGCCTTTGTGTATCCGTGCACGTGAGATGGGTTTCCTGGATACAGCACACTGATGGGGTTTGGCTTTTTATTCAGTTTGTCAGTCTGTGTCTTTTGATTGGGACATTTAGTCCATTTACATTTAGGGTTAATATTGTTATGTGTGAATTTGATACTGCCATTTTGGTGCTAGCTGGCTGTTTTGCCCATTAGTTGATGCAGATTCTTCATTGTGTTGATTCTCTTTACCATTTGGCATGTTTTTGGAGTGGCTGGTACTGGTTGTTCCTTTATATGTGTAGAGCCTCTTTCAGAAGCTCTTGTAAAGCTGGCCTGGTGGTGACGAAATCTCTGAGTATTTGCATGTTCCCAAAGGATTTTATTTTTCCTTCACTTATGAAGCTTAGTTTGGCTGGATAGGAGATTCTGGGTTGAAAGTTCTTTTCTTTAAGGATGTTGAATATTGGCCCCCACTCTCTTCTGGCTTGTAGGGTTTCTGCTGAGAGATCTGCTGTGAGTCTGATGGGCTTCCCTTTGTGGGTATCCCGACCTTTCTCTCTGGCTGCCCTTAGTATTTTCTCCTTCATTTCAACCCTGGTGAATCTGACGATTATGTGCCTTGGGGTTGCTCTTCTTGACGAATATCTTTGTGATGTTCTCTCTATTTCCTGGACTTGAATATTTGCCTGCCTTGCTAGGTTGGGGAAGTTTTCCTGGATAATATCCTGAAGAGTATTTTCCAGCTTGGATTCATTCTCCTCGTCGCGTTCAGGTATGCCTATCAAACGTAGATTAGGTCTTTTCACATAGTCCCACATTTCTTGGAGACTTTGTTCATTCCTTTTTACCCTTTTTTCTCTATTTTTGCCTTCCCGTTTTATTTCATTGAGTTGATCTTCAACCTCTGATATCCTTTCTTCTGCTTGGTGAATTTGGCTGTTGATACTTGTGCATGCTTCACGAAGTTCTCGTGTTGAGTTTTTCAGCTCTGTCAGTCACTTATATTCCTTTCTATTTTGTCCATTCTTGTTTGCATTTCGTCAAATCTTTTTTCAAGGTTCTTAGTTTCTTTGCATTGGGTTAGAACATGTTCTTTTAGTTCACAGAAATTTCTTACTACCCACCTTCTGAAGTCTGATTCTGTCATTTCATCACACTCGTTCTCCATCCAACCTTGTTCCCTTGCTGGTGAGGAGTTGTGATCCCTTGGAGGAGGAGAGGTGTTCTGGTTTCAGGTGTTTTCATCCTTTTTGTGCTGGTTTCTTCCCATCTTTATGGATTTTTCCACCTGTCGTCTTTGTAGTTGCTGGCTTTCAGATTGGGTCTCTGAGTGGACGTTCTGTTTGTTGATGATGAGGTTATTTCTGTTTCTTGGTTTTCCTTCTGACAGTCTGGCCCCTCTGCTGTAGATCTGCTGAGGTCCACTCCAGGCCCTGCTTACCTGGGGATCACCTGCAGCAGGTGCTGAACAGTAAAGGTTGTTACCAGTTTTCTTCTGCTATCTTTGTCCCAGAAGGATACCCACCAAGTGTCAATCTGATCTCTGCTTTATGAGGTGGCTCTTTGTATATACAGGGGTCAGGGAGCTGCTTGAGGAGATGGTCTTTTCTTTATAGGAGCTCAAATGCTGACCTCTGAGCTCCGTTGTTCATTCAGAGCTACTGGGCAGGTACATTTAGGTCTGCTGCAGCAGAACTCATAAACCGCTTTTTGTTCCCAGGTGCTCTGTCCCAGGGATTTAGGGCTTTATGAGTTTCCGTTATGCTGCTGCCTTCTTTTTTTTTCCTTCAGAGCTGCCCTGCCCAGCAAGGAGGCAGCCTAGTCACTGTCTACCTGTAGAGGCTTTGCTGAGCTGCTGTGGGCTCCGCCCAGCTGCCGAGTTAACTTCCCTGCAGTCCTATTTATATGGGTGTAGTTAGAACTGCCTCAGCAATGGTGGCCCGCCTCTGTTAAGGCAGAGTCTCTCTGCAGTGGCGGGTTGCTTTGGCAATGGCGGGCTGCCTCAGCATTGGTTGACTACCTCTGTAATGGCGGGCTGCCTCGGTAATGGCAGATGCCCCTCCCCCACAGAGCTGGACCGTCCCGGGTTCAGCTGAGCTTGCTGTGAAACTCTCAATCCAGAGAGTTCCTTTTTTTTTTTTTTTTGAGACGGAGTTTCATTCATGTTACCCAGGCTGGAGTGCAATGGCGCAATCTCGGCTCACCGCAACCTCCACCTCCTGGGTTCAGGCAATTCTCCTGCCTCAGCTTCCTGAGTAGCTGGGATTACAGGCACGCACCACCGTGCCCAGCTAATTTTTTGTATTTTTAATAGAGACGGGGTTTCACCATGTTG
>NW_022436974.1:4819736-4877879 GCF_009761245.1 Sapajus apella | reverse complement strand
CCATGTTGACCAGGATGGTCTCGATCTCTTGACCTCGTGATCCACCCACCTCGGCCTCCCAAAGTGCTGGGATTACAGGCTTGAGCCACCGCGCTCGGCCAATCCAGAGAGTTTCTTATTGCTGTTCTTTTGTGGGGGTGGGACCAGCCGAGCCTGATCGCTGGCTCCCTGCCTCAGAGCCTTTTTTTTTTTTTTTATGTTGGTGTTCCAGTCGCCTATCGAAGAGGCACCAGGGTCTCTGTGTTTTCCCCTGCGGCAAGTCACTGCACTGACTTAAACAGCGGCACTGAGATTCGTGGCGCTTTTTTTGCCCTAGAATCTACTGTCCTGGTTCCCTGCTCAGTCCTCTTTTTAAACAGATGAATGGGTGACTTCAGGCACCCGGGCTGGTGTGTTTTGTACGGAGAACCGCTGCTCCGGGGCGCCGAGAAAGCAGCCGCACAGGGCAAAGAAGCGGCGCCGGCCGGCACAGCTGCACTGGCCAAAACAGCACTGGCGACCCGTGGAGCTCCTCCGCCTGGGAATTTCCTAGTCTGTGGGCAATAAAAATGCAGCGTCCACTCACCCTCTGCACTTTCACTGGGAGCTGCAATCCTGAGCTGTTCCTAAATGGCCATCTTGGATCAATCTCCCTACAATTCTTAATATCAGTGTTGCTTTCTACTGTTTCTACATGATCTAGCAATAATGACAGGTAATTGTATACCTACAAATGTTGATTGAAAGAATGGGTTAAAAACTGGATGAGACTTTTTGCCTTGTTTGATCTAATTATTCACTGCTTGGTATTTATACATAATAAATTCTAGAAATTCTTCTATGCATTCATGAAAAAAAATTACAATATCAATAATTTTTTGAATAAACCAATTATTATAGGAAGACAAGATATAGCTGATAACACCTCTACTTTTGTTTACCAATATTGACTTTATTCAAATATATATGATAGCAAATTGTTTCACTAACTATAAAATTATACATAGTACACATTTATAAATATATATATGTTTTAATATTCTATATAATATGCACATATTCATATACATCACATATATGTCTGTATAAAATAAAGATGAACAAATATGTACACTTCAAAAGTCACTTTGCTACACATGAATGTTCAAGTATGTGAAAACTCTATAGTACTTTTTAGCACTTGAACTTGGTGTAGTTGTAGGAAGAGCACTGAAATGAATAAATGAGCATACTCGGGTCCTAGTTCTGGATTTTATCTGAATTGGCTTTGGGATATTAAGAAAATCACCTTGTTAGGAATCAGTTTTCTCACTGGTGATTTAGGGGACTGAGCTGCTAGGTCTGCCAGGTCCCTTTAGGTTCATAGTCTCATGATCTCTGTTGAATCGGACTAACATATTTCTGAGTGGCATTTTCAAACCCAGAAGAATTTGAGGAAATGACAAGTGAAATGGTCAGGGGTAAAATTTTGCATGAGTATTACAACAGGGTTGGAAAAATACCATAAATTAATATGGCTATAATGTTACAAGCCGAGAACTTGGTGTTATTGTTAGTATGTACTGTAACTTAATTATTTAAGCAAATTATTCAAACCTATTTAAAATAGCATTAGAACTTAACTTTCTTAAATATGCAAGACACAGTTTAGGTTTTCTGGATTTTCTTGTCATTTTATTTTTTAATTAAATATTTTCTATTGATAAAATAGATGAAAATGTGAATGAATGTTCAGTAGTTGGTTGTACTTAATTCCCATATGATTTTCAACAACTTAAAATATTGAATATTAAAATGATGTGACAAAAAATCAAATAAAAATTAGTTTAAAAGGGAATTAAGTGTTACTAGATGTCTCAAGTAAGAGCTATTGAAGTTGAACACAGAAGCAAACTGAATTTTTTTTTTTTTTTTAGCAAAAATGGCCAGACCAAAATCCTATCACTTTATGTTTATATGACTATCATTTCCTTGACCAAACTTAAAAAACAAAAACAAACAAAAACAAAAATTCCAAGAACATATTTGAACCTGACACTTATTTTAGGCATTTTTTTTTTATTTTTAAAGGATTCAGAATCCCTTCATAATTTTTAGTCCTTCAAGCTCATTGGAGATATAAAAATTTTAATCCAGATAAATTTAGTGAGAATTTCTGCAGTACATCTGCTAATAATTCATTAAAAAAAAATACCTTATCACTGACCTCAAAGTTTTCACATGACATTCTTCCCTGATACTTATGAATGTAACAAAATTTAGAGAGAAATTAAGATTGTGACCACTATTCAGAATGTCTTAGGTCTTTTCTCAAGAACTATTTCAGTGACAGGTTTAATATGTTTCTTAGTAGAAAGTACATTGCTTGGGATTATGTCCAGGATTTTGACAGCTGTATATATCATGTAAAGGTTGAAAGGTAGGAGATAGCTTCCAGAAATAATGAGTACCTCGATATCCGATAGTCATCTTAAAACGATTTAGTTAGAGAGAGTTGGGAGGTAGCCAGGAACTGAAATTGAAGATGCAAAAATTAATGGAATAAGATAAGGGTTGTAAATCATAAAAATTTGCATGTCATTGATCTTACGTAGCAAGAAGATTGAATGATGATTGACAAGACATAGGTATTAATTTGGGGGAGATAGAGATATGAAAATAATAGGATATGATTAGCAAATTAAATGTGTATAATTGAAATATTAAAACAGACTTAAAGCAAAGAAGGAGGAGCCAAAAATGTCATCTTCATGTAGTTTGTTGGGTTATAACATCCATGTGAATAGTCACCATAGACAATTATTTTCACACTTGTGTTTTTTGAATAAAGAATGTATTATTTTTTAAGTCTCAAAACATAGTAGATCTTTTCACCATCAGTCTGAGACATTTGTATATGTTTATTAGATAAAGTCACAGCTCTATGATATCACTTTTATGATTATCATATTTACTGATTGCTGGATAAATTTTCTGTTATCCCTTATGAGGCCATGAGGCCAAATTCACCAATACAAAACGGTGATGTTTTTCAAGTTACATAAATCCCATATATTATGTACATATTCTATATAACAGAGTTTATTCCAGTTATCAAATTAATAGAAAATGCTATACTTTGTGCCTCATGTATCGATTACATGCTGCTGTTTGTGTGCTGTCCCTTCTCAGTATTAAACAGGCTCAGTCTCTATATATTTTTCTTTCTTGCTGAGAAGAATGTAGGGGAAGTTAAATAAATGGGAGAAAAATGCTGTGTATTGGGTCACTTCTCCAACTTGGTGTTTATTGTTTCACTCTCCTTGAAATGATAGATTCGTGATCTTTAATAAATGACTACAAAGGTTGTTTTAGTTTCCTGTGCTTCCAAAGCACATAAAGTTGTGCTTAATGGATGGCATGATCAGTGAATCAAAGAATGTGTTTCTACACTTTCCACAATACTGATCTATTTGCTTTTGTTTTAAGTTATAGCAACAGATTGTGACAATAGCTTTTTTTTACGTTGAGACACAAACAGTGCAGGTAAAATGATGATCTTATCACAAGCTGTATCTGTTCTGATTTTTTCCTGTGTGACTCTGAAAATTTCCTACATTTCAGTCTAGGAGAGATGATTCCGTAATCAAAACAAAGCAAAAGGAAGATTAAAAGTTGAGCGATAAGTATGTAATACTTATGCATCCAAACACAGTAGGATTTCTAATTATACTGCAAGACATGGAACAAAATCTAATGAACATATTTTAAATAATAGATGTTGGAAAGAACTCAAAGACCCCAAATAGCCAAAACAATGCTGAGGAAAAAGGACAAACCTTGAGGTATCACACTACCAGACTTTATAGTGTTATAACATACCATAATACTATATTGACAAGATAGTATTATAGTATTTTATAATTCTATAAAGCTGTAGAAACCAAAACAGTGTGATACTGGCATAAAAACAGATACACAGACCAATGGACAGATTGGGGAACCCGGAAACTAGATCACATAGATTTTTTTTTTTTTGAGAAAGGTGTCAAGGATTTTCTTTAATAACTGCTGCTGAGAAAACTGGATATTCATTTACAGAAGCATGAAACTAGATGCCCCACCTCTCAATCTATACAAAAATCAACTCACAATGAATCAAAGACTAAATGTGAGACCCCAAAGGATCAAACTACTAGAAGAAAACATACAGGAGGTGTTCAAGACATTGGTCTGGGAAAAGATTTTATGAATAAGACCTCAAAAATAGGCAACAAAAATAAGCCAGTGGAATTACATCAAATTATTTATTTTGCTGTACAGAATCATTTTAATACACAGAGTGAAAACACAAAGTATAGAATGGAAGAAAATATCTTGGCATGAGACTAATATTCAGAATATGTAAGGAATTGAAGTACCTCAACAGCAAAAAAGAACCAATCTGATTTAAAAATGGGCCAGTAAGCAGAACAGACATTTCTCAAAAGAAGACATATAAATGACTAACAAATATATGAAAAAAAGTTCAACATCACTAATAATCAGGAGAAAGCAAATCAAAGCCATAATGATGTGCTATCTCACTCCTGTCACGATGGCTGTTCTCAAAAATACAAAACACAGTGGTGGGGAGGATGCAGAGAATAGGGAACTTTTACACTCTGTTGGTAGGAATGTAAATTAGTCCAGTCACTATGGAGAAAAGTATGGAGTTTCCTCAAACTACAAATAAAACTACCATATGATGCAGCAATCCCACAAGTGGGAAAATCGTTATATGGAAGAGACATCTGTATCCTCATGTCTGTTGCAGCACTATCCACAATAGCCAAGAGATGGAATCAACCTAGGTGTCCAACAACAGATGAATGAATAAAAACTGCAGTACACATACACCATGGAATTATATTCAGCCATTTAAAAAAAATGAAATTCTGTCATTGGCAGTAACATGAAAAAAACTGGAGGACATTGTTAAGTGAAACAAACCAGGAGTATAAAATTAAACGTCACATGTTCTTATGTGGAAGCTAAAAATAAGTGGACTTCATAGGAATGAGAACAGATGACACTGGAGGCTGGGAAGGATAAAGAGAAGGGAAGGATAAGGAGAGATTTGTTAAAGGATATGCAATAACAGCTAAATAGGAGGAGTAAGTGCCAGTGTGTATATTATACTACAGGATGACTATAGTTAGCAATAATATATTGTTTCAAATAGCTAGGAGGATCTTGAACATTCCCAACACAAATTGTAAATGAGATGTCAGATGTGCTAATTTCTGAAATCAAACCACTGGGTATGTGTGTGCGTGTGTGTGTGTGTGTGCGTGTGTGTGTGTGTATACATATATATTCACCAACCATCACTATGTAACCCCCAAAATATATACATGATGCTATTGAAAACCTGAAATGTGGCTAGTCTGCAATGAGACGAGATGTAATTGTAAAAATCATACTGGATTTTAAAGACTTACTATGGAAAAATAAATATTTAAAATATCCCAGTAATAACTTTTCTATGACTACATACTGAAACAATTTTTTGGATATGTTGGGTTAAATAAAATGTCTTGCTAAAACTTCTAAAATGAATAATCTACTCTGATCACCTTAAATCATGTGTATACACACAGGTGATATGCACACCAAAAGTGCTTACAAAGGAATGAAATTAAAGTGAAGCAGAGCTGCATTCTTTCAGGACTCAACAACTACAAAAGGCCCATGCAGTTATATCTAAAATAAAAGACCCCTTGCAAAAGCAAATGGCTATTGCATCTATGAAATAGAACTGCCATGGCAATTTCCCCCCAGGCTTAGCCACCATTACTCCCAATGGAAAACTTCTGGGAGAAAATATTGGCTAAAGAAAGCAAAGCATAATAAACTCTGTAGGTCTATATTCTTTCCTTGGTTTCAGTTTAAGGTCTTTACTGAGAAAGCCTATTTGTGGCCTCTGTAAACATAATTTCAGTTCTGCTGCTACTTTCATCAGGTGTGGAAATCCAGATGATTGTCCCTCAAATTAAGGAAGTGATAACAATACAGAAAGCAAAAAGAGGCAAATCTATTTCTTTTTTTGTTCTTTTGTTCACATCTGAGAAACTCATACCTATTTGCTAAACTTTGTTATATAAGGAAGACTAGAACAGGAAGTATATTGTTCTCCTGTGAGTAATAAGGGGGAAAGAAAGGTAATTTTTCTTTCATCTGGCCAATTTTCAATAATTTCACTTTTGATCCTGATTCTAATATTATCCCCACTACAGTATACTATTTCTATTCATCTGAGTGTTTGAATACAGAAACATTTAAACTCTGCAGTGTCACAGAGCTATAAAAAAGAAATAGATGTCACCAACAAAGAGGGTTTGAGTCACTTGGAAATTATGTGATATCACTGTTATTTATTTTGTAGAAAAAAATCTCAAGGAGTTTTATAGCAGGTTCTTTAAGACTTTCTTAAGCTCCATACCATTTGCTAGAACTATGAGTTGTTAAATAATTGGACTTTTCATTATGTTCTTTACCTTAAGTGTGGGAGAAAGCAAAAACAAAAAACTTTCAACCATCCGGATGGCCAGATGTGCCCAGAAGACAGAAGAGACATGATTCAGGCTTTCTTTTTTAAAATTTGAGTGTTTTTGCTGCATGCCAAATATGTATTTCTGCATTTAGAGAAGAATGTTCCCAAGCATAAGGAGTGGAGTAGAGTTCTATTCATAGCTCATCAACTCAGATATAGAATTCTCCTGTAGTCAAATTATATATTTTAAATGTCGATAGAATATCTTGACAATTTTTATATAAAATACAATATTTTCTTTAGTTGCTTATAGCTGGTGGATATATTAGACCTTTCTCAAATGTATAGTTCGTAGAAATTTTCTTCCATTCTCTAGGTTGTCTATTGACTCTGTTAATTGTTTCTTTTGCAGTGCAGAAGCTCTTTAGTTTAGATATGATTTGTCAATGTTTGCTTTTGTCCCATTGCTTTTGCTGTTTTCTTCAAGAAATCTTTGTGCCTGTGTCCTGAATGGTATTGCTTAGGTTATCTTGCAGGATTTTTATGGATTTGGGTTTTACATGTAAGTCTTTAATCCATTTGATTTAATTTTTATATATGGTATAAGGAAGGGATCCAGTTTCAGTCTTGTGCATAGAGCTAGACACTCTCAGCAACAGTGGCTGAATAGGGAATACTTTCCCCACTGCTTCTTTTTGTCTGGTTTTTCAAAGATCAGATAGTTATAGGTGTGCAGTGTTATTTCTGGTTTCTTTATTCTGTCTACGTGTCTGTTTTCAGACCAGAATCATGGTATTTTGGTTATTGTAGCCCTGTAATATAGTTTGAAGTCGGGTAGCATGATGCCTCTGGCTTTGTTCTTTTTGTCTAGGTTTGCCTTGGCTATTTAGGCTCTTATTTGGTTTTTCAGGTTTTGTGAAGAATCTCAATGTTAGTTTAATAGGAATAGCATTGAATAGCATTTTCACTAACCACTTAAAATTCACTTTTCTAAAGACGACATACATATGGCCAAGAATCATATGTTAAAAAAACCTCAACACTGATCATTAGAGAAATACAAATCGAAGCCACAATGTGATATTATCTCACATCAGTTAGAATGGCTATCATTAGAAAGTCATAAAATAACAGATGCTGGCAAGGTTGTGGAGATGCTGGCAAGGTTGTGGAGAAAAAGGAACGCATATACACTGTTAATTGGAGTATAAATTAGTTCAGCCATTGTGAAAGACTGTGTGGCAATTCCTCAAAGACCTAAGAAAAGAAATACCAATTGCCCCAATAGCAATTGTATTACTGGGTATATAACCAATGGAACATAAATTGTTCTATTATAAATATACATACACTCATGTGTACATTGCAGCACTATTCACAATAGCAAAGAAATGAAATCAATCTACCTGTACATCAATGATAGACTTAAAGAAAATGTGGTACATGTACATGGTGGAATACTATGCAGCCATAAAGAAGAACAAGATTACGTCCTTTGCAGGGACATGGGTGGAGTTGGAGGCCATTATCTCTAGCAAACTAACATAGGAAAAGAAAAGCAAATACCACATGTTCTCACTTATAAATGGAAACTAAATGATGAGAACACATGGACATATAGAGGGGAACAACACACACTGGGGCTTATTGAAGGCTGGAAGGTGGGAGACGGGAGAAATCAGAAAAAAAAAATAACTAATGGGTACTAAGTTTTTTACCTGGGTGATGAAATAATGTGTATAACAAACCCCATGACATAGGTTATCTATATAACAAACCTGCACCTGTACCCTAAACTTAAAAAAAGAAAAAAATATTCATAGTTTGGTAAAGCATGTTTTAGTTTTTTACTTGAAAGTTTATGGGGAATGATTCAAACCACTTCATATTCCAAGTCGTAGTCTGTTTCTTCGTAGAACAGAAAAAGTAATATCTTTCCTTACCCGTTGCTATTCTATGGCTGTGATTGCTATAACAAAACACAAGTTAAACAGAGAAAAGCCTACAAATGTATTTAATATATGTGACATGGGAGCCTCCAGAAGTAAAGATTCAAATAAACAGGGAAAGTGGTGTACATTTTATGCTAAGTCAGATGAGGAAGTGGACAGTTGTGGGAGAAACAGGATTAGACAAAAGGGGATATGATCTAAAAATCTCAGGTGGGAGGGGAGACTTAGCAAGGCCTGTCCGTATTCTTCAGATTCTTCTTGCTATCTCTGTGTTTCATTCCTTTTTCCTAGGTATAGAGCAGGGCCTATGACCTATTTTTAGGGGAAGTTTACTTAGGTTTTAGGGCCTACTTTAGGGGAGAAGTGCAGGGAATTTGGTCTCAATTTGAGGACTTGCTTCTGTTGTTTCTTTAAATGCCACTGTATTTTGTGGTAGGCTGTCCTGAACCCCGTCATCTTTGTGCACATCGCAGATAACATCAATGTTAATGTCTGTGTCAGATAGGTTTCCCATCATGTACAGAAATAGTATTTGAAAGGAAGACAAATGTCAAGCATCAGTCAGGTTAACATGTTACTCATGCTTTCAAATTCTATTGCACAACTTTTGCAATACAGGACTAATGAAATTTTCCCAATAGTTGTTGCCAAACAAAATGTTGATCCAAGTAGGTGGAGATGAGTAGCAGCATTTGCATTTCCAAGGGGCACAGGGAATTTGTTAAATCTATATTCACACATAGGACTCAAGGGAACTTATTTTGAGAGAAATCTGAAGAAGGTGTTTTCACGAAGCACTTAAAATTCAGTGTTTTGATGTATCATACAGTATGTCGTTTTTAGGTCATTTTGGTTTCACTCATGCGCTTTGTTATTGACTCCCTTTGTGTTAGAACCTGATGTTTTTGCTCATCATATTTCTTGTGTGACTTAACTTGGGAATGTTTTAAAACATTTTTATCTGTTGCATGAAAAATACCATCTATTCCCCAGTTTATACAATAATGTTTAACAAGTATAGACATACTATACGAACCTAACGTGTACGCTAGTTATCAAACTTTACTAATACACATCAAAACATGCTATTTCGCCGGGCGCGGTGGCTCACACCTGTAATCCCAGCACTTTGGGAGGCCGAGGCGGGTGGATCACGAGGTCAAGAGATCGAGACCATCCTGGTCAACATGGTGAAACCCCGTCTCTACTAAAAATACAAAAAATTAGCTGGGCATGGTGGTGCGTGCCTGTAGTCCCGGCTACTCAGGAGGCTGAGTCAGGAGAATTGCTTGAACCCAGGAGGCAGAGGTTGCGGTGAGCCAAGATCGCGCCAATGCACTCCAGCCTGGGTAACAAGAGCGAAACTCTGTCTCAAAAAAAAAAAAAAAAAAAAAAAAACATGCTATTTCTACTAATACAGAAACCTGGTAAACAAATCTAAGTCCATTATTTTCAGCTATTGGCATTTCTATTTAAGGCGAAAATGTAATTTCTTCATACTTTTTTCATGTAGCTGTCTGGATAGGCTAGGTTATGCTAATGGGAACAAAGCCAAAACTCTTTTCAGATGCTTAAAAGAGAAGAGGTTATTTCTTGTTCACAGTATCTGTGTGTGTGTATCATGAGTTGGCTGGTGGCTCTTTTGTGGATGGTTTTCCTCACATTGGAGCCGCGGTTGAAAGAGGAGCCACGAACGTTGCTGGCAATCTGGGTAGACAGTCAAAAAATAGAGTGTGGCAAATTGTGCACTCATTAACCTGTTACCTAGAATAAGAAATAGCTGGAATAGTTTTGAACTGTCCATATTACTAGTAAAATCTGCAGACAAAACCCTTTTAACCCTATTTGTGATCTAAATCGTTGTCTCTAATATCAAATACTTAAAATTCTCTGTGGAGTGTGTGGGGTTGGGTGAGAGGAGAGATATCACACATTTGATGATTACCAAGTCAGGATCAAAACTTCCTGCATCTACCACAGAATTCTGAAGACAGTAGGTTCAGAGAACACATCTACCATATGTAGCAAATACTCTATTATTATTTGTGCTTTAGCTCCAAATTTCATGTCTTGAAAAACTGAGTTTGAAATAGTCAAACTCCTTTTTAGCATAACCAAGTAAAATCAGGGTTCCCCATCTCTCTCTTCTCATCTCATTCTTATACCCTTGGTTTGCCAGCATAGGACATATCCCATAATGGAAAGCTCAGGTCCTTCAGGCTGCACTCAGCAGTGCTCTCAAAAAGAAAACAAAGAAGAAGAATCCAAAAGATTAACAAAACAAAACAAAACACAATCATGCTAAAAACAGAGATTCCAAAATAGAGAATAGGCCAATAAACCAGAAATGTGAATGACCAAGAAAACTGGTTGGCCATTTCCATGTATCTTTCTCAAATCAACAAATAAAATCATCATCTAAATTTGTCCAGGATATTTTTATTTATCTTATATATTTTTCACTTGCTTTTTTTGTTGTTGTAGTTGTTGTTGTTGTTATAAAGTTCAGAACTCCATATTTTAAAAATCCTCTGCATTTGGTTTGAGTGTAGCCAGATAGAAGCATAGGAACCTATCTGGCTTGTGTTACCTGCTAACACAAAGGGCACACCTAGCCACCCAGTGGGTCAGAAAGCTGCTAGCTAATACAGTTAACCTAGTGTGACAGGAAACTGAGGGGGAAAAGAAGAGACAGAGGCAAAGAGAGACATCATTGGCATGAAGAAAGACTTGTACATAAATGCCATTTTCCTGGGGAAGGTTAATATTTGACTTTTCCGAATTAATTTTTGTGCTAGTACTCAGATACTTAGTTTATCTCTCTGCTAGTCCATAAACAAATAGTGAATAATTTCTGGATGAATAATACTGGATATTGCAGATTCTCCTTTCCTGCAGTTCTCAATGTAGTCCCTTTGACCTCTATTACAGAAAGTTATTTTTGCTGATAATCTATGGTTTTAAGCCTACTGACAGGCCACTCCATGTGGTATATTCCTGCTAAGTAACTTAATTGAGATCAGATTAGTCTGAGACAATTACCTAGATTAACATATTTATGAAACCAGCCTTGGCATTGCCTGAAACATGAAAGCAATGAGAATGAATCTAGAAAAAAGAAACAAGAACTTCCCCTCCTCACCCTCAAAAAAGGAGTAGTTTAGAATGTCATAATTTTTTTTATAATTTACAGATACTCTTTCATTTTCATGTATTAGCATTAGAATTGTTAAACTTACAGTGCCTAGTGTTATTAAATTATAATTAGTATACTTTAGGCTGTGGGAGGCAATGCAATAGAGAAATCAAAGTTTTAAAAATCAAGTTTTAATAGCAACAGCAGTTCACACAATTAAGCTAGCAATTCAGTGAACTGCATCTTTTACAAATTCCAAGCTTTGCCGCATCATGGGGTGACTTTATAGCCTACTGTTTTCACATCCTTGTTGATATCTTGAATTAGTCAAGCATCTGTTACCCCAATGAAGTCAGATATCTATTTCAATACTTTTGTTTTCAGCATTGCAGTCATGATCTCATTGCTTTTATATATGTTTAGAAATGAAAAACTTGTTTCTAATACTTTCTGTATTTATTTTTTTCACATGCTTGTTAACAAAGGGCAGCTATGAGGGGTTCTTTTTCAAATTGATCTATATAAAGGCACATTCTCTCAATGTTTCCATACTTTGTTGATGTTGTTGCCATGAGAAAACTATTCAAGTCAAAAAGAGGATTTATTCTGAAACTTAATTGAGTAAATTGGCAGGTAGTCATTAACTGTGCTTTGGTAAACCACCGAGTTCTGGATCATTTTACTTCCATCATAATGTGTAGACAAAATAAGAAGGTGTTAACCTAAGGAATTTAGATAATTTTTATTTGAAATATTTTTAAAATACCTTGATATCAAGTATATTAAATATATTAGGCATAGTAAGAAAAACGAAAAAGCATATAACCCATTTTAAATCTCATACTGTTAATAAAATGGCTCTAGTCAACATACTTTTCACTAAGTTGTGATTTTTTTAATAGCATAAAAATGAAGCACAAATATTTTCAGCTAAATACCTTTTCTAAGTTCTAAGCATTAGAGAAAAAGTCTCAAAATATATTCCTTTTTATATTAATTTCAATCACTATTATTGAAATGCTTTAGATTCAAAATGTTAAGCTGACAGAAGAGTGACTGGTATGAAAGGGTAACAGATATCCTTTAAATTTTGTTCACATGTCATATGGTTGTCTGGAAGACAATCATTTAATGCTAACTCTTTTTTTTCTCCCTGTTATAGTTGATACCCTTTCATCCTGGGTGGGCAAAACAGATTACACCTCCCAATAAAAAGAATAAAAACATACAGCTGTAGGTGGTTTGGAGTTCTGAAACTATATGCTATCCAGAAAAATAAACATTGGAATTATATTAAGAATGTATTGATTGCATGAATGGCAAACAACTTTCAAATAACAGCAAATATTATCCATAGTTTATAAATTCTCCAAATAACAAAGGTGCTTCAATCAATCAAAAATAGCTATTTAAAATGGCTTAAAAAACAACGGGTGATGTTTGACACATTTTACCAAGACAACAGACGATTCTAAACATAGCTCATTCTTCATACTTTAGTATCTGTGGATCAGAAAGAATCAATTACTTTATTTTTGTCTCCAAGGATTTATTGAAGGGCTAAGGAGGGCAGAGAACTGGAAAAAGTGACTGTCAGAGCAGTTAAAAAGTTTTTTAATTTATATATCTTAAATCTTATAAAATCATGTCTAGGAAGATATTTTTAATTATAGAGGAAAAAAACAAAGGCTTGCCTGGGAGCACACAGTCCAACACAGGGAGAGATTTTACATGAATACAGGACTTCTGCACTCAGAATCCAGGTGTGTATTTATTCACCCTGAGTTTTCTCAAAAACAAAACTGAAAAGAAGAAAAAAGAATAAGCTAAGGTAAAGGGTGGATATTGTTAAGGAGGCTTTTCTTTCCTTTCAAATTAAGGTGTAGCTAAGTCCAGTTAGTGGGAGGAATGGATGGAAAAACATGTACTGTGTTTAGGATTCAAAATAAATTGGCAGCTCCTTGAGGAAGTAAAAGGAGGATAAAGTAAGAAGAATGCACAGGCTGCAACTGAGGACCCCAGGGATTCATTAAGCGTGGTTCCATCAGTCATACATGGCATGTTCACTCTCTATATTTAATGGGCGTTGGAGGAGGAGCTCTATAATCTTTCCAGTAGTTTTGCTTCTTTCAGGTTCGTTGTGTCAGTTACTTGGATGGTACTTGATTTTTGCATAAGGCGGTCAGGAAGGGCCAAGGGCACCTTTGTGAAAAGCACATTAACAGAGCAAATGTTAAAGAAACCCAGCCATATTTAGTATTTCTCTTGTTCTGCCTGATTGCCTAAGACTTCGCTGGTAAAAACTTTAGAGGAGACAGTTTGAGAAGACATATCAAAAATGTTTTTAATGTCTATTTATGAATTCTAAAATATTATACAAAAAAATTGTACAAGTACACAAAGATGTACAGAGAGATAACTGACATATTCATGCTCACAAAATGTTAAAAATGATGGAAAAATCAAAAAAATAGAAGATGGTTTAAATACATTACTCTGTGTCTACAAAATGAGTTAATATGCAGTAATTGATTGTTATAATTAAGAAATATATGACAATATATTGCTAACAGAAAAAGCAGATTTTAGACATTATGTTCTGGTTTAAAATTATCTCATACATGTTTACATAGGTTGAGAGATACAAAGTTTCAAACATAGATATGAATGTTTAAGTTCTGTGTTGCAGATCATAGAATATTTTGATACTTCCTTTTACTTGAATTTTCTAAGTTTTCTTCAATGCATATTGACCATTTTTCTAAGTGTAAAAATGCTAAACAGTAAATATATGAAGAAAGCCTTCCCATTACCAAATTTGAGTAGCAATACCAAATTTGACATATAAAACTCAATATTGAGATATTTATAAGAAAGAGTGCCTTGCAATTCATTAATCAAAAGGGCATCTGCAGAACCCAGTGACTTTTTCAAGGAATCTGGATGCCGAGTTTTGAAAAAACTCCCTTTTCTGAAACAAATCTTTTCAAAATAACACTTCGTATCATAATCCTTTTGGTTTGTGTGCTTTCACTAAGTCTACATGACCTAAGTCATGTGTAAAATAAGAATATTTAATAAGCTTGGATGATTATTCTTAATGCTGACAATATTTCTGAATACAAAATCTTATCATCCAAACATTATTCCCAGCAAACTGTAACTGAGAGTTTGTATGATTATTTTTTACTCATTTTGATGGTTTTGCAAAAGAAATACACATATTTTCATCTATTGCAGGTCAAATAGTTCCAGAAATCCTTGTGAACATTACAACATAGGTAAGATAAATCTTATAAGCCTTAAAGTATTCTGGGATACCTGTTATTTGTATGTTAGCTCCTCCTTTTTGACATGAGTTATGATAGGACAAGGTTCATATCCTTAGCACTTCTGACATTGTATCTGGTGCTCCATTGTTTGGCTTGCTCAGTACCTGAATTAGCCCATGGACTCTCATTTTGTGGTGTCTACCCTGTGGGTAATCTTGCTGTCCTCTTTTTGATACTTCTTTGGTACAGCGTATTCTATTTTGTGTGTTGAATGCTGAATTTTTAAAAATGTTCCAAAAATTTTACAGTCTACGGTGTTCTGCCTTGTAAATACTATGATATTTAATATGAATGCAAAGTGGAAAAAGCATGTTCTTATTTATCAAAGTAAGTTAACAATATAGCATTTAAGTTTCTTCTTTGGTGATGCTTGGCCAATTTGCTTAATGTTTTAAGCGTGGGGAAAAAAAAATGACCGAAAAGTTCTGTCTAAAGAATTGCGAAATTTGGACTTGATGATGTAATTTAAAATAGAGGAAGTCAGTTTATTCACGTAGATTTATTGGCATCTCCTACCGTATACTGACTGCAGGTATTGGGCCAAAGGTGATTTTTACCCAAAGATGGAAAAAGACCTCTTACTTGCTGACTTATAAATTGTTGTATCTCTGAGAGAAAGAACCAATAAAATAGGATGAAAAAGGATTTGTGGAACGTAGAGCTAAACATATTTAGATGTGGTTTCTATTTCAGTTATTTCTCAGCATGTCTCTTTGAGCAGATTACTCATCCTCTTTGACTTTTGTCTCCCGTTATAGCAAATGCAGAAAATAATGTGAAACTTAGAGCGTTGTAGAAATTAAATATGCGTTTTTATATAAGGAAACAAATATAATTCCCGGCATTTGGCAGTGCCTTTTTCTCTAAATACCTAAAATGCTATGGGTGAAAATGCTTGTTGAAAATAAATTTTGCAGAAATTGCCAGTGTCATATCTTGTTGTATTTAGCAAGGAATGTACAACATTTTGCTTGTCGGGTGTTATTTTAAATGTCTGTGGAAACTTAGTGTGCTCATTCACAGTGTTCCTGGCTACTTCTATTCCTGCCTCTCAGCTCTGTTGCTTCCATGGCCTGTCCTTAGGTCCAAGTCTTTTGAACTTTTTAAGTCTGATTCTTCCTATCTACAATATGGGAATAATACTCATTGGAGATTATGAAATTTAAGTGAGATTATCTACATCTGTGGCTTTCAAAAGTATAAAATACTATGCAATTATGCTGGCATGTTGTTGCTATTATTACATGTAGATGCTTAAATCACTAAAAAGACTGATCAGAATTGAGAATATTAGCATGTGTCCAACTGTACAATTTGCAAATTCAAGACTCAATGAAAGTAGTAGATTGGACTGTCAAAATGCCATGCTTGTGAATAATTGAGCAAATCAGCTTGGTGCAGTCTTACTCTTCACATAATTTAGGACTAAGGAGCACTGAGGGCCACTGGCCAAGCAGTTGTATGCTGATGCCAATTCATGCTGGTGCCAGTCTTTACTGACTCTTGATAGCTGACTGTGCCCATCTCTTTCCAACTCCAAACTCAGTGACCTCACACTGGTAGCTTAAAATTGGCAAGAATCAGAGTACTTCACCAAGGAAATCGAGGCACTACAAATTAGGACTTGTTTTGTTTTGAGACACAGCTGTCAAACATTTACCAGCATGCCACTGGACACAGCCATCGCTATGCCCATTAAGAGCATATCATACTTAATAAAATTCCACTGGATGTATTTATACACAGTAAGAATGTTTGAAAAAAGTAACCTTTTCTCTGATGTTGAAAGGATGTGTTATTTCTGACAAGGTAAATTCTTTTTACATTATATTATGAAATAGAGAATACAGCCAAACAGAGCAGTGATAGCCAGTAGTAGAAAGATTTCTTGCTTTCAAACTAAGATTTTTGAGACAGCTAATTGTCAGGTGAAAGCATTAAGGAGTGACTATTAACAACAGTAGCTGGTGTTTGCTACTCACATTTTATTTATTTGACAGTCTTTTTTGTTTTTTGTATCTAGCAATTTCTTTAGATTCGGAAGAATAGTCTGCCTGTTGACTCAATGAAAGTGCAATTTGTTTCTAATTCATCAGGGCTTCTGAATTTTTGTTCGAATTTATAATGAGAATATGGTACCTTTGAAAGAAATATAGAAGCTGAATTTATATATGCATTTTTATTATATTCCAGTGTACTGTCACCATACGACTTCATTTCATGATTAACAAACTTCTTAAGAACACCAAGAGCACTTAATAGAGGTTCTTTCACAATTTATGCAACTTAATTTGAGATTATTTTAAAACAGTTATGTCTACTTAATAATGGCAAAATAGTATCACTTTAATAGGAATGAACACAAGACTTTCCTTTGTGTTAAGTTACTCCTTAGTCTTAAGTCGGACACCTTAGAAATACAGGTTCCAGGGCCATAAATGGCAATTTAGTAACCAAAGTGGTTGTTAGGTACATTAGATATTTAATGGAGTGGATTTAAAATTAACATTCACTCAGAAACTATATGTACTGATTGACTGTTACATGCAGAGTTCTACATGGATGCCCTCTATTTGGGAGTCCACAGTATATGCTTTGCAAATATTTGAAGGAAGGAAGGAAGAAAGGGTCCTGAAGAATATGCAAAAATGTAACACTCAAAGAGTTTGCTCTAAAAAGCATGAAAGTCTAAAGAATTGTAGTCAAGGTTCTTCAGAGAAATAGGATAGGGTGTGTATATGTGTACGTATTCATATACCCAGATTTATTTTGGGAATTGGCTCATGTAATTGTAGAGGCTCACTAGTGTAACATCTGCAACGTAGGCTGGAGACCCAGGAAAAAGTTGCAAAAGCAGTCTGCTGGCAGAATTTCACTTCCTTCTGGTGAATTCAGTCTTTTAACCATTAATACCTTTAAGTGATTAGATGAGGCCCATTCACATTACGGAGGAAAATCTGCTTTACTCTGTCTGCTGATTTAAATGTTAATCTCACATAAAAATACCTTCATGGGGCCAGGTGAGGTAGCTCGCGCCTGTCATCCCAGCACTTTGGGAGGCCGAGGCGAGCGGATCACGAGGTCAGGAGCTCGAAACCGTCCTGGCTAACACAGTGAAAACCTATCTCTACTAAAAATTAGCTGGGCATGGTGGCACATGCCTATTGTTCCAGCTACTCAGGAGGCTGAGGCAGGAGAATCGCATGAACTTGGAAGGTGGAAGTTGCAGTGAGCCGAGATTGTGCCACTACACTCCAGCCTGGGTGACAAAGGAGGGAGACTGTCTCAAAAAAAAAAAAAAAAAAAAAAAAAAGAAGTCAAGTAACTTCATGGAAACATCTAGCATATTGTTACTCCAAATATCTAGGTATTGTAACCTAGTTGAAAAATAGAATTAATCACCCCAGGAGGTAAGACTGTGATGCACAAAGAGTTAAAGCACATATTAAATAATGGACTAAAATTGTGATTACAATGTAATACTAAAGGCTATTATACAGAGAAACATAGTCTGAATTGGACCTTGGGACACAGGTGGGATTCTAACATAAAAGCTAAGTATATACCACGAGTAATAGAGTGTTAGCAATGTGAAACCGTTTTCAAATTACTACACTGATAGATCACCTAATCTGGGCTAGGTACTACCCAGGACTTCAAAAAGAGTATCATCTGATTAAATCAGAGCGTCAGTGGTATGTTTCAGAAAGGATCTATGAGTTATAAAATATGATTAAGATGAAACATTAACCATGGACTGAAAGATCAGATTCACTATCTTATTAAGCTTCCTGCAAAATAGATTGGGTGCTTATTATTTCATTTAATAGAGGAGAGCTCATTGTGTGATAGATCTGCATCTACTAGCAATATGAACAGTTAACAGTAACTTCCTTTATAGCAGGAGACTCCCTTAACTCATCTATAACCTAGGAATGCTTGCTTCATGGCTATTATAAAGCTAAATTTTAAATCATGTTATTTTATGCATAATATTGAATGAGGGTATATTACATTCCAGGCATTATGCTATTTGCTAAACATAAAAGAACAAACAGAATCATACATTCATGGAGCTTATATTTAGGTCATTCCTTTATTTAAAATATTATATATGTGTGCTGTAACAGTAGAGGGCCTATTATAGAAAATTAATAGCAGACACCTATGATTAATGCAAATTGTCTTAATATTTTCCTCACTCTGTATGCAGAGACCCATAATATGTTTATGTATACTTAAAAGTGCAATCTGAAATTCTTCCATCCTTGACCTCCTTTAGGTGTTACAGTTTTAAAGTTACTTTTCAAAGTACAAAAATATTTTAAAGCTAAATAGTCCTATCACAGAACCAAACCTGATGAAAAATCGCAGGGCTTGACATTGATTTAATATCCAGTCTTGCCCTTGGGTGTGTGAATCACAATGCAGCGTGTTTTAGAAAAACATGTAGTACGTTTATGAGTCAGACTTTGGAGAGAGGTTGTCTTAGACAAACAAATGTGATTCATCTATGCAAAATTTAGAAAGGACTGCACAGAGAACGTGTCCTAAAGACTTCACATTCAGACAGGTTGTATTCCCTTGGAACATGGCATGTGGGAAACTTCAACCCAGCAGTATGTGAACAGTATACTACTCCTTTTCAGATAGAGCTGTAATGGTTTGACTGCACAGGGACGCAGAACACTGAAGAAAGTGTTGACCTTAAATATTTGTGGATAAACCTGAGTTTTCTTTGACATTTATCGTGGGGTCTCTGTGACTATAATATAATCAGGTCAGAATTTAACACACATTCTGCTGGCATATGTCAAGCCTATCCCTATTAAGACCATAACTACCAATTAATTATATTATGTAGCTGAGAAAGTAATGATCTGATTAGTTACTTAAACTACACCATCTTTTGTACCCAAAGCTTGGAGGCCAAGACAGGTGGATTTCCTGAGGTCACGAGTTCAAGACCAGCCTGGCCAACATAGTGAAACCCTGTCTCTACTAAAAATACAAAAATTAGCCACATGTGGTGGCAGCTGCCTATAATCCCAGCTAGTCGGGAGGCTGAGGGCAGGAGAATTGTTTGAATCCAGGAGGTAGAGATCGTGCCACTGCACTCCAGCCCAAGTGACAGAGTGAAAAAAAGGGTTTTTTCTCCTGGATATATTTTTATTGTGCATGGCTGTTGCCACAATCTACCTGTAGCTACTTAGATTTAAGGGCTTAAGTCATGACTTTAACCCTCAGAAGCTCTGAAATTTCTGCGAAGTTGTTGAATGTACTGGTATCATAGATAATGGAAGTAATTATCCCAGGGTTGCTGGGAAAATTATATATGAGATTTTAAAATTGTGTCTGGTACAAAGTAACTGCTCACAAAATAGTAGATAATAATTTATTGGTTTGGGGGTGTTGGAGTAGGACAGTAATATTGAGATGCTAGACGTCAGATTTAGATAAATTTGTACAGTTCTTATAGGCAAAGTACACAAGTTTGAGGATTTCAGGTGATGCTAAACAAAAAACCTTTTCATGCTTGGTTTATTTTGGGTAGCTATGGTAAGGATGCATATTGTTCAAAAATCTTGACATTTCATTGTAGTTAAGTAGAATCCATATTACTGAGAATGTTCATGTAACTATGATTCATGTGTTAATGCCTACAGTAAGTTATATCATGATCAAAATCCCATATATAAATGTTTTTTTTTTCTACTTTATTTTCGTACTTATGAATACTCTGCAGAAAAAGCACTTTTGGAAAAAAGACCTCTGAGAATTATTTTCTTCATGAATAAATTATCAAAAATGAACTTTAGAGCTGGGGGTGCTACACCAAGATTTGCATTTTACTCAAGAAAATGGCTGAATCTTGGGAAGAAGAGTGAGCTTTGTGGCTATTTAACTTACCCTTTTTCCATGCACTCTCCCGAGCTCTACAGTAATATTGACAACCGACAGGCAAACCACCCTGTTAGCTATGAACACCAACCTTGTAGCATTCACTAGAGGGATCAGAATAGCATTTGGAAAATATACCAAGGCTCTTCCTAATTAAAGTTTTTTTCTCCTGGGGATGACTGATGCTGCAGACTCCAGAGCCCAATCTACCTCTAACTACTTACCTTTATGGGTTTAATTCACACCTTAGGGCATAATCTCCTTGAGGACTGTTGCCATTTGACCTGTCTAACAGTTACTCTGGAAAGGTCCATTTTCTGTGATAGGCTTTATCTAACCCCAGGGCATAGTTAGAAAACAGTTAGTGGCAAATGTTTACAAGTGCAGCTACCTAAGTTTAGGACCACCAAAGAAAAAAAAAATGAGGTTAAACTAGCAAATGAAGTGTGAGTTGGGGTGTATATTTCTGGTAACACAGAAGTCCCCTTGCATGTTCAGGACCATTTAAGGAGATCTCTGACCAATCACTAGTTTATCACTAAGCTACTGAGAGAGTCTTAAAGCTAAATATGAAAGAGAATAGCTCAGGAAAATTAAACCTTGAGGTAGCTGGTTTGATTAGGAGAGAGGAAGAAACACACATGAGAGAACCAGGAAATTATGGCACTTAACGCAAGAATAAAAAGCATTCAGTAGAAACAAAATTGGCTAATACAAATACATGCAAAGAACTAAATGAACCATTCTTGAATAACTTTGGAAAGATTGAAATAATGCCTAACAAAAGAGAACACCTCAGTAATATTATTTAAAAACAGAATAGAAATTCTAGAGTTAAAGCAGAATAAACAGCCTACAAATATTTGAAGAAAAAAATGACCGCAAACATCCAAAGTCTGAAAAAACTAACACATCAAAGTTCAGACAACTCTAACTTGGATAAACTCCAAGAGATGCAAACTTAGAAAAATCATAGTCAAACTTTGAAAAACAAAACAGGAATAGACTGTTGAAATCAGGAAGAGAGAAGTGAGTCATCACATCAAAGTGGCTTTAATAGATTAAGAGCCAACTTTGAGAAAAACTATGGAGCCCAGAACACAGTGGGATGACATATTTACAGTGCTATCAGAAAAAGGCTCAAAAGAATATTATAGAAATTTAATAGAATATTCTTCAAAAGAAGGCAAAATAAATACTTCAAATATAAAAGAAAAAAACCACAAGAATTATGGCAGAGAAGTTTTATCAGGCTGAAGGAAGGTAAAATAATTACCATGAATACAGAGCAATGCTGGAAATAACTACGTAGGTAAATACGAAAGATGGTATTTTATAGTAGTGTTCTTTTTTCTGCCTGATTTTAAGAAACAACTGTATAAAACAACAGATATTAACCTTTGGAATTGGGTCTAGCTATTGCAAGATGGCAGAGTAAGACGTTATACCTTGAATCCCCCTGTAGAAACAGCAACTTAAATTATTGCCTACATGCCAAATACACTTTCATAAGAGCTAAACAAACCAGACGAGAGATTAAAGCATCTAGATGTAGAACAGAACTAAGAAAAAAATTGCATTAAACATGGGCAAAAGAAGAGCTTTTACATTGTCCCTGTTACCCTCTCCCTGACCAGCAGTACAACTTGAAACCAGGTACCCTGCATTCTCCAAGGAGAGAGAAATGAGCACCAGACTTTTCCTTGGACTCACAGCAATTTTCAGCTAAAGAACAAACCAGAGGCATTGCACACATTATTTGATTTCAAGTATACTACAAAGCTATAGTAATCAAAACATCATGGTGATGGTATAGAAACAGACACATACACCAGTACAATAGGGAACGTGGAAGTAAAACTACATATTTATAGTCATGTGATGATGCCAGGAACACACAATGGAGATAGGACAGTGTCTTCAGTGAACTGGGTTGGGACGAATGGATATCCATGTGCTGAAAAATAAAATTGTACCCTCTCTCAGAACATATAAAAAAAATCAACTCAAAAGGAATTAAAGATGCAACAAAAAACTAAAACTACTGGAATAAACTTCTTGACGTTCATTTGGACAATAATTTTTAAGATACTTCCCCCACCTCATAAGCAACAAAAACAAACACAGACAAATGGGATTATATCAACTACAGCTAGTGCTCGAATTACAACCATGATTGGGACCAGCAGACTGGTTGTAACACGATTTGGTCGTAAGTTGAGTAGGCTATATGTACAGTTGAAATGGTGCACGCAGAGATGATAGTGCTGCCGGAAGCTGGTCCGCACTGTCATACACCCAACTGGGCAACGTTTGCACTACCAGACCCGGAGCAGTCGTGGCTAGCGATTGTGGTCATAAAGTCGAATGGTCGTAAGTTTCATAGGTCGTAAGTCGATCAATACCGTAGAAACCTTCTGCACAACCAAGGAAACAATCAACAGAGTGAAGAGACAAGTGGGTTAATATCTAAAGTATACAAGGGCTCAACAGGAAGAAAACAAGTAACATAATTACAAATCAACCAAGGACTTGAACAGATGACAAATGGCCAACAGTTACATTAAAAATGTTCATCACTAATCATCAGGGAAATGCAAATTAAAACCATAATGGGGCATCACCTTACACCTGCCATAATGGTATTATCAAAAAGACAAAAGGTTAGTATTGGCAAGATGTGGAAAAAAGGAAATGCTTACATACTGTTGGTGGGAATATAAATTACTACATAATTATTAAAAAATAGCATACCAGTACCTCAAAAAATTAAAAATAGAACTTCTCTATGATTCAGCAATCTCACTACTGGGTACATAAAATGAAATCAATATGTTAATGATATCTGCACTCCCATGGTTAGTGCAGCACTCTTTACATTAGCCAAAATGTAAAAACAATCCTAAGTGTCCATGAACAGGTGAATAAAGAAAATGTGGTATATATACACAATAAAATATTATTCCGCCTTAAAAAGTAAGGAAGGTTTGTCATTTGAGATGACATGGATAAACCTGGAAGACGCTATGTGAAATAAACCAGGCATGGAAAACCACTACAGCATCTCACTTCTATGTGGAATCTACTCATAAAATGTTAGACTAAGAGTCAGAGAAAAGAATGCTGGCTGCCAGGGTTAGGAAGGTAGCTGGAGAGATACTTACCTTTTAGCACACAAAATTTCAGATAGGGGCAATAAGTTCAAGAGAGCTTGACAGCTATAGTTATTAAATAGTTAATTGTATTTTTGAAAATTGCTTAAAGAGGGGATTTCAAGTGTTCTCATCACAAAAAAGTACCTTAATGTATTGTTAATTAGTTCAATCTCACTATTCAATGTATACTTATTTTTAAAATGTTACACATAATAAATACATGTAATCTATCTTTCTCAAAGGTATTAAAATTGTTAGTGAATCTATAAATATTTGAAGATAGATGTTTTGTCACTGTAAAAGTACAAATGATAGGGGAAGGGAACAAAGCTATAATGAATGAAAGATTTTGTATTATGGGAATTAACATGTTACTAACCTAAATTAAATGGTTTGATAGTAAAATGTTACTTATAATTCAGGGCAACAACTAAGAAAATAACTAAAAAATACAGTAAAAGAAACAGTAAGAAAATTATAATGTAATACTAGAAAATATATGCTTACCACAAAGAAGGTATTAATGAATTTTTTTTAAAAGAAATAAGATATATAAAAAAGAGCAAATGAAAGCTATAACACCTAGAAACCATGTATATTTAATATAAAAGGGCTTAATACCCAATAGAAATCAGATATTAGATTTTATAAAATTGTTATTCACAACAGTCATACTTTAGATTCAAAAGCAAAAATGAGTTAAGAGAAAAAATGAGTTAAGAGAAAAAAGCAAGAGTGCCTCTAGTAATAAGAAAAGAATTTTGTAATCAACAAAGTGTTAATTCATCAGAAAGATAAACAATTATATAGATCCCTAACCACAGAGCCCCAAAGCATGTGAATTAAAAAGCAAGGTAGAAGTTAAAAAATAATTTACCTGAAGAATTGTGAAGCTTAATGTTAACAATTCTAAGAAATGGATATAACAGACATCTATAAATACCCCAGTTATAACAAGATAATGCATATTAAGTATACATAAAACAACCTACAGGATAGAATATAAGTCTGGGATAAAACATGCTAAATCAACTGAAGAAGAATGAAATCATAGAGTAGATATCCAATTTCAATGATATGGAATTTGAAATTTAAAAAAACCAGGAAATTTACAAATATATGGAACTTGAAAAATATAATTAAATGGAAAATTAGAAAATACACTGCAATGAATTAAAACAAAAACACAACATGACAAAACTAATGGGAAGCAGCTAAAGCAGTGCTTAGGGATACATTTATAGCTATAAAAGTCTATACTCACAAAGAAAGATCTCAAATAATGTAACAAATGTAATATCTAATAATGAAATAAAATATTGTAATTTTTTATTACACTTTAAGTTTTGGGATACATGTGCAGAATGTGCAGGTTTATTACATAGGTATACATGTGCCATGGTGGTTTGCTGCACCCATCAACCTGTTATCTACATTAGGTAGTTCTTCTGATGCTAGCCCTCCCCAACCCCCTGAAAGGCCCCAATGTGTGACGTTCCCCTCCCTGTGTCTATGTGTTCTCATTGTTCAGCTCCCACTTATAAGTGAGAACACGTGGTGTTTGGTTTTTTGTTTTGTGTTAATTTGCTGAGAGTGATGGTTTCGGGCTTCATCCATGTACCTACAAAGGACATGAACTCATCCTTTTTTATGGCTGCATAGTATTCCATAGTGTATATCTGCCCCATTTTCTATATCCAGTCTATTATGATGGGCATTTGGGTTGGTTCCAAGTCTACCATTGTAAACAGTGCTGCAGTAATCATACATGTTTATGTATCTTTACCATAGAATGATTTATAATCCTTTGGGTACATACCCAGCAATGGATTGCTAGGTCAAATGGTATTTCTGGTTCTAGATCCTTGGGGAATTGTTACATTGTCTTCCAAAATGGTTGAACAAATTTATACTCCCACCAACAGTGTAAAACTGTTCCTATTTCTCCTCGGCCTCACCAACATCTGTTGTTTCCTGACTTTTTAATGATTGCCATCCCATAGTTGTTTTGATTTGTGCTTGTCTAATGACCAGTGCTGATGAGCTTTTTTTCCATATGTTTCCTGGCCACATAAATGCCTTCTTTTGTGAAGTGTCTTTTCATATTTTTCACCCACTTTTGGGTGGGGTTTTCTTTTCTTGTAAATTTGTTTAAGTTTCTTGTAGATTCTGAATGCTAGCCCTTTGTTAGATGGACAGATTGCAAGACTTTTCTCCCATTCTATAGGTTGCTGGTCACTTTGATGTTAGTTTCTGTTGCTGTGCAGAAGCTCTTTAGTTTAGTTAGATCCCAATTGTTGCCATTGCTTTTGGTGTTTTAGTCATGAAGTCTTTGCCCATGCCTACATCCTGAATGGCATTACCTAGGTTCTTTTCTAGGGTTTTTACGGTTTTAGGTCTTACATTTAAGTCTTTAATCCATCTTGAGTTAATTTTTGGGTAAGATGTAAGGAAGGGGCCCAGTTTCAGTTTTCTGCATATGGCTAGCCAGTTTTCCCAACACCATTTATTAAATAGGGAATCATTTCCCCATTGCTTGTTTTTGTCAGGTTTGACAAAGATCAGATGGTTGTAGATGTGTGGCATTATTTCTGAGGCCTCCATTCTGTTCCATTGGTCTATATGTCTGTTTTGGTACCAGTACCATGTGTTTTGGTTACTGTAACCTTGTAGTGTAGTTTGAAGTCAGGTAGCATGATGCCTCCAGCTTTGTACGTTTTGCTTAGGATTGTCTTGCTATATGGGCTCGTTTTCTGGTTGTATGTGAAATTTAAGGTAGCTTTTTCTAATTATTTGAAGAAAGTCAATGGTAGTTTGATGGGGATAGGGGCGGCTGTGGGCACAGCTTCGGCAGACTAAAACATTCTTGCCTGCTGGCTCTGAAGAGAGTAGCAGATCTCCCAGCACAGCACTCAAGCTCTGCTAAGAGACAGATCGATTCCCTGACCACCATGCCTCCTGACTGGGAGACACCTCCCAGCACGGATTAACAGACACTTCAAACAGCAACATTAGCATACAATAGCATTGGGAACTGTGAGTCTTTGTGTGCCTGCTGGGCAGATGTTGGAATATTCTGAGATGGGAATGATGATGAATACTAAGACTATGTGACCTAAGGGGGCAGACCCTAAGTGAACCATGCACATGTTCAGCAGAAAAATAAAAATGAAAAATAAATAAATCCCAGAAAATATAATCACAGGTGACTTCTTACCTCAAAAAAAGAGTAGAAATCCATATAGCCAAGTCCCTTACCCAGTGATGTGCTAGAGACAGTGGATGCCAGCTTATAATAGCTCTTAAATATTCAAAAATTCTTAAGCTATATGTTATAAATAGCCATTACTTTAAAATGTCATGTCAAAACAAGGGTAATATGTACTTAAAACACATCACTTCATATTTATTTTAGTGTTTTACTGTATTTATTTTAGTGTTTTACTGTCAACTTTGCTCTTGAGGTTATGTATGTCTATTTCATCTCTGATAAAAATACTGCATAAATCTGTTACTGTGCATCTTTTCTTAACTCTCTGTTCAGTGCTTTGTTAAAATCAAATACAGTTGAAGTATTTACACCATAGAACTGGCCATCTTCTACTAGGGCTTTGTTGATTTTGTAAGTTTAAGAAAATGAAGAAATATTAATAATTTGAATTACATCTGTTGCAACATCATTGGGAATAGCACAAAATTGAGGATTATTTATCAGCTATCACTACTTCTCATTTAATCTTTACAGCACTATGAGGTTTTTAAAATTTTTATTTTCAATTCAGGGGTACATGTGCAAGTTTGTTATAAACTTGTATCATGGGGCTTTATTGTACAGACTGTTTATCACCCAAGTATTAAGCCTAGCACCCATTATTTTTCCTGATACTCTCCCTCGTCCCACCTTCCAGCCTCCAATGGGCCCCAGTATGTGTTGTTCTCCTCTACATGTGAATTTGTTCTCATTTAGTGCCCACATATAAATGAGAATGTGCAGTATTTGGTTTCTGTTCCTGTATTAGTTTGCTAAGGTTAATGGCATCCACCTCCATCCATGTCCCTGCAAAAGACGTGATTGCATTCTGTTTTACAGCTGCATAATATTCCATGGTGTATATGTACCACATTTTCTTTATCCAGTCTACAATTGATGGGCATTTAGGTTGATTCCATATCTTTGTTATTGTGAATAGTACTGCAATGAACATATGTGTGATATGTCTTCATAACAGAATGATTTCTATTACATTCGTTATATACCCAGGAATGGGAATGCTGGATAGAATGGGATTTTTCTTTCTTTGATCTTTGAGGAATTGGTCTTCCACCATGATTGAACTAATTTACACTCCCACCAACAGTGTATAAGCATTCCTTTTTCTCTATAGTCTTGCCAGCATCTGTTATTTTTTAATTTTTAATAATGGCCGTTCTGACTGGTGTGTGATAGTATCCCACTGTAATGTTGATTTGCATGTCTCTCATGGTCAGTGATGAGTTTTTCTTTTTTTTTTTTTTGTTTTGTTTTCTGTTTTTTGTTTTCTTTTTGAGACAGAATCTCTGTTCACTCAGGAGGGAGTACAGTGGCGCAGTCTTGGCTCACTGCAACCTCCACCTCCTGTGTTCAAACGATTCTCCTGCCTCAGACTCCCATGTAGCTGGGACTACAGGCACATGCCACCATGCCCAGATAATTTTTTGTATTTTTAGTAGAGACAGGATTTCTCCATGTTGGCCAGGCTGGTCTTGAGCTCCTGACCTCAGGTGATTCACCTGCCTCAGCCTCCCAAAGTGCTTGGATTACAGGCATGAGTCATGGTGCCCAGCCAGATGTATTTATTCTCATATGTTTGTTGGCTGCATGTATGTCTTCTTTTGTAAAGTATCTGTTCCTATCCTTTGCCCATTCTAATAGGGTTGTTTGTTTTTTCTCGTAAATTTTAGTTCCTTATAGATGCTGGATAGAACACCTTTGTCAGAGGCATAGTCTGTAAAAATGTTCTCCCATTTAGTACATTGTTCACTCTGATGATAGTTTCTTTTGCTGTGCAGAAGCTCTTTCATTTAATTAGATCCCATTTGTCAAGTTTTGCTTTTGTTGCAATTGCTTTTGGTGTCTTTTCATGAAATTTTGCCAATTCCTGTGTCCAGAATGGTAGTGCCTACTTTGTCTTCCAGGTTACTTACAGTTCTGGGTTTACATTTAAGTCTTTAATCCATCATGAGTTAATTGTTTTATATGGTGTAAGGATAGAATCCAGTTTTAATCTTCTTCATATGGCTAGTGAGTTGTCCCAGCACCATTTATTGATTATGGAATCCTTTCCCCATTGCTTGTTTGTGTCACATTTGCAAAGACTAGATAGCTGTAGGTTCTACTTTATTTCTGCGTCCTCTTTTCTGTTCCCTTGGTCTGTGCATCTGTTTTTGTGTAAGTGCCATGCTGTTTTGGTTACTATAGCCCTGTAATATACTTTGAAGTTGGGTAGTGTGATGCCTCCAGCTTTGTTCTTTTTGCTTTTTACCAGTGATCCCACAGAAAAACAAACAACCATCAGAGAATATTATAAATACCTTTACCTATGTAAAGTAGAAACAGAAGAAATGAATAATTTCTGGACACACACACCCTCCCAACTGAACCAGGAAGAAACTTAATCCCTGAACAGACCAATAATGAGTTCTGACCTTGAGTCAGTAACAAAAAGCCTAGCAACCAAAACAAAAAACAAAAACAAAACAAAACCATCCACGTCCAGACAGATTCACAGCTGAATTCTACTAGACATATAAAAAGGAGCTGGTACCATTCCTGCTGAAACTGTTTTTAAAATACTAAGGTGGATGGACTCCAGCATCATACTGATACTAAAACCTGGCAGAGACACAAGAGCAGAAAATTACAGCCAGTATCTTTGAAGAATATCAATGCAGAAATCTTCACAAACATACTGGTAAACCAACTCCAGCAGCATATCAAAAAGCTTATCCACTATGATCAAGTAGGCTTTATCCCTGAGATGCAAGATTTCTTCAACATATGCAAATCAATAAATGTGATTGATCACACTAACAGAACTAAAGTTAAAATATCTCAATAGGTGAAGAAAAGGCCTTCAGTAAAATTCACTCCCTTATGTTAAAAACTCTCAATAACATAAGTATTGAAGGAACGTACATCCAAATACAAATAGCCATCTATGACAAATCCACAGCTAGTATCATACTGAATGGGCAAAAGCTGAAGCATTCTCTTTGAAAACTGGCACAAGACAGGGATGTCCTCTCTCACCACTTCTATTCAGCATAGATGGGATGTCCTGGTCAGGGCAAATCAAACAAGAGAAAGGAAGAAAGTGCATCCATACAGTAAGAGAGAAAGTGAAACCATCTCTGTTTGCAGATGATGTGATCCTATATCTAGAAAACCCCAGTCTTGTCTCTAAAGCTCCCGAAGCTGTTAAACAATTTCAGTGAATCTAAGGATACAAAACCAATGTACTGAAATTACTAATATTCCTATACACAAACAGTCTAGCTGAGAGCCAAATCAGAAATGCAATCCCATTCACAATTGCCACAAAAAGAAGAAAAAACCTACAAATACAGGCAACTATAGAGGTGAAAGATCTCTACAATGAGAACTAAAAAACATTGCTCAACGAAATCAGAGATGACACAAATGGCAAAAAATTTCATGCTGATGGATAGGAAGAATCTTTACCATTAAAATGGCCATACTACCCAGAACACTTGGTAGATTTAATGCTATTTCTATAAAACTACCATGGAGATTCTTCACAAGAGTAGTAAAAACTATTTTAAAATTCATATGGAAACATACAAGAGCCCAAATAGCCAAGGAAACACTATAAAAATTACGAATAAGGAAACTGAGACCTGTGTCAATTAAGTAACATAACATGTTTATTGTCACAAGGGCTATGAGTAAATGTAGCCAGGATTTTAATTCCAGTCTCTATTCTCTTAAGCCACACTGAATTTCTCTGTATCCTTTTCATAACGGGGATTTTTTTTTTTTTTTTTTTTTTTTTTTTTTGGAGACAGAGTTTCACTCTTGCTGCCCAGGCTGGCATGCAGTGGTGCAGTCTTGGCTCACTGCAACCTCCACCTCCTGAGTGGAGGTGATTCCCCTGTCTCAGCCTCCTGAGTAGCTGGGATTACAGGCATGTGTCACCACGCCCAGCTAATTATCATATTTTTAGTAGAGAAGGGTTTTTACCATGTTGGCCAGGCTGGTCTTGAACTCCTGACCTCAGCTGATCTGCCTGACTCGGCCTCCCAAAGTGCTGGAATTACAGGCATGAGCCACCACACCAGGCACTTCATGATGTTTTATAGCACCACCAAGGAAGCATGAATTGTGATTGAAAGAAAAAAATAACATGAACGAACTCAAAAGGATAACTTCAGTGACTGCTGATTACCTGATGTTAAAAAGTCCAAATAATGAAAATTTGATTCAGAATACAAGTCACTTAAGTCACTGATGAATGAATGAAATTCCAAAATTCACATCTGTTGTTTAACATTTATCTTATTAATTAATGTAAAAAAAAATACTGATCAACATTGATGTTGTAAGTGTACCTGATCAGCATTTGCAGCCATGGGTTGTGAATGGATGATACATGATTTTGGCAAAAATCAACGAAAGCTTTCTGTGATAATTAATAGGTTTTATTCAGTGTATCATAAAATATCTTATGTACTTTATAAAAGTTTTGTACTACACATTTATACTTGTCTAATTTGTAATCTAACACACATATATATACAAATACAGTCATTTGGAGATCTAGTTGGCAAACTTTTATGAACACACCACTGCCCTCATCCTGCTAAACGCTTTTATAAATAGCAAAGTTGTTTAATTGTCCACTTCTTTCTCTTCCCCAGTCCCTTCCTCCCATGTATATCACTATACCTACAGCCCTCATTGATCGTTGCTTCTTCTCACTACTTGACTCTTGCTTTCTTACTGATACTGGCCAGCCCTGTATAGTCTTTCTACAAATTCCAGATCTACCGCCTCAGCCAAGTAACTGTGACCTTTGTTTTTCCTCATTTCCCAAATGTTCCATTCTGCACAAGAGCTAGACTGTGCCTTTATAATTATAAATTCTCCTTCCTGTTTAAAGTTTTCCATGTCTTATCACACTTACAATAATATCCAAAATCTTCCCATGGCTTACAGGGCCCAGTATAATCTGGCTTCACTCTCTTCAACCATATTTTGTTTCCCTTCTCTCCTTTATCATTTTCAGAATTGGTTTTGCCTGGTACCCTGTCCTCAGAAGGGTCCCATGTTTGGTTTAATCTTCTGCTGTTATTAAAAAAAAAAAAAAATTACTTTCATTAAGATGGGCCTCTCTATGCTGCCCAGGCTGAACTTGAACTCCTGGCCTCAACCAATTCTCCCTCCTTAGCCTCCCCATTATCTTTGACTACTGGTGTATACTACCACACCCAGTCATTTTCTTGAAATCCTGTGTGATTTATGAACAAGTGGTCCCCCATGTTCACTTGATGATAGGACCTACTAATTATGCAACTGGCCATTCTCAATAATGAGGATAGCTTTGGCTTCTGACCCTTAACTTCTTTTTCTCAAATGTGACAAAGTGTTGTCCATCTCAGGACTCCTGCCAACCATATTATCTGTTTCTGGAAAGATTTTTCCCTCAGCCAAACTGATTTCACTGTTGTTATTCAAGCTCAGCTCCATTTTAACTGAATATGAATAAAGATTTTTCTCTATGAAATGTAACACTGTATTCCCAGCAGCTAGAATAGTATCTAGCATATAGCATTAAACAAATACTTGCTAAATAAATAAATCCATTCCTTTCTATTATTTGCAATGATGAAACTCTAGTTGCCTCATCTGAAAACTCTCCCGTTAAGTAATCTCACTGGTCTCCTCCTGTATCAGTCACTGAAGAGATCCCTCATGATTGTATGTAATGCTTATACATTTTTTTTCCAATAATAATCTCTGCTTTTTGGGTGTTATTACATAAGACATTGTAAGATGGCTGAAGTTTCCCATGGTCTAAGACATTGAAAAACAGTGTTCCGATCCTACTTATACTACCTATAGTTTTGTAATAATGGGAAGCATATTAGTCCATTTTTACACTGCTGCTGAAGACAACCTGAGACTGGGCAAATTAGAAAAGAAAGAGGTTTAATTGCACTTACAGTTTCACATGGCTGGAGAAGCCTCACAATAATGGCAGAAAACAAGGAGGAACAAGTCACATCTTACATGGATGGCAACAGGCAACAAGAGGGAACTTATCCAAGGAAACTCCACTTTATAAAGCCATCAGACTTTGTGAAACATACTATCACGAGAACAGCACAGGAAAGACCTGCCCCCATGATTCAGTTACCTCCCACCAGGTTCCTCCTACCACATGTGGGAAATCAAGATGAGATATGGGAGGAGACCCAGCTAAACCATATCGGGAAGGTTATTTAAGGGTTCCAGGTTTCAATTTCCTTCTCTATAAAACAAGAATTCTGTAGATTAAGTGAGGAAATGCATGAAAACCATTTAAGAAAGAATCAGTTTATACAAACACCTCAAAATATACTGGCATTGAGTCTTATTAAACGTCTCTTCAGTTATTCTAGTCACAGCTACTGATGTTAGGTGACAACTTCACTGACACAAAATTGATACTTAATGTGACATTATACTGAATTGTGGCTTTGGTTAATCACAAAGGATACACTTACATGAGTGTATGTGTGTGTATAAATATATGCCCATAGAACACTTGAAAACAAGAAATAAACAGTCCAGGATTAACAAGGTTGTTAGCACACCACAACCTTGTTAATTCTAAACTATTTATACCTTGTTTTCAAGTGTTCTATGGGCATATATACAAACAATGTTCAAATTCTAAGAAGTCGAAATATCATTTTGCTCCAGTATTTCCTATAATTATGCTTTCTGGCTTTCTATTTTTGTCATGAAATTCTACATCACCCTGAAGTTTCAATATTTCATATAACCCCAATTACATTTGCATACCACACAAGTATTTCTCTAAGCAACAATAATACTCTGTAGGGACATTTCTGTATCTTTTCTTCTTTTGAGACAGATACGTTTCTTCATCACTAACAAGAAATCAAAAACAAAAAACATCAACTTGGTTTTTTAGCAATGCCTACTGACAAAGATGCAGTAACATTTTAAAAAGGAAGTAAAGAGCAGAGTTGAAATGTTAAGAGCATAGTTTGTTGTAAATGCCTGAATCAGAGCAAACAGTCAGTGAAAGGTCAACATAACAGCCCATTGATCTGTACAAGCACATTTGCTAAACCTAGAAATAAATTCCCCAAGATCCACAGTAGCAATTCCTTCAAATATTTGTGATATCTTTTTGTATGAGGCAGCTGGCCAAAAAGTATAGTATAGCAGAATTTGGTCTTTATCAGTGTTAATCACTATGCCAGTGGCCTATAGGTCCACAGTAGAATTTAAACATCATTATTCCTACAAATTTAGTTTTACTGAACCCACATTTTGAGCATATATATGCCAGTCAATGAGCAACCTTGGTCTTTCGGAAACAGTCATTAAAAATACCATTAGTATATTGTCCCTGTGATTAAAAAGTTCAGTGTATTTGGGGAGAAATTACAAGACAATAATTGCTGTAATGTAAGTATGCAAAGACTGCTACCAGATTATTGGGGTAATTTCTAAGTTGTTCTCTTTTTATGGTGATGTGGTTATAGGCCTAATAAAAAATAATGTGGAAGAAAGTACATTTGAGGGGTCCTGGAAATGTAAGTAGGAGAAAAAGGCAGAAGTAGACTTGACCTAAAAAAGGGTAGGACACACGTGGGACACACTGAATAAAGAAAAAATCAACAGAGGCACACGATTCCTTGCTTCGGGAATAGCCAGGTTGTGGTAGAGAAATACTCTAGAAATTCCAGGGTCTATGCCGTAACCCTTACAATATAGCATTCAATAAAATTAACTTAGCACAAGATAATTAATAAAGATGTGAAAACAACAAAACACAAAGGTTCTTAAGACTTTACTATCCAAGTACGAATAATTTCAGTTCTCCTATTGAGCTGATCTTTATTCCCATTACCAGTTCATCCAATCATTGCTCAAAGCTTACTATCCAAGGTAAAAAATCCCATATTTTAAATATACATGGTGTATCTCTTTGGTTATTGTGAGGGATGCCATACAAAATATAGGATGCCCAGTTACATTTCCATTTCCAATGAATAACAATTTTTATTGTATATATATTTCTAGTTTTTGTCTCATCTTTTTCTCTGTTATACTGTGGGTAATGTTACCTTTTTAAAAAAATTACTTGGCTGCTTTTAATAATTGCTGTTATCATGGTTTTCTAAAATTTGGTTAACATATCCTTTGGAGTGATTTTTTAAATTATAATTTACTTTGGATTGCTACAGTGCCTAATCTGTGTACTCTATACACTATAACTGTATTTCAAATACTGTTAGTTTTACCTCTACGAAGCTGGGCAGTTCTATAGATTGTGGATCTCCAGAAAGTGCCAGAAAGCTATGAGTATATATTTTTATCACTCCACTAACTGCTTTCTGTATATTATGAAAATTTATAATTATAAAATCTCAGTGGTCCTTTAATCCCAAAGCACTTTGCACACCAATTGTGGTTAGTGCTTCTCATAGCAAAATGTAATGAAGATTTCAAAAGCTGAAGCCCCACTTCAAAAATTATTACTGAAATGCTTGGGCATATACATTTACTTATATAAACACGACACAAGTATGCACTTCCTCTATGCATGTGTGTGCACACACACTTATGTGGTAAATATTTTTAAGGTCTGGTATGGCTTGCTGTAACATAATTTTTAAAATGTCTTTCTATGGTCTTGAGGCTCTGACTTGAGGCTGGCCAGTTCTTCTTAAAGAGCCAATTAAGTCCATATTTCTGCCCATTTCCCTTTGGGGCTGTCACACTGTAGGCCGCTATATACACTTGTTCTATTTCCCAGAGCTTGCTGAAATTATTTAAGCAATTCTAACTCTGCTTGCCCTGCCTCCCTTTTACCTTCCTGCGAAAAACACAATAAATCAGCATGCCCACAGTTCTCCTCTCTCGTTTTGCCTAGACGTTGGTCGCTGTGCTTCCCTTGAGTGGCCCTGTGTGATACGCTCTATTCTCTCAGGGCAATGTGTGCATTAAAAACTACATCTTTCTAATTTATCTTTCTTGATCTGTGTCTGACTTCACCATTCCTCACCGGAGGTGACATGCTTAAAACATGCCAAGTGTTCTTTGTCTTAGGCCAGGAGCTATTAGAACCAGGTAAATGACCAAATTTGCAAGGCTTGATCTAAGTTTAATAAAACAATACCAAAAACCTCATTCAGTGTACTTACACTATTTTTTATTTTCTGCATTTTCATGTACCTGGAATGAAGGTAAGGATGACCCTATAACTCCTTTACTGAAAGGAGAAGTAATTATTTTTTTAAAATAGTCTGTGAAGAATACATTTTAGTATAGAATTCATTATGAATGCAGTCTAGTTTTGTATGTAGAAAGGAATTGATTCTAGTTTTTGAAGTGGAAGGGATTTAAATCAGAAAGTTAGAAGCTTATAAAACTTTTAGGAGGAAGGGGTGTGAAGAGAAAAGAATAATAACACTAAAGCAAGTAACATCTAGCATTCAGAAATTTGGAAATGGCAGAAACCGCTTCTGACGAACTCAACTGTCTGTAGCACCAAAGCAGATGATTTGCCAGAGGCTGCTCAAAACTACTTGTAAAAAAATTATTTCATGATGTCTATTGAAGCCTTCACATGCTTGCCAATGCCACATCAGGCTTGTTTTGTGTCTTTCAAATTTTGTGAGGTATGGCTTTCCTTGGCAATTTTCGACTTGAAATTCTGCTAGCAGTGTTTGTAAAGTGTGTAGTTTCATAACATCCCAGCCCTGTGACAGGAGAACACTGGCAAAGACACAGCCTGGCCTGCTACCCCATTCCCTATCAAGCATCCATCCCAGCCTCTTGAGAATATTCAATTTAAAAGAACAATGTCAACTGGAGGTGGTGTTCTTTATAAGCAGTTGAAATCATGCCTCATGCAAACTAAGAGAGACCATAGCATAATCACTGTTTTCATCCGAGTATGTTGTTTATTTTGCCCCTTTTCAGTCAGAATCCTCCTTTGATTTACTAGAAGACAGTATTTTAAGACCACTAACACACCTTATAGAAAATAGCAGGGGAAAAAATGGCTAATATGATAGAAATGTATGCCTAAAAACACAGAAGAAAATAATGCTCAGTTACTACAGACCTTGTTTGAAGTTGTTAATGCAGCCATGATTGTTAGGAAAACTGCTTTTCTCTGCTGGGAACAGTGGCTTACACCTGTAATCCCAGCACTTTGGGAGACTGAGGCGGGCGGATCACTCGAGGTCAGGAGTTTTGGGATCAGCCTGACTAACATGGTGAAACCCTGTCTCCACTAAAAACACAGAATTAGCTGGGTGTCGTGGTGCATTCCTATAATCCCAGCTATTCCAAAAGTTGAGGCAGGAGAACTTATTGAACCCCGGAGGCAGAGGTTGCAGTGAGCAGAGATTGCACCACTGCACTCGAGCCTGGGCTATAGAGTGAGTGAGACTCCATCTCAAAACAAAACGAAAAACTGCTTTTGTCTACTGTCTTCATTAGTTTCTTTTGTCATTTTTTAAACAAATGATCACAAACCTAATTTTTCAAGGGTCTGATTTATTATGCCTGGATTCCTAATATTATTTCATTAATTACTACCTCCATTACTTCTCTTACTGCTGACTATGAGAAAATGAAAAGGTGCCCTCTCTGGATTCCAGGTATTTTCTTCATCTTCATTATGAAGCACTGCCCCTACTTTAATACCCAAAGCAGCTGTCCCCAACCTTTTGGGTACCAGGGATCCTTTTCATGGAAGACAATTTTTCCACAGAGGGGGTGGGGGTGGATGGGTGAGGATGTTTTCAGGATGAAACCGATTCAGTTCGGATCATCAGGCATTAGAATTAGAGTCTCATAAAAGCGTGCAATCTAGATCTCTCGCATGCACAGTTCACAGCATTGTTCCTGCTCCTATGAGAATGTAGTGCCACCACTGATCTGTCATACCAATACCAGTCCATGGCCTGGGGGTTGGGGATCCTTGCCCCAAAGGACACGGTAACTTGCCATTTGTTTCGGTGGCACAAAGAGAACAAATCAACTCGTTATGAGTCACAAATTCCAATTCAATAGAAACACTGTTTGCAGAATGATAAAAGCAATCCTCTGCTGGTAACAAGAATGAACGAGCCTATAGTCAAGGATGGGAGGGAAAATGTCTGCAATTGTGTTATTGGACAGTAATGTAAGGGGTCACTCAGACTTCACTAATTCCTGGACCTGTACAATATCATATATTAACTACCATTCTAAATGCTACACATTTTGAAGCATAGGATTGCAAATTCTCAAGTTGTCTCCCTGCTGTCTGTGAGCCAGACTTCAGTATTCCACCATTCTCAACATTTCTCAGTGATTTGAAATGTGGTATCAGTGAACTTTATGGGTGTATGCCTATTGTCTCAATATTTGGTGGTAAAATACTTTCTTGATCACAATCAAAAATATAATTTAAACCATGACAGGGAGGAAGGCACTTTGTAAGATTAGATTTTGGTGTTTGGCAAAACTATATCTGACAGTCAAGAAAACCAAATTCATATTCAGGATAATTGCCAGTTGTAGTGATAAAACAATCATCATCATCATCATCATCATCATCACAGAAGGGGAATAATGTAATTGACCTGCCACTAGGAGACCTTAAAAAATAAATCCTGCTGAATGTTGCCATATTGGATTAGGCATTGGTCTCTAATGCTGCCATGTTGGTACTCAGCAGCAACAACCCAATGTGCCTTAATGAGAGGAAGTCCATGTTGATGAGTCAATGCTCATTATTTCTGCAACTGTGATCACTTTTGTTAAAGTCTATTGAATAAGATCTGTACAACTAGAAACAAATGGAATGATATCCATATGGCAGGATATCTTGTTCATCTGAGTAATGACGATCCTCTATATTGGTGCCCTTTTGTTAGTGGCCCTATGAGAGTTAAATACATTAATTCTCAGTTCTGTCTGTATACCACTTCCACAGATCTGTCATCAAATATTTTACATTTGCAGACTCTGTGCATCCATCCTTATAAGACCTATATTCTGATTACTTTTCTTCTGAATTAAGTAGGCAAATAAGTGGCTTAAATGTTTGCCCCCAGAGATAACTTACGTTTTCCAGTGGTCAAGCCATGCTCCTTACTCCACTGAATGGGACTATAATGTTATGCCAGTACCCTTCCAATTGCTGTCAGTGTATGTGAACTGAGCTTTTGTTATTCAAACAGCTAGTCACAGAAATAGTTTCATGGAAGTATATGTGTGGATTGAGAGAAAAGTGGGTAAACATAGCAGGAACAGGCACCACTGAGTCTAAAACACCTGCTCATATAAATTACTGTCACTTCAGGGACATTTTGAATCGATCACATATATACAACTTCCAATTACAGACAGAGTACTCCCAAACAGCTTTATGGTTTGGTGGGTTAAATAATATCTATTTCATTTTGGTAGCTCAAGTTACATGGTCACTTGCATTTTATGGCCAAACTTTCACTCCTTGTTATGTCCCAGTAGCAAAGCAGGACGTGTTTCACAAATAGAACGTTGAAGAAGTCATCAGTGTCTGAACTTGAGCTATTTAGTGTCAAATTTTGTCAGCACAGAAAATGAAGCCATTCAGGGATGAACTTAACTTTGTCCAGGCTCAAAATGTTTAAAAGTGGTATATAAATCCAGAATGCTGATCTATTATCTATGTGATCTCAGTAAGTGACCATGGTTAATATAAATGTTATTTCTCCATTGTCTAATCCTTTGAAAGTTTAGTCTATATAGACTTGCATTGCAACTCCATTTTAACTAGAATGTTTACTCAGAATATTCTGTTCTCTAAGCTATCTTAGACAACATGTTTTAAAACTGTATATAGATAATATAGTTCTACCAAGTGACATTCTTTCATTAATTGCTTATGTTCTTTTGAAATGTACTTTGAGATTTTTAAAAAGATCTTAAATATGAATAAAAAGTTAGGACAACGACTTGGAGTCTTTTCTCTTACGAGGTCCAGGCTCTAGAAATGACCTTTCCAATCCTAGCACAGTCTTTGGTCCGCACATGTTTACAAAGGCAAATAAAAGCAGAGAGCACAGCTAATTTATACTCCGTAAGTAGCGTAAGCTTATATTTGTATAGACAATTTCTTATGTAGTAAACTTACTTCCTTCTGCAGATTCTGCTTTCATGTTTTGTCAGTCCAATCCCAGTGTGAAGATGGGTGAATAAAAACTATCATTTATTCACCAAAAAAAAAAAGAAAAGAAAATACTTATTTTCAGAAGAAGGCATGGCTTTGCGTCACACTGGGCAAAGAGCAAGCTTTGTGAATCTGACAGGGGCTTGCCTAAAATTTCCTGGAGCATCTGATATGCCCCAAATATTTAGGACACTATTTAATCAGCTGGGTCCTAAATACCAAGTAGAAAAACAGCTTGTTCCTACAAACTAGAACAGCTGTAGATCTTTATCTGGCTCGCGGCACCATTTAAACTTGCAACCCTACTATTTAATCAATCAAAGCAGCACATACAGAGGAATTATATGTTCCTTCTATAATCTAGAGTCTCACTAAAAATCTGTCCATTTCTTAGTAGTAGGTATTGTAATATTTTAAGTATCTATTATTTTATTTTATTGTGGTTTTACACATATATAAATAAAAATTATCATTTTAATCATTTTTAGTGTACAAGTGTATAGCATCAGTTATACTCACAATATTTTCCAACCATCACCACTATCTCTTATTATTTTTCAACACCCCAAACAGAAACCCTGTACCAATTAATAACTCCCCAATCTTTTTCCCCTAGCTGCTAAACCCTAATACACTGTCTATATGAATTTGTCTAATCTAGATATTTCATAAAAGTCCAATCATACAATATTTATTATTTTGTGTCTGCCTAATTTTATGCAGCATGTTTTCCAGATTCATCCATGTTATGGCATGCATCAGAATTTATTTGTATTATGGAATATTTCATTGTATGTATAGATCTCCTTTTGTTTATCCATTCATCTGTTGATAGACAAAAATTGGCTGTTATGAGTAATGCTGCAGTGAATACCAGCATACAGGTAAATGTTTGAGTCTCTGCTTTCTATTATTTTGATTAGATCCGTATCCTAGGAGTTGAATTGCTGGGTCATATTTACAGCATATTATCTTTCCTCGGGAATGTTCCATGTGCACTTGAGGAGAAAGTGTATTCTGCTGTTGTTGGCTGGAGTGCTTTATGTCTGTTAGGCCTAGTTGATTTATAGTATTGTTTAAGTCCTCTATTTCCTTACTGATTTTCTGTCCAGATGCTCTGTCCATTATGGAAAGTACTGAAGTCTCTATTATCATAGAACTGACTGTTTTTCTCTTCAATTCTGTCAGTGTTTGCATTATGTATTTTGTGGCTCTGTTTGGTGTATGTATGATCATAATTGTTACAGCTTCTTGATGATTTGATCCCTTGATCAATATAAAATGTTCTTTGTCTCTTGTTAGACTTTCTGACTTAAAATCTGTTTTTTGTGGTACTAGTATAGCCACCCTACATCTCCTGGTGACTATTTCCATGGATTATCTTTTTCTGTACTTTCGCTTTTAACCTCCTTTTGTCTTTCGATCTAAGGAGACTCTCTCACAGCAAAGCCCTGGATGATGTTTTCTGTTCTGCTAACCTTTGCCTTTCGATTGAAGACTTTAATCCACTAACATTTCAAGTGAGTACTAATGGGGAAATAATTACTTCTGCCATTTTGCCACCTTTTTGGCCATTTTCCCCATTGTTACAGCTTTCCTGTGTATTTAGCGTATTTTTTTGTAATGAACCATTTTGGTTCCCTTCTCACGTTCTTATAGGCACATTTTTACTACAATGTAGATTTGGTATCAAATTTAATTCCATAGCATACAAAACTTGATCCAGTAAAGCCACGTCTTCCCTTTTATATTGCTTTTGTCACAAATTACATTTTTATATTGTTTGCTTAATAAATTTGAATTATAATTTTTATTCATTTTTGTTTAAATCTGTGTAGGAAATTAAAAAGTAGAGCTACAAATAAGAAATAGAAAACACTGGATTTTATATTTTCCCATGTACTTACGTTTACCAAAGATAATTTATTTCTTCATACAGCTTTTGGCTGCTGTCTAGGGTCCTTTCATTTTAAATAAGGTAATATGTTGTTGATAATGTATATATCCATATGTATCCATGTCCTAGAGTAATAATCACAGGGTATATTTAAAAATCCACTGAGCTGATAATCAGTTGAGCTAAGAAAAAAAAAAGAAAAACTTTACTTATCCTTCATGTTTATAAGCCCCATGCAGACTGAGAGATCACAATTTTGATCTCTGAGAATTTGCAATTCATTTCTTTCTCTTAATGTACAATAATCCAACTAGTAGCTACAGATCATGGTTTAAAAACCTAGGAGATTATTTATGGTAAATATTTATTAAAGTATTTTAAGAATCTCCCTTTAGGGAAACAAGTATCCTCTTTATTAAGGAGCTTTAAATCTGCTTACTGGCTTAGTTTTAGAAATCGGATTGAATACTATGCTCTATTTTGGGGTAGATGAATTATCTGTTTCTATAAGGTAGAGAATTTTTTTTTTTTTGAAGCTCAATCACAGATCAAGGAAGATTTAGATGACTGACTATTTATTTCAGCAACAGGAACACTATGGCTTATTTAGCCTCACCAAACACTATGCACAGGTCACACAAATTTGGTTATACCTCCAGATCTACTATCCAATATAATTACCATCTGTACTGTGTCTCTGGTGTTTAACAGCTATGATTTAATTGCTGCCACTCTGGAACACAGTTTTTATAAATTCAGAGTTTTGTCAAAGTTTATACTCTTATCACTGAACTGCAGAAGACAGCCACTACAAAGCATTTTAATGATGCTAAGATCTCAATAATATGTATAACATCTGAATGGAGAAAATGTCCTCCACATATTTCTCCCAGCAATGATGTATGACAAAATGCACAGAGTATTGCCAATCAAGAATATCCATCTGAGCATTGCTTGCCGGTACTTTCATTGGAGCTAGGTCTTGTGGACATTGTTGATTACCACAAAGCTGACTTAAGTCTTCATCCCTTCCAGATGTTAAGCTGGTAAGAATTTTTTAAAAATAAAAAAAAAGAATTTACTTGAGTACATAATAGTTGTATATATTTATAGATACACAAGATGTTTTGACACAGGCATGCAATGTGTAATGCTCAGATCATGGAGAATGGGCTATCCATCCCCTTAAGTATTCACCCTCTGTGTTATAAACAATTCTATTCTTAGTTATTTTTAAATGTATGATTAAATTATTAACTGTAGTCACCCTGCAGTGCTATCAAATAGTAACTCTCCTTCATTCCTTCTATTGTTTTTTGTACTCACTGACCATCCGCACACCTACCCCAACCCTCCCACTATATATCTCAAACCTGGTAACCACTGTTCCACTCTCTATGAGTTCCATTATTCTGATTTTTAGATCCCCAAAATAAGTAAGAAGATGAGATGTTGGTCTTTCTGCACCTAGTTTACTTAACAAAATGACCTCCACTTCCTTTCATGTTGTTGCAAATGACAGGATCTCATTATTTTTATGGCTGAATAGTAATCCATTGTACACAAGTAACAAATTCTCCTCATCCATTCATCTATTGATGGACATTTAGGTTGCTTCCAAAGCTTGGCTATTGTGAACAGAGCTGCAACAAACATAGGGGTGCAACCATCTCCCTGATATACTGATTTTCTTTCTTTGGGTATATACCCAGCAGAGGGATTGCTGCATCATATGAGAGCTCTATTTTTAGTTGTTTGAGGAACCTCCACAGTTCTCCATAGTGGTTGTACCAATTTACATTCTCATCAACAGCATAAGGTTTCCTTTTCTCCATAGCCTTGCCAGCATTTGTTATTGCCTGTCTTTTGCATATAGGCCATTTTAACTAGAGTGAGAAGATATTTCATTATAGTTTTGATTTGCATTTCTCTGAGGATCAATGATGTTGAGCACCTATTCATGTGCCTGTTTGCCATTTGTAGGTTTCCTTTTGAGAAATGTCTATTCAAATCTTTAGCTTATCTTTTGATCAGATTATTAGATTTTTCCTATAGAGTTGTTTGAGCGCCTTATATATTTTGGTTATTAATTCCTTGTCCGATGGGTAGTTTGCAAATGGTTTCTTCTATTCTCTGAGTTTTCTCTTTACTTTCTTCACAGTTTCCTTCACAGTGCAGAAGTTTTTTAATTTGATGGGATCATATTTGTCCATTTTGTTTAGGATGCCTGAGCCTGCGAGGTATTATTCAAGGAATTATGGCCCAGACCAGTATCTTGGAGATCTCCCCAATGTTTCCTTGTAGTAGTTTCACACTTTGAGGTCTTAGAGTTAAGTCTTTAATCTATTTTGTTTTGATTTTTCTATATGGTGAGATGTAGGGACCCTACTTTCCTTCGTTTGCATATGAATATACAGTTTTCCCAGGACCATTTATTGAAAAGACTGACTTTTCCGCACTCTTATGTTCTTGGTACCTTTGTTGAAAATGAGTTCACTGTAGGTGTATGGATTTCTGGATTTTCTATTATATTCCATTGGTCTATGTGTCATTTTTTATGCTAGCCATTTGGGTTACTATAGCTCTGTTGTATAGTTTGAAGTGAGGTAATGTGATTCCTCCAGTTTGCTTAGGATAGCTTTGGCTATTCTCGGTTTTTTTGGTTCTAAATTAAGATAGATTTTTTTCTGTTTCTATCTTAAGAAGAATGTTGTTATTTTGACAGGAATTGCACTGAATCTGTACATGGCCTCAGGAAGTATAAAAATTTGAAGAACATTGATTCTCCTAATTCATGAACATGTATATTTGACCTTCTTTTTGGTGTCCTCTTCAACTTCTTTTATCAGTGTTTTACAGTTTTCATTATAGAGATTTTTCTCTTCTTTGGTTCATTCCCAGGTAGTAATTTTATGTGTCGTTATTGTATGCGGCATAACTTTTAAAATTTTTTAGACTGTTTGCTGTTGCCATATAGAAATGCTACTGATTTTTTTGTTGATTTTGTGTCTTGCAACTTTACTGAATTCTACTTGAATTTTACTAGTTTTCCTGGGGAATCTTTATAGGTTTTTCCTAATATGAGATATCATCTGCAAACAAGGTGATATCATTTGATTTCTTTTCCAGTGTGAATTCCCTTTATATATTTTTCTCTTGTCTGATTGCTTAAGCTGACTTCTAGTAGTATGCTGAATAACATTAGCGACACTAGACATCCTTGTCTTGTTCCAGATCTTAGAGGAAAGGCTTTCAGTTTCTCCCTTTTCAGTAAATTAGCTATATCTGTAATATGCAGCTTTTATTATATTGAAGTATCTTCCTTCTATATGCTATATTTAAGGTTTTTATCATGAAAAGTTGAATTTCATCAAATGCTTTTCCAGCATCAATTGAAATAATGTTCTTGCCCATTATTTTGATATGATGTATTATATTGATTAATTTGCATATGTTGAAGCAACTTTCCATTCCAGAAATAAACCCCATTTGGTCATGATAAATGTTATTTTTAATGTATTCTGAAATTCAGTTTGCTAGTATTTTGCTGAGGATTTATTTTTGGTCAATATTCATCAGAGATATTGGCCCATAGTTTCCTTTTTTGATTTCCCTTTGCTTTTCGTATCAGGGTAACACTGGCCTTGAGGAATGAGTCTGGAAGTATTTCTTCCTTCTCTATTTTTTAGAATACTTTGACTAGGTTTGGTATTAGTTCTTTAAATGTTTGGTAGAATTCATTGGGTTCTAGGCTTTTCTTTACTGGGAGACTTTTAATTAAGGCTTCAGTCCTGTTACTTATTACTAGATTTTTCTGGTTTTGGATTTCTTCCTGGTTCAATCTTAGTAGGTTGCATGTATATAGGAATTTGTCCATTTTGACTAGGATTCCAATTTATTGACATATAGTTGCTCATAGTAGACACTGATGATCCTTTGAAATTCTGAGTTACCAATTGTAATGTCTCCTTTTTTGCCTCTGATTTTATTTGGATCTTCTCTCTCTCTCTTTTGTCTAATTAAACTTGTAAGCTTTAACTTTTCAAAAAACCAACTTTTTTTGTATTGATATTTTGTATTTTCTTCATTTTATTTTATTTCTGCTCTAATCTTTATTATTTCTTCTACTAATGCTGGTTTTATGTTGTTCTTGTTTTTCTGGCTCTTTAAGATGTATAATTACGTTGTTGATTTGAAGTTTTCTTTTTTTGATGTAGGCACTTACAGCTACAAACTTCCCTGTTAGTAATGCTTTTGCTGGATTCCATATGTTTTGGCATGTTGTGTTTTCACCATGATTTATTTCAAAAATGTTTTGATTTTCTTAATTCTTCACTCAGGAGCATATAGTTTAATGTGCATGTATCTGTATAGTTTCCCAAATTCCTCACTATTGATTTCTAGTTTTATTCCAGTGTGGCTGGAGAAGGTGCTTGCTATTATTTCAATTTATTTTGAATATTTTAAGACTTGTTTTGTGACCTAACATGTGGTCTATCCTTGAACATGATCCATGTGCAGGGAAAAGAATGTGTATTCTGCAGCTCTTGGATGAAATATTCGATCCCTTTGTTGTACAGCGCAGGTTAAGCTTGATGTTTTATTATTTTCTGCCTGGAAGATGTGTCCAGTAGTGAGAGTCAGGTCTCCATCTATTATTGTGTTGAGGCCTATCTCTCTCTTTAGCTCTACTAATATTTGCTTTATATATCTGGGTACTCAGTGATGGGTGCATATATATTTAAAATTACTATATTATCCTGTGGAATTGACCCCTTTATCATTATATAATGGCCTTCTTTGTTTTTTCTTATATTAGAAAAAATAGATTTCAAGTCCAAAATTATAAGTTTGGTGACTCCTGCTCTTTTTTGGTTTCCATTGGCACAGAATATCTTTTTCCATCCCTTTATTTTCAATCTACATGTATATTCATAGATGAAGTGTATTTCTTGTAGGACACTGATAAATGAGTTTTTCTTTTTCATTCATTCAGCCACTCCATGTCTATGTTCATGTAAATTCTAGAATCTTTTTTCCATTTTATTTTTATTTTAAAAAATAAAGCACTCTGATAGGAATAATACTGAATCTTTACATTGCTTTGGGGAGTATGGCCATTTTGGGAATATAGATTCACCCTATTCATGACCATGGAATATTTTTCCACTTGTTTATTTCATCTGTTTTCCATGAGTAGTGTTTCGTAATTCTCATTGTAGATATTTTCCCCCTTTCTAGTTAGCTGTATTCCTCGATATTTTATTCTTTTTGTGGCTATTGTGAAAGAAATTACATTCATGATTCGGCTCAGGTTGGATGTGCTGATTAATCGAAATGCTACTGATTTGTGCAATGACTTGGTATTCTGAAACTTGACTGAAGTTGTTTATCAGTTCCAGGAACGTTTGGGCAAAGACTTTGTAGGCAGTGTAATTCTACACCTGAAAAAAAACTCAAAGAGTTATAGTTTGATGTCCTCTATTCCTATTTGGATGCCTTTTATTTCCATCTTTTAGCTGATTACTCTGGCTAGGACTTCCAGGACTATGTTGAATAGGAATGGTCAAAGTGGGCATCTTTGTCTTGCTCCAGTTTTCAAGGGCAATGTTTCCAGTTTGTGTCCATTATGATGCTGGCTATGTGTCTGTCATAAATACCTATTATTTGGAGTTATGTACCATTGATGTCTAGTTTTGTGGAGAGTTTTTATATGTTAAGAGATACTAAATTTTATAAAAAGGCTTTTCTTGCATCTATTGGGGTAATCATGTGATTTTTGGATTATGTGTTTATGCAAATTAGCCACATTTCAATTGCTAAATACTTGTCTGGCTAACTTTTGTACCATATAGGATATTACTGCTGTAGAAAATTTCTATCATGACCAAAAATTCTGTTGGACAGCATTGCACTAGATTATTGAAAGTAGTGATTTTTCTATTCTAACCCATTTTTTCCTCAAATGAATTCACCGTGAATAGGCTCATTTACAACTTCTTCAATCTCTGTTTATCAGAATTATAGAATTTAAAAAATAAATTTTGAACTGAATTACAGTACAAAGTTATTTGACAGTCTTAAAAAGTTAAATTGTCATACAACATAAAATTTAATAAGAGATTTGAAATGATTACAGTATTTTAAACTTCAGCTCTTGGAAATGTCAAATATGCCACAATAAAAGACTCCGTAAGTGCTCAGGTAGTGAATCATATGAAGAGGATACACAAGCCGTGAGCTCAGGAAAATGGCAATCCCCAGTCAGGGGCACTAGACCAGCCTTATGCTGTGTTCGCTAGCTGCAAAGTCCTTTCAGCATCACTTTATTTGCTCTGAGACTATTTTGTAATTTTTTTCAGAGACATTGTGTCTGTCAAATTAAATTGTAGCACAAGAGGTGTTGTAGATGTCATAAAACCAGTGTGTTAGTGACACAGGAAAACAGAGCTAGGTATAAACATGTTCTTTTTCTTTCCTTTCTCATTTTACTAATCAGTGCACTGATCTTGAATTTAATTAAATAGAATGGGTTAGAATGTGGGCACTGAATCTAACATGACAATATTAAGGTAACAGAAGCTGCACCTTCATGTCCCACAAGCTGAGGAGGGGTTGTAAACTTGGAAAACAAGTTATCAGTTTTATAGAGCATAGGTGAGAGGGTCTGCTGGAGATACTCAAAGAGCATATTGCTATTGAAGAACATACAGGATTAATGACTAGGGTCTTCTGGTAATGGGTCTTCTAGCCTTTTCTGGTAATGGCAGAGTAAGACATCTTTTTATTTTTATTTTTTAAGAATTACTCTAACAGTAAACTTCTTACAGTTCTGAGGAATAATATGAGCATGTCTCTTACAACTAAAACAGTGTTTTATGCTTATTTCCAATATAGCTTACTTAGGTAAAGATGAAGAATTCCTGAGATGTACTTGTATAAGTGATGTAGAATATCTTTGGTTCCAACATAATTTCCTGATTTTCTGAAAACTTCCATTGTCTTCTTGAAGTCATCCAGGTGTCTGTGGATTTCAGAGTACCACACACAGGTTGGGTTTTAGTTTCTATTTAGGGTTCCCTTATTTTGTGCCTCTATCTTTCCCTTGTCCATATTACACTTTATATTCACTAAAGTCTATTTTGTTATGATTATGTTGGAAAGATTTTATTGATAAGTGTTTCCTTTTTTAAAAGACTGAAAAATGAACTTGAGAGCTGCAATTGTCCTCTATAAGATTATTTTATGAATAATGCTCTGAAGCCTGTATGATTCCACTCCTGAGGATTCCTGTTCTCTTCACAAAGAAATTTAAAGAATGATCCTTTGGTCTACGAACAGCCATTAATGCAATGTACACCTTTGTCATAATGGAACTTAATAGCCTCATACATGGGGATCATGATTTGCTAAAAGTTCAATACAGTATTTTTTCACATGCATTACAAATACATATGTTAAATACATATGTGTAATTTATAAGTATGTAATATAAATACGTGATAATACAAATATATGCATAATTTTTATGTCCATTAAACACACATATTTGTAGGGGTTGCTTCATATTACATATGTATATATATGTAGGGCATACATATATATGAGCCTGGGTTTATTCTCAGTGTTTAGTTTCTCCTCCACGAGTGGGCTGGGGACAAATGATGACTAAAATATTTTAATAGAGAATAAGTTAGTCCTTCCTTAAATTTTTTACCCAGTTCAGATTTTTAAGCTAATGGATATTGCCTAAGGATGGTTAAGGTTAGCTAAAAGCAAAATTGTACAGTGAAATTCATCATTTGGGGAAACTGCTATTAATTAGTATATAAATTTTTCTAAGTAGACCCTAGATCTTAAATGTGCTAAGCATCATATCTCAGTAGATGGCATAAAGTACAATTCTGATTAAATATTATGTCCTTCAAACTAAGCAATCTATATCTCATATGTCTATGCTTTACGCCTAGTTATCATCTTTCAAGCAAGTTGAAACAAGACGAATGTTGGGACACATTTTAGTGAACAATTTAGCAACAAGTACATTACTCAATATAGAACCTGGAAGAGAATGGTGAACCATATTGGTTTATCTTTGAACTGAGAGAAAATCTGTGCACAACAGCTTACCATATTTAGGTATCTGGGAAGACTGTGCCCAGTGAAGAGAGACTTAAGTAGAAAATCAGACTGTTAAATAAAAATCATGTGATGCTAAATGTAAACTGAAAATATAGTATAAATTGATTGAAACAGTGTGTTCCTACTATGTCCACTGAAAAAGTCTAGCAGTGACTGACAACTCACAATTGATAAGCATCTCTACTGCCCAGATTGTAGTATGTAAGGCCAATTTTCCAGTATAAGAAATCAGGATTGCTTGAGGAAAAAAAAAAAATGGTTATTTCAAAGCTTCAAATCAAAAAGCTGCAAGATAAGCCTGGGAAATGTTGTGTAAGAAATCAAGGATGTAACATAGAATTAAAAAAACAACTGTCACCTTAAAAGTGCTTCAATAGTGTAAGATGGGGCTATGTATGCACTAAAGAGAAGAATAATTTCAGTTTATTGAAACATAAAATGTATAAAACTCCATAAGTTTATACCACCACTTAAAAAAAAATCCACACAGTTCATTAGTAAATAAGTTACCAACTCATTTAAAATTTGGGAAGGAAAGTATTATAGTTTAAGGAAATAATGAGGAAAAATTTTTAAACATGACAACATAAAATTTTAAAATTTAAGGAATTCTGATTATATATTAAACATAGTCAACAATCACTAGAGAATGATAAAACTACCAGGCAAAAAGTCGATGGAGAACTTTAGACCAGATGGATTAGGTTGAGGATACCTGAATCATGATTAATTTTTCTAGCAATATAAGTGAAAAATTGGGTCCTATGCATTTGTACCAGTATTGTGGAATATGAAGCACAGAACACCATGTATGAAAATATTTTTACAAAAATATTAACTCAAAATCCAATCAAGCCTCTAGAGATAACTTCCACTTAATGGAAATACAGAGGCTAAAGAAACAAATTTTAAAAAGAAAAAAGCAGACAATTCAGAAGACAGGATATTCTAAAAGATCACTAAATCAGTATTTGCCAGCCAGTGTCATAATAATGAACTGGAAGGGAGAGACAGGGGTTTCTTTATATTGAAGAATGGTATTGGAGAGACACCATATATGCTCAAACTTACGCTGTCTTCAGTGTCATATCACATACTACTCATTAATTGTATAAAAAAAAAGTAATTCATAGGAAATAAATGGTGGATACTACCTTAACAAAGTAATCTAGTATAAGGTAAAAATGGAGTAACTGATGTCATGTGCCTCCTATGATGACATACAGAGAAGACTACATCTCATATGTAGTATTTTTGCCAACAGTGCATATCCTGAATTTAACAATCAGGAAGTACCAGACAAAACCAAACAGAGTCATTCTATAGAACATCTGGCCTGTATTCATTAAAACAGTCAATTTTGTTTATGAAGAGACTAAAGTGGCATGGTCACTAAATATGTGTATAATATTAAATTAAATTGGCTCTTATACTAGAAAAAAAAACACAGAAGGCATTTAACAACTGAAAAATAACAGATGCCAGCAAGGTTGAGGAGAAATAGGAATGCTTATTTACACACCCACCAACAGTATATAAGTTCAGCCTTTGTGGAAGACAGTGTGGCAATTTCTCAAAGACCAAGAAGAGAAATATCATTCAACCCTGAAATCCCATTACTGGGTATATACCCAAAGGAATATAAATCATCCTGTTATAAAGACCCATACACACCTATGTTCACTGCAGCACTGTTCACAAAAGCCAAGACATAGAATCAACCTAAATGTCCATCAGTGACAGAATGGATAAAGAAAATATGGTACATATGCATCATGGAATACTATGTAGCCATAAAAAGGACAAGATTATTTCCTTTGAAGGAACATGAATGGAGCTGGAGTCCATCATCCTTAGCAAACTAACACAAGAACAGAAAACCAAATATAGCATGTTGTCATTTATAAGTGGGAGCTCAATGATGAAAACAAATGGACACACAGAGGGGAACAAAACATACTGGGGCCGATTTGAGGGTGGAAGGAGGGAGAGGATCAGTAGAAATAACTAATGGGTACTAGGCTTGATACCTGGGTGATAAGATAATTTGTGCAACCACCTCATCACACAAATTTACCTGTGTAACCAATCGCCACATTTACCTCTGAGCTTAAAAGTTAGAAAAATAAATAAAAAGTATCAAGTTTGAATGTTGGATTATATAGTAGTATCATGTTAAAATTTCTTCAGGTTGATACTGTGGTTATAAAACAAAACATTCTCATTAAGAAGTATACACCAAGATATTCAGGTGTAAGAAAGCAGGATGCCTTCACAAGTCCATAGATGCATGTATACACACACACAGATGGATCAATAACAGATGGATAGAGAGAATAATTATTTTTTAAATAGTATAAAATGTAATGAATAGGTGGCGAGTCTGTTTAAAGGATATACTGTAGCTTCCTGTACTATTTTACAACTTTTCTATAACTGCTCTAAATTTTCAATTGCATCAAAATAAGTTTACAAAAGAAAATAAAGACACTTCAGATACAAAACAATAGAATGTAACATAAAGACCTTTAGAGGTCTTTATTTCTGCAAACCAGAAAGTGGGGGAAAAAATTTAATAAAGCAATCAAGAAAATTGTATTAGACTAAGTAATAGATTAAGAAATTAAAATTTTGTTAGACATAAAAATAACATTAAAATTACATAATAAAATTAATGTGTTTTAGTGACGCATACCAAAACATATAGGAATAAAATAACAAGATGTTTGAGATTTGTTTTAAAACACTTCAGGGAAGGAAAAATATATTAAACATCCCAGATGAGATAAAACCCTGACAATTATTAAATCTGGGTGATAACTTTTTATGCTCTTTGCATTAAAAAATTTGTTTCTAACAATATTTTAAAAAGATGTTCTAAACAAAGAAAAAAAATCTATTTAAGTAGTTTGTCTCTTACTAAGTAAGTAAGACAAAGCCATTTATTTTCAACTAACACAAAGTAAGCATTTTTTCTGGGAGTTAAAGATTCCTCTGTAACGTACTGTTTTTTGTTTCCAAACAAAATAGGATGAAAGTCATGTTAATATAAGGAATTTACTAACAAGTTAATAGCCTTTTCTTTGCATATAATTTTACTTATCAAAATAAAGTTCTCTTTATTTTTTGAGTCTAGAGGAAAACATCCTCTAGATGTTTCAAAAATACAATAACTAGACGTGTATCTACAGGTTTTCTTGTTCTCAAATGACCCAATCTCATTCAGAAGTTAACAAAAAGAAAAAAAATCCAAACTCTAAGCCTTTATTTATATAAACCCCAACTGGGAAAATTAGAATTTCAAAGACAATGAGACATTAACAAACCATCATAAACGTTTGTTTGCTTGTTTGTTTTTCAGACAAGTGAGGTTTCCTTAGGTGGGCAGTTAAAATTCAGGGGAATGGATTAACAGAAGTCTGCTGGAAAGAGAATAAAAGAATAAGAGATAGGTTAGAGGAGAATGACCATCCACATGAAAAGCTCTTTACGGTCACTGGACTTCCATCTTTAAAGCAAAAAAGAAAGAATAAAATGAAAGAAAAGAAAAGAAAAAAGAACCCTTGAATGCCTAAAATTATGACATGTGTCTTTTTACTAACCTTGGTAAGTCACAAAGAAAACAAGTTAGATGAAACTACCATTCTTGGTCCTTCTGATTAGTTCTCCTCGACTTTCACCAGATATCCAAAAAGAAGATAGCTGTTTATTTGTTAATGTATTATTACTATTTAATAGACTTTTCTTAAAATTGCATTTTAGGTTTTGGGGTACCTGTGAAGAACATGCAAGACTGTTGCATAGGTACACATGTGGCAGTGTGATTTGCTGCCTTTCTCCCAATCACCTATATCTAGCATTTCTCACCGTCCTATCTCTCCCCAACTCCCCACTGTCCCTCCCCCATTTCCCCCATTCCCCTGACATACCGGAGTGTGTGATGCTCCCCTCCCTGTGTCCATGTGTTCTCATTGTTCAACACCCGCCTATGAGTAAGAACTAGGCTTTATTGTTTTAGAAAAGTTTTAGGTTCACAATAAATGGAAGATATAATGAATTCCCACATACTATCCCCTCCTCCACATCATCATCATCCCACACCAGTGTGATACATTTGTTAACAACTGAATTTATATCAACCCATGATTACTGACCAAAGTCCATAGCTTACATTAGGGTACACCCTTTGCATAGTACACTCTATGGGTTCTGACAAATGGGATGCATTCATTCTTATAGCATTATACAAATTTTGCTGACCCGCAAAACTCTTGTGTTCTCCCTATTCATCCCTCTCTCCAAATCCATGGCAAGCAGTGATCTTGTTACTACTTTTCCCCCCAAATTTTACCTTTTCCAGAATGTCATGTAGTTGTAATCATACAGCATATAGCCTTTTCAGAATAACCTCTTTCATTCAGTAATATGCATTTAGGATTCCTTCATGTCTTTTTGCTAGCTTGATAGCTCATTTCATTTTAGTGCGGAAAACTCTGTTGCATGGATCTACGACGTTTTATTCATCCATTTCCCCACTGAAGGGCATCTTGATGGCTCCCAAGGTTTATCAATTACGAATAAAACTACAATTAACATTGGTGTGCAGGTTTTTGTGAGGATGTACACCTTCAACTCACTTGGGTAAATACCAAGGCTTGCGATTGCTGGTTTGCATAGGAAGAGCATGTTTAGTTTGGTAAGAAACTATCAAACTGCCTTTCAAAGCAGCTGTACCATTCTGCATTCCCATTAGGAATTAATAAAAGCTTCCATTGTTCCATATCCTTGATAGCATTTGATACGATCAGGGTTTTGGATTTTAGCCCTTCAAATATGTATGTACTGGTATATTATTGTATTAATTTGCAATTTCCTAGTGACATATGATGTTGAACATCTTTTCATATGTTTACTTGCCATTTTTGTATAGATTCACCTTCTTGAGTTTTAAGAGCTCCTTTTATACTTTGGATTACAATCCTTTATCAGGTACTCCTTTCTCAAACATTTTTTCTCAGCAGAAAATTTTAATTTCAATAAAATTCATCTGCTCAATTATTTCCTTCATGAATTTTGTCTTTGGTGTTCAATAAATAAAAGATGCAAAAAATGTTTAAAAGATTCCCTATTTAATAAATGCTGCTGGAAGAACTGGCTAGCCATATGCAGAAAATTAATACTGGACCTCTTTCTTCTACAAAATAACTCAAGATGAATGAAATACTTAAATGTAAAACCTAAAACTATACAAACCCTCAAAAAAATCCAGGCAATACCATCTAAAACATAGATGTCAGACACGGTGGCACAAGCCTGTAATCCCAGCATGTTGGGAGGCCAAGCGAGGCAAGTGTATCACCTGAGGTCAGGAGTTCACGACCAGCCTGACTAACATGGTGAAACCCCATCTCTACTAAATCCAAAAAATATTAGCCAGGTGTGGTGGTGCATGCCTGTAATCTGAGCTACTTGGGAGGCTGAGAGAGGAGAATTGCTTATACCTTGGAGGCGGAAGTTGTAGTGAGCCGAGATTGCACCCTTGCACTCCAGCCTGGGCAACAAGAGTGAAACTCCATCTCAACACCTCATAAAGGAGAGCTCAAGCCTACATGTGGCAGGTACCCTTCTGGGACAAAGATAACAGGAGAAACCAGCAGTAACCCTTACTGTTGTGCAGACCCTGTGGGTGATCCCCAGGCAAGCAGGATCTGGAGTGGACCACCAGTAGTCCTGCAGCACAGGGGTCTGCCTGTTAGAAGGAAAACTAAGAAACAGAAACGAAGAACTTCCTTGTCAACAAAAAAGATGTCCACTCAGAGACCACATCCAAAAATCACCAACTACAAAAACCACAGGTAGATAAAGCCACTAAGATGGAAAGAAACCAGCACGAAAAGGATGAAAACACCAAAAACCAGAACGCCTCTCCTCCTCCAAAGGATCACAACTCCTCACCAACTAGGGATCAAAGATGGATGGAGAATGAATCTGATGAATTGACAGAAACAGCCTTCAGAAGGTGGGTAATAACAAACTTCTCAAAGCTAAAAGAACTTGTGCTAACCCAATGCAAAAAACCTAAGACCCTAGACAAAAGGTTAGATGAGATGCTAACTAGAATAAACAGCTTAGAGAAGAATATAAATGACTTGATGGAGCTGAAAAACACAGCACAAAACTTTGTGAAACATACAAAAGTTTCAATAGCTGAAATGACCAAGCAGAAGAAAGGATATCAGAGATGGAAGATCAATTCAATGAAATAAAATGAGAAGGCAAGAATAGAGAAAAAAGAGTGAAAAGAAATGAACAAAGGCGCTGAGAAATATGGGATTATGTGTAAAGACCTAATCTACGTTTGATAGGTGTACCTGAATGTGACAGAGAGAATGAATCCAAGCTGGAAAACACTCTTAAGGACATTATCCAGGAGAACTTCCCCAACCTAGCAAGGAGGCAACCATTCAAGTCCAAGAAATACAGAGAATACCACAACAAACCTACAGCCAATATCATACTGAATGGGCAAAAGCTGGAAGCATTCCCTTTGAAATGTGGCACTAGAAAAGGATGCTCTCTCTCACCATCCCTATTCAGTATAGTATTGGAAGTTCTAGCCAGAGCAATTAGGCACGAAAAAAAAATAAAGGGTATTCAGTTAGAAAAAGAGGAAGTCAAACTGTCTCTATTTGCAGACAACATGATTGTATATCTAGAAGACCCCATCGTCTCAGCCCAAAATCTCCTTAAACTGATAAGCAACTTCAGCAAAGTCTCAGGATATAAAATCAAGGTGCAGAAATCAGAAGCATTTCTATACACCAATAACAGACCAACAGGGAGCCAAATGATGAGCAAACTCCCATTCACAATTGCTACAAAGAGAATAAAATACCTAGGAATACAACTAACAAAGGATGAAAAGGACCTCTTCAAGGAGAACTACAAACCACTGCTCAAGGAAATAAGAGAGGACACAAACAGATGGAGAAACATTCCATGCTCATGGTTAGGAAGAATCAATATTGTGAAAATGGCCATACTGCCCAAAGTAATTTATAGATTCAAAGCTATCTCCATCAAGCTACCAATGACCTTCTTCACAAAACTGGAAAAAACCACCTTAAACTTCATATGGAACCAAAAGAGAGCCCGCATAGCCAAGACAATCGTAAGCAAAAAGAACAAAGCTGGAGTCATCATGCTACCTGATTTCAAACTATGCTAAAAGGCTACAGTCATCAAAGCAGCATGGTACTGGTACCAAAACAGAGTTATAGACCAATGCAACAGAAGAGAGGCCCTGGAGGCAATGCCACACATCTACAATTGTCTGATCTTTGACAAGCCTGACAAAAACAAGCAATGGGGAAAGGATTCCCTGTTTAATAAATGGTGTTGGGAAAACTGGCTAGCAGTGTGCAGAAAGCAGAATTTGGACCCCTTCTTGACACCTTACACCAAAATTAACTCCAGATGGATTAAAGACTTAGACATAAAACCTATCACCATAAAAACACTAGAAGAAAACCTAGCCAAAGCCATTCAGGACATACACATAGGCAAGGATTTATGACTAAAACACCAAAAGCATTGGCAACAAAAGCCAAAATAGACAAATGGGACCCAGTTAAACTCCAGAGCTTCTGTACAGCAAAAGAAACAATCATTAGAGTGAACC
>NW_022436974.1:4640288-4819336 GCF_009761245.1 Sapajus apella | reverse complement strand
GCTATCTCCATCAAGCTACCAATGACCTTCTTCACAAAACTGGAAAAAACCACCTTAAACTTCATATGGAACCAAAAGAGAGCCCGCATAGCCAAGACAATCGTAAGCAAAAAGAACAAAGCTGGAGTCATCATGCTACCTGATTTCAAACTATGCTAAAAGGCTACAGTCATCAAAGCAGCATGGTACTGGTACCAAAACAGAGTTATAGACCAGTGGAACAGAAGAGAGGCCCTGGAGGCAATGCCACACATCTACAATTGTCTGATCTTTGACAAGCCTGACAAAAACAAGCAATGGGGAAAGGATTCCCTGTTTAATAAATGGTGTTGGGAAAACTGGCTAGCAGTGTGCAGAAAGCAGAATTTGGACCCCTTCTTGACACCTTACACCAAAATTAACTCCAGATGGATTAAAGACTTAGACATAAAACCTATCACCATAAAAACACTAGAAGAAAACCTAGCCAAAGCCATTCAGGACATACACATAGGCAAGGATTTATGACTAAAACACCAAAAGCATTGGCAACAAAAGCCAAAATAGACAAATGGGACCCAGTTAAACTCCAGAGCTTCTGTACAGCAAAAGAAACAATCATTAGAGTGAACCGGCAACCAACAGCATGGGAAAAAATTTTTGCAAGCTACCCATCTGACAAAGGGCTAATATCCAGAATCTACAAAGAAATGAAACAGATTTATAAGAAGAAAACAAACCCATCCAAAAGGGAGTGAAGGATATGAACAGACACTTTACAAAAGAAGACATATATGAGGCCAACAAACGTATGAAAAAATGCTCATCATCACTGATTATTAGAGAAATGCAAATCAAAACGACATTGAGATACCACCTCATGCCTGTTAGAACGGCAATCATTAAAAAATCTGGAGACAACAAATGCTGGAGAGAATGTGGAGAAATAGGAACACTTTTACACTGTTTGTGAAAGTGTAAATTAGTTCAGCCATTGTGGAAGACAGTGTGGTGCTTCTTCAAGGACCTAGAAATAGAAATTCCATTTGACCCAGCAATCCCATTACTGGGTATATATCCAAAGGATTATAAATCGTTCTACTATAAGGACACATGCACACGAATGTTCATTGCAGCACTGTTTACAATAGCAAAGACCTGGAACCGACCCAAATGCCCATCGATGATAGACTGGACAGGGAAAATGTGGCACATATACACCATGGAATATTATGCAGCCATAAAAAATGATGAGTTTGTGTCGTTTGTAGGGACATGGATGAATCTGGAAACTGTCATTATCAGCAAACTGAGACAAGAACAGAAAATCAAACACCGCATCTTCTCACTCATAGGCGGTTGATGAACAAAGGGAACACATGGACACAGGGAGGGCAGCATCACACACTGGGGTCTGTTGGCAGGGGAAGGGGGCAAGGGAGGGACAGCAGAGGGATGGGGAGGTCATGGAGGGATGACATGGGGAGAAATACCAGATGTAGGTGACGGAGGGATGGAGGCAGCAAACCACATTGTCATGTGTGCACCTGTGCAACAGTCCTGCATGTTCTGCACATGTACCCCAGAAGCTAAAGTACAAAAAACAAAAAAAAACCTGCATCTCAAAAAAACAACAAAAAGACATAGTCATGAGCAAAGATTTCATGATGAAAACACAAAAAGCAATTGCAACAAAAGCAAAAATTGACAAATAGGATCTAACTAAACAAAAGAGCCTCTGCAAAGCAAAGGAAACTATCATCAGATTGAACAGACAATCTACAGAACTGGTGAAAATTTTTGCAATTCGCCCATCTGACAAAGCTCTAATACCTATAGTCTGCAAGGAAGTTAACAAATTTACAATAATAATAGTAATAATAATCCCATTAAAAAGTGGGCAAAGGACAGGAACAGACACTTATTAAAAGGAATTGATGCTACCAACAAACATATGAAAAAAGCCCAGTATCACTGATGATTAGAAAAATGCAAATCAAAACCACAATGAGATACCATCTTACACTAGTCAGAATGGCAATTATTTTAAAAAATCAGGAAATAACAGGTGCTCGTTAAGTTGTGGAGAAAAAGAAATGCTTTTACACAGTTACTTGGAATGTAAATTAGCTCAACCACTGTGGAAGACAGTGTGGCAATTCCTCAAAGATCTAGAGGCAGAAATACCATTTGACCCAGCAATCCCATTACTAGTTATATACCGCAAGGAATATAAATCATTTTAATATAAAGATACATGTATGAGTATGTTCACTGTGGTACTACTCACAATAGCAAAGACATGGAATCAACCCAAATGCCCATCAATGATATACTAGATAAAGAAAATGTGGTACATATACACCATGGAATAATATGCATCCATATAAAGGATAGAGATTACTTCCTTTGCAGGGACGCAGATGGAGCTGAAAGCCATTATCCTCAGCAAACTAACACAGGAACAGAAAACCAAATATATAAGTGGAAGATGAACAATGAGAACACATGGACACATGGCGGGGAACAACACATATTTGGACCTGTTGTGGGGGGTGGTACAGAAGTAGGGAGAGCATTAGGAAGAGTAGATAATGGGTTCTCGGCTTAACCTAGGTGATGGGTTGATCGGTACAGCAAACTACCATGGCACATGTTTACCTGTATAACAAATCGACACGTCCTGCACATGGACCCTTCAACTTAAAAATCTGAAGAAAAAAAGATAATAAACAGGTAATAGAAAAGACTGAGTTATGAGAAAATTCTCTCTCTCTCTCTCTCTGCTTGACTGTCTTTAAGATGGGATATCATTCTCATGACTTGGGGCTAGGACTCAGACTAAAACCTACATTCGTGATTCTCCTGGTTCTCAAGCCTTCCGATTAGGACTGGACCTGTATCAGTGCCTCTATTACCTCTCCAGCTTGCCAACTCTCAATCATGGGACTTAGCCTCCGTAACAACATAAGCCAACTGAACCAATTCCGTATAACAAATCTCTTTAAAGATACATAATATACAGATATATGTAAATAATACATATAAGCATATATATATACACACACACATAGCTCTATAAAATCCTGTTGTTTCTGTTTTACCAGAGAACAGAGACTAATTCTACCTATTTATCTATCAGTCTGTCCATGCATCCAGGTAAACTGAAGTGTGCAAGTGGCAGACTTTAAAAATACATTGAAATCTCAAGATCACAGCTGGATAGAAGAGGCAGTCACTAACAGATAACTTCAAACAGGTAAGAGCAATCCTTGTGCTGCTTCTGAAGAACTGTTGCAAGATGGATTTCGTGCGTTCAAAAAGGCTTCACATTAGCAATGGTGCCTGAGTTGGCTCTAGAAAGAAAAGGTGTTTCTCAAGCCAAATGTTCAGCATGGTTATAGGCAATGAGGCGTACAGCAGCATGACACAACTAGGAAACTACAAGTTGCTGTGCATTGGCTTATCATTCAGAAATGTGCTGACAGTGGAAACCTGCAGAGAAGGTAAGTTACAGATCTCAGGGGCCCTTTTAAGTAGTGTTAGAGTATTTGAACACCTTTCTGCTGGGTGATGAGTAGCCACTGGTTTGGTTTTAATCAGCAGAGTGACAAAATCCATTTGTTCCCCCAGAACAATTGCTCTGTCAAAAGTATAAAACATAGCATATAGTGACAAGGGGGAAGAGTTCACACTTATTTTCTTAGTTCAAATTGATTTATTTTCTTGCTTTCCCAAAGGCTTTTGAACAAAACAAAATGAACAAGTAGAGCCTATAAAATATTTTCAAAATAAAAATGAAATTGCTTCCAATGTTATTTTCAGTAACTTTGTCTTAAGAAATATGCATAGAAATGTTCTGGACTATCATTGTTTTAACTGAGAACCAATATATATTTAACATCTTCAAGTATGACAGAAAAGATACACCAAACTGGAATCCAACTTAATGAGCTGAGCAAAACATATGGGAATCTCAGATTAACAGAACAACATTTAGGCCAGGTACAGTGGCTCATGCCTGTAATCCCAGCCAGTTTGGGAGGCTGAGGCAGGAGGATTGCTTGAGGCCAGGAGTTTGAAACCAGCCTGGGAAACATGGCAAAATCCGTCTCTACTAAAAATTCAAAAAATTAGGCATTGTGGTGTGCACCTGTGATCCCAGCTACACAGGAGGCTGAGTGGGGAGGATTGCTTAAACCCAGGAGGTCAAGACTGCAGTAAGCCATGACTGCGCCACTGCACTCTGGGTGAAAAAGGAGATCCTGTCTCAACAACAACAACAAAAGTGCAACATTCTGGGTGCAGTGGCTCATGCCTATAATCAGAACTTTGGGAGGCCGAGGCAGGCAGATCACCTGAGGTCACGAGTTTGAGGCCAGCCTGGCCAACTTGACAAAACCCCATCTCTACTAAAAATACAAAAAAATAGCCGGGCAGGGTGGCATGCACCTGTAATCCTAGCTACTCAGGAGGCTGATACAGGAGAATGGCCTGAACCTGGAAGGCTGAGTTTGCAGTGAGCTGAGATTGTACCAATGCACTCCAGCATAGGCAACAAGAGCAAAACTCCATCACAAAAAAAAAAAAAAGACAACACAGTGGTACATTACTTTGAAACTTAGGAAGGCATTCATGTGAGAATAAGTGAGCAAAGAACAACAAAATTCATATGAGATAAACCCTGAGATGCTTCTAAGCAGTATTTAATGTTTCCTGCTCTGTTTTCAAAAGGGCAACTAGAAATGAGAAATGACCATCTTCCACCTAGACCAGCATCCAGGTTTATGAGGGGAATCCAACGGAAGTGTCGTTTGGTGTCTCCTCTTGAAATCTGCAGCAAAAATACATCTCCTGCTTCTTGTCAAACTTGCCTTTTCTTTTGGCTCGGTGGCTACTCTTCTGAAGTCTGACAGAACATTGGGATGGTTCATGAGTTATGAAGAGAAAATATGCTACACTCTCCATTGAACTAAAACATTTTTATTCTCTTGTTGCTATTACACATTTTACTACAAGCTTTACACATACTCCAAAATCAGCCTTGAATCTTGTTGAAGGCAATAAAAATTACTTAGCCCCTGGAGGTTGAAAATTGGTTTCAGTGCAGAGAATACAGAGTTTATTTCTCTAAGTAAACTATCAATGGGTAAAACATTTTTTTGTTTTACAGTTAAGTATGGGTCCTCTCATCTACTCTGAGAAACACTCTCCTCACACCTTGTCATAGTATTCCCACAAAGAATAAATGATAGTGTGTTGTAAGACATTTAATAAAGCTGAGTTTATCTAATTCAACTTTTGTTTGCCACACATTGTATGAGTGTCTCTGTGTGTATAAGTTAATAAGTTGTTCAACAGACCACAGTAAAACAAAAACTACACAGCAATGAGCACAAAACAGGTACTGTTTTTATAGAAGCTGCAGAAAATCCCATTGTTTCCAGTTCCTGATCCTTCCCTTGCTTTCCAAATCCTTTATATTTATATATAGTCTATGTTTTCAATAATGGCCGTTTACAGCAAAGAGACAGGAGAAGATGAGGCAATGCAAAAGGTTTTTCTTACAGAGACACTTGGTTGGTCTTTATTGCAATTTTTCCAAGGTTGGAGTATACGTCAGGTCTCCTGAAAACGTAGCTCAATGTCATCATCAATTCAGAATATAACCTGAGACGTGCACTGCCTTCTGTTAGCTTACTTAGCACAGTGACCCTCAACCATTTTTATGTCTGTACTTCATTAACATGTGCAGCAGTATTTCATCAGTAATATTTTGTGCTTTGCATTGCCCTGCAGGTTACAGAGCTTGCAGTAGCCAAATGTGTACTAGAATTCAGACATCCTGATTTCCCAGCTAGGAATTTATTCCATGATAACACAGTATTTCCTAACATTAACAGTCACTGCCGAAAGGGCTTGGTCAAAGAAAAATTCTTGGACCATGACAGATTGTACTATTCTTAAAATACACAAAGCTTTTATCCTCTGAAGCAATGGTTTTCAAGCAACCGTTGTTTGTAGTTTCAGTTACATGGATGGAAGTTATCCAACTGGTTGACAAATTATAATAGTAATATTAAGACCTATTACTACCCACCAATGAATATTTGGACAAGAGTTGTTAGTACCAATGATCCTTTCTGACAAGTGAGAATAAGAAGAAATAAAACATTCAAAATTGTCTAAACAAGGCCATGGTGGGAAAACATGTTCTATCTTTGCAATGGGAAAGATAATGATATTTTTTCCTGAGACCAAAAAATATGGGCCTGTCTATTAATCCTAACTTCCAATTATTGAAAACAGAATTCATGATGGGCACAAGTGGCTTTCAGGCTCGATTTTATAACTGCAAACTGGCATTCTTCTAATTCCATCTTGATGTTGGTTAGATGGATCAGAAAGGAATGAAAATGTATCATTAATTTCCTGGAACACTGATTTGAGCTCATTTTAATTAAAAAAATAAGAGCACTTTTAGAAAAACAGAATGGTATTACAAAATGAAAAAAGAACTGGAACACTCAAGTATCATTTATCTAAACAGTGACATGTCGAAAATTTTTAAAAATATCTAGGTTAATCTTAACTATTATTTCTATAATCTTCCTATTAATTTCCTTTTAATTCATTTTTACATTCTTTTTTCCAATGATATACTTGGCTACATTTATTGTATAGTGTGTATTCTGTGGCAGGATGGCTAAACACCATAGATTCTTATTTCCATTCCATAGAACCTCTCAGCCAAGCTCTCCATTCCTCAGTCCCCTTCCATCATTTTGGCAGTCATGTGACAACGTTTGGCAACGGAATGTGATTTCTGGGCCTGAGTGTTCAAATACCTGGTATTCATTCTTTTGTTCTCCTTTCATAGAAAACTTGACTGTGATATAAGGAAAATGGTTACATCACAAGATAAAAGCAACCTAGATTCCTGAATCACTGCTTGGGAAAGAACCTTTCAATCAGGAATGTCCACATTGGACTTTATGTGAATGAGCAGTAAATTTACATCTTGCTAAGTTATTCAGACTTGCTTAAACGCTGATTTTGATGTTGTTTTGTTAAAGGAATGAGCTCACTCTAATACATATGTATAATCCTTAAAATAATCCAAATAAGGTACAATTATGTTTTATGGATAAATTTGACTCAAAAAAATAAATATTTGCACAAGTTAGGAAGTGGCAGGGGCCATACTCAACTAAGAATTGAATAAATATGTAGGCCACATGCTTAAAAAAGAGACAGTTACATGATAAGAACTTCTCTGCCTTCTAACAGAATTTATTATTCAAAGACATTCCAGACATAAAAGAAACATAGACATAAAAGAAGTCTGTACACTTGGGAGCTGATTAGATTGTGCTGTTTCTCACAGCCTCCCCTTCTTCTTGTTATGTATCAATGTAAACAGAGAATATTCCCTGAGCCATTGATTTGGAGTTTGGCCATGTAACTTGCTTTGGTAGTGGCATGAGTAGTAGGTAAGTGATAGTGGGCCTGTTAGTGAAAAGATCTCTAAAAGACATATGTTTTTACATTTCTTCTTGAGTTTTATACCTGTACATGAGAAAAATCACAGATATTGGTTGTTCTGTGTACTAAGGTCAGAGAATAAAAAGAGACACTGAGAAGTCTTAAATCTGATCCAGCCAAGCCCAGGTGAACTTGTCTAAAACTAGCTGAACCCAGCTAAATTCAGCTAAGCCATAAACAACCCACACTGGTATGAATAAGAAATAAGTGTTTCATGTTGCAAAACACTGAGATTCTCAGTTGTTTATTTGGTGACATATTTGGTATAGACAGAACCAAGGTACATTTTGTAGTGTGCATTGCTGATAATGAAAGAAGATTTGACTAAAATGGTAAGTTGAGGCTAGGCTGTGGTTGGGCTTACATGCCATATCAAGCAGTATAAATTATCTATTGCAAAAATTAAAGAGATACTGGAATGTCATCAGTGAGTGTTCCATTTTGATCTAGTTAGGTAGTTTATCCTCTACTGATAGTAAAATAAAACATAGAAAGCTTTTTGAAGGAGGCAGTTTAGGCATCAGAACAGTGGTAAACTGGCCATGGTGCCAACGAGTTTGATGTCAGATGTGTCAGGCTTTGTTTATGCATCATCCCAGATTGGCCCACTTATCTTGGTTTCTGACCACAATAGCCCTCACACTCGCTTGTCTTATTACGGCTCTCATGGGCCCAGGTTGCGGCTGCTAAAGCCATGGTTGCTCTAGCACAAGAAACACCATGAGGAGTGTTAGCTGGTCGAGGGAGACTGCTTTGCCAGCTCACTAGCCAGAAAGTATTCACAGTTGCTCTGGTTTTCATTTAGCTGCCTAGGGATGCTAGGCAAGCTGAAAGTTCAGGGAAATAAATGGCCTATAATATAGGTGTTGATGAAAGAGCAATGAGAGCGAGAGATGAGAGAGGGAAGGCAGAAAAAAAGATTTCTCCTTGTCCTGAGATGTAGCAGTACATATTGCCTCTCTGAAGACAACCCATGAGATACTGCAATTGTATGCTATGGCCAGGCAAGAAAATACCTATTACTATTTGTTATACCTCCTACTAGCTTATTTCTACACAAATTTTTTTGTGTGTACAGATTTTTTTTCTTTTTTTAGCCCTTAGGAGCCCAGACAAATATAGTGAGCTAACAAAAAAAGTATTGGTTTCTAACCTTCACATCAGAGAACAGTGCTTACTAATAGAAATATTTTGACAAAAGAAGACCTGAGTTTGAGTCCCAGCTCATGCAGTTATGATTTCACTGATCTTTGGTAATGCTCTTAAACTGTTTACGTCTAAACCTTTTCTGTCAAAAAGATTGATCCTTGCTCGCAGTTGTTTGTACAATAATATGAGTTAATCTGTTCAGAATTATTATTAAATAGCACTGCCTAAATCTCAAAAGTGTCAAAATCCTCCTTGCAAAGAGATATTGGTACAGCAGAGGAATGTTTGGTAATGACAAAGTGAACATACGATTTTGGAGTATTAGTATGTAAATTCCAGACATCTGCTTGGAAAAAAATCAAGTAGTGTTAATTAAGCATTTAAAATATGCTTAAAATATGCTTTGTGAAAAGTCTTTCACAAAGTCCCTGATATAAACTAACATATCTAAAACTTGGAGTAACATTTCAAGGGAGAGACATGGAAACTAAGGAACAGAAATGCTTGGCACATATCTACAGGTTATCAACTAGAAAGGATTAGATCCAGGACTCAAATCCAACAAGTGTTTGTAATCATTATGATAAGCTGCCAGAAATAGTGAGAAAATGTTGAGGTCTTTTAATAGTGACAAAACTCAGTTGAAGTAGCTCTATAAAAAAGCTGTCTTCACACTGTATGTTTGATGTATTATTGCTCATTGTTTAAAACTACATTTTGTTACATATATCAATGTCACTCCTAATTGCATCTTTATTATCAGATAAAACTGCTTAGGAGAGGACAAGAATTTCCTTCTGACAGATCCCTGCAAAAATAAAATTCTTAAAAATAGGGAAAGTAAAAGTTACAATATATTTTATTACTTGATATTTATTGCTGCTTTGATGTATTCATTCAAGACCATAGACATTTTTTACCAGTGCTTAGTTACATGTAATTTGTACCTATATGACTAGGATTTTAAAGTGTCACTGAATCTTACTAATAATTACACAGGAAACAGTTCCTCCTTTTTAAACCCTTAACTACCATGGCTATATTTTACTATCAGCTCTAAGGTTTCATTTCATATAATTTACCAATTTTAAATATATAATTTGAGGAGTTTTGACAAATATATAGCATTGTGTATAACATGATATATAATATTTCCATTACCCCCCAATTTTTTTTTCTTTTTTTGCAGTAAAGGGGAAGAGAAACCACACTGGGAATAAAGGGCATAATAGACTTGTGTCTGAATTACAGAAAAGTTGGAAACATTTTAATAAGAGCAAATAACCCAACTAAAGATAACTAAAAGAGTAGAAAAAGAGTTGAACATACACTTCCCCAAAATATACATTCCCCAAAGTATATGTTACCTTTTTTCTAAGAGAAGAGAAATCTGGGGCTTACAGAGAGTTAATGACTAGTCCAGGTTTATGTTTGGTAAGCAGTAGAGTTGAAACTCAACTTATATCAAGTGATAGCACTTTAAGACTCAAACCTGAGTTAAGTGAGAAAGACGTAAGAAAGAAAGGGAGGTAAGGGGAGAGAGAAAATAACCTAGTAACAACAGTCATAATATGAATGATTTGTCTTACCACAAGCCTGACAATTGATCCCACACTATATTGTCCCAAAAAATGACTCACAAAATCAGTAATGGCAGCATTTACCTACATTTTTTTTGGGGGGGGGACACAAAGTCTTGCTGTGTCGCCAGGTGCCAGGCTAGAGTGCCGTGGCACGATCTCAACTCACTGCAACCTCCGCCTCCTGGGTTCAAGCAATTCTCCTGCCTCAGCCTCCCGCGTAGCTGGGACTTTGGGCCCGCACTACCATGCCCAGCTAATTTTTTTATTTTTTAGTACAGAGGGGGTTTCACCATGTTGGCCAAGAATGGTTTTGATATCTTGACGTCGTGATCTGCCCACCTCGGCCTCCCAAAGTGCTGGGATTACAGGCATGAGCCACCACACCCAGCCAATTTAACTACATTTTATATCACTATTGCTTCTTATAGAAACCGGAGAGAAGGCGCGTCTATGTTCATTTTTACCAAGCCGAAAGGAATACCATCTTTTCATTTTGATTTGTATAGGGATTTAAAAGGTAATAGTATCACATAATATGGAGGAAATATTTCTGATGTTTACAAATTGAGTTGAGAGATTAGAATAATAGGTAACAAGCAAACAAAAGTTACCTTTCAGCTAGCCTTCTTTCCTAAGATTATCAGGTAGAAAAATAAAAAATCTTTTAAAAACAAAAATATAAAAAAACTTGTAATATGCTTTATCAGATGTATGCTAATGGAAAGTAAAGTGGAAGTAAATGTGTAAAGTTAGACGTGCGATACAGCTTTTTTTGTGTGTGAAAGGGGAAGATAATGGTATTTGTTTTTGTTTAAAGGTGTTAAAAGAATATAAGATTATGTTCTTTCCTAAGATGACCAGGTAGAAATCTGATAGCCTTCTTTCCTAAGATTATCAGGTAGAAAAATTTAAAAAAAAAATCTTTTAAAAACAAAAATATAAAAAACGTATACTTTATCAGATGTATGCTAATGGAAAGTAAAGTGGAGTAAATGTGTTTGTAAAGTTAGACGTGTGGTACAGCTTTTTTTGTGTGTGTGAAGGGGGAAGATAATGGTGTTTATTTTTGTTTAAAGGTGTTAAAGGAACATAAGTAAATACTAAAACAGCTGCGAAACATCTCACATGTCATAGCAACTTGTCATCTGTGTGCATGTGAACAGAAAGGTCCTGTGACTGCAACAACGGGAAGAAGGTAGATCCGTAGTTTTATCTGACCTCTTAATTAGTTGCTGTTTTAATTTGAGAAGTCTGAGCTGTGAATCTCTCAAACTTAGTGAATCAAATAATTTAAAGAGAAAGGCCCTGAGATAAAACTGTCAGTTAAGAACGAAGTGCCAAGAGTTTCAACTCATCACAGCAGTTTCTAGCATGGTTCCTGGGTCTAAAAAATGCTCACAACATAGTTTTCTTTGCCTTCTAATCATAATCAAAATTATAATTTAAAAATTCTGCCTTATAGATATATAGAGTTTATGTACTACTTTCCCATGCTGTTTCAAGCAATTCTCCAAGAATAGTAGTATTTTTATTCCTATTTCATAAAGATACTCCTTCCTCAGAGTGTGCAAACTTGCTGTTTTCTCCCTTTGGAAACTCTTCCTTGAGATGTATCAATAGCTAGCTTTCTTGTGATAGATTTTCATGAACGTGTCATCTAATTGAGACCATCTTAGCGCACCCTATAAAATTTCAGTACCTAACATTTCAACACTCCTTATCCTCTTTCCCTGCTCTATATTCCTCCCTATCACAGCATTTATTGTTGTCTAACAAAATGTAGCTTTTTAAATCTACCTTTTCTGTTGCTTCTCTCACCTCACCACAGTGTAAATTCTGAGTCTATGTCTCTCAAGGCTGATTTGACAAACACCATGTATTCTAAATGACATTTTATGATTGAATCTAGAATGGAATCACAGTTAATGGATGTTGAAGACAGAATGAAAACTGAGACTGATTACTTGCTCGATTTTGGTTTTTGAATACCATTCACAGAATGTTTACACGAAGGAGGCTGCATGAAGAGTTAGAATGATTCAAATACTGGTAATATTAGTCAAGTCCTTTATTTTTAAAGGGAATAAGCATTCTAACACATTCTGGCTCGGAAAGAAGTTTCTTAAATAGTATTAAAAATCTGAATTTAAAAAAAACTTATTCTTGTCAATTTGTTTTCACTCCTTTATGTGATAAAACATACTGTCAGGTGGGAGATGTCCATATAGGAAATGGGAATGTGGGTTCTATTTATGGCCCACAAACTGTGGTTACCAGAAAGTTGTCTATATTTTCTATACTTCAGTTTTCTCATCAAAGTATGAGGAAGAACGGGTGGAGTTATTTCAAGTCCCTTTGCTGGTTTATATCAAAGTTTCTCATCAATGTGTAATTGTGTAATTATATGAACTGTAAACAGTAGTAAAATGGAAAAGATTTTCAAGTTCTAATCATGTTTTTGTTTCTAGAAGTCCCGGAACACACATTCTATCTAAATGTATTTTAGTTGATAATCAATCCTTTACAATGTTTATAAGCAAAGGGTAAATCAAATAAACTCTGTGAAGCTTGTAATTTTCTGCCACTTTGATGGCTATTTAGATATTTTTTGCATGAAATAAAACTCAATTCCATTTTCTAATCCTTGTAATTTGACTGAAGGCTGCATCTTTACTTGCTTTTATATAAGAAAGCTCAGATGACAAAGGAGACAAGCAAGTCATTGCTAAATCAAAATTTACAGCATCGGATAATGGAATTTTACTAACTAGCAATAGGAGAGAAAAAAGCCTCTAATACCATAAAGTGCTCAGGATAAACATTCCCGAAGAACATCAACACACCTGACTCGGCACTTTAAGTAAAGGCCTAGAGGAACCCTAATTCCAAAATACGTCCCATACTTCTTTATTGATAGATTTGCTTTGCTCAGTGAGTTTCTAGTTTCTTGAGAAATGTTTACTTGTGATTTAGTACTTCAGAACTATTTCAGGCAAATTGAATGAGAGAGCTTAAAGACTATTTAATATAATGCAGGCAAATTTTTTAAAAGCCTTTATTATTTAGAAGAAACCTTTTTAATGTTCTTTGGTCAGACTGACTGTCTACAATGATTGGCTTTGATGAAAGGGAAAAAAAAAAAAAAAGGCCTGGCTAATATCTGCCATAGAGAAGGAAACCTAGCAATTACATTATCCTTTGCTTAGACCTCAAAGGAACAAGCTAATAGATTCTTACTTAGCTGTTTGTGCTCTGAATACAGGCCATTAGTGGGCATTATAAAATGACAAAGTTTGCTTACATTCTTCCCGTGGATGTTTCAACTGTGTAATTACAAGTCAAGTTCAGAACATCTTTTCATATGTTAGATCCTTGAGGAAGCCCTATGGGTTAACTTACGCTGAATAACAAATGGTTATCGAAACTCTATAACAAATTTTATATTATCTCAATAAAGCTCTTTCCTTTTAAGGTAGGACAAAAGTTCCAACTAGGAATCTGAATCTCAGGAATGACCGTTACTAACAGAAAAATATATTTGAACTACCTCGGGGATTTAGTTTGTCAGTTTATATTCTCTGAGGTTAGTCATGTAAATTCTCAGTTCCATATTTATATCTATTAGTACTTCACTGCCATTTTTCAAGACAAGCAGAAAGAATTTCACTGTGATTGAGATTTTGGTAAGGATCAACAGGGGAGAATGGATAATAAGCTGCAGATTCATGGAGGACTCTAAGCCTAGTGAACAGGGTATACATGGTTGGAGGACATTCCCATGGGTAATCATTGAGGGGAGAATATTTCTTCTAGTTAAAAGCTGAGTGGCAGTACAGACTCTTCTTTGAAGGCAACTGATTTAACAGGGAAAAATTTTCACGTGGAAGAACTTAGGAGCAGATACTCTACTTCCCACTCTTCTGATATTTTCCCCCAATGAGAAACAACCTGTTCTACTTTCAAGGAGTAAAAGCCAGGTGTGGGGTGTGATTTGAGATATAACAAATTATTTCTCTCCATCTCTGGAGTCTTCCTTTCTTCTCTATGTGTTACAATATTCTGCATACTGTGTCTTTCCTGAACAAAAATAATTAAAATAATGAAATCAAGGTCATGCCTCAATTACACTATCATTTGTATATCACTATTCCAACAAAAAAGGTGGTTATATTTGTAGTTTTTTCTTACAAAAAATTAAAAGGACACATTAATGTAACTCTTATTTTACATTTATGGAATTTGTGTCTCAGAGATTATTTAATTATTTGCCAAATATTATACAGGTTTGATCACGCAACTTGGGTGTGGAAACTAAATCACGTGACACTTGCCTTGTATCCCTTCTTAAGCACACTGCTAAATAAGACATCTTCTAAGCAATGTACGATTGAATAATCTCCAGTATTAAATTATTTGAAGGATATCCTGGAAGTGAAGAAGAAAAATGACAAATTGAAATTTTAGATGACATAAGCAATGAATATTCTGTTGATGGAGGTTTAAAGAGGCCTAACAGAATAGATAAATGTTCGTGGGGATTAAGGTTAAACCGATCAGAGAATCTTTCATGAAGATGATAGAACCTTTTCTTGAGGATAATTAGGATTTGACATGGATGGATGAAGAGGTTAGGACATTCGGACTACAGAGAAAGGCTGGACAAGTCTAAAAGTTATAAAGCATAACAAATAAAAAGCTATTACAACTAGGATCCAAACTTAGGAGGCAATGAGAGGTATGTTAAAGTACTGTAAGATAAATAGACAGAAACTTATATTAAAACATAAAACTACCTAAACAAAACATTAAGGAGTAGACTTACTTTACAAGGCAGTAAGATATTTGATCAATATCTGATCTAAGTTTGATCTGGCTTTACCAAATTTTGAACTGAAGCAGGTATGCTAATCTAGAAGGAGTTTTACAATTATTAGGCATAGGAAAGAAAAGAGCTGGATTTGATTAGTTTCCATGCTGAGACTGAAAGAGTCCAGATCTGAGGTAAATTAAATTACACATGATAGTTAGACGTCAATGATAATAAGATATTATACATGTTGTGTTAACGATTATTTGGTATATATATTTCACAGAGAATGGATTTATGACTCAGATTTATTTCATATTCAGGGTCTATTATGCATAGATATATATTCAAGATATTTCAATGTAGTTTATTTTCCTCTTATAAAAAATGAGGACATATTATTGATATTTATTTAATATTTATCTCTGCAATAGATGTGCTTGGTGAATAATTCTGAGGCCCCCTTAAAACCCAAATGTGTGACTTGAAGCTGCCAAAGTACAAATGTAGCCAGTCACAATTACAGCAGTGCTTATTAAACAGTTTTTTCATGTTGCTTTGAAGGCATCTAAAGTATTAGATCTATTAGTTTTCTTTGATGAATTCATACTCCATAGTTTGACAAATAAAACTAATAATCTAGTGTTTTCTTTTTGCATTTTGGCAATAATTTGATTAAACTTAATTATGCTAGGTAAAATAACATAGAATATGCAACTGTTCATTTTGACCAGAACAGTTCTGGTTTTGGCATTCAGAGTTTTACATTCTGGGAAACCTGTTACCTAAGGCAAATCAGGATGGCTGACCAACCTAATATTTCAGTACAACTAGAAGTAACTGGGTGTTTATATCTATCATGGAATTGCTAATACTGATTTTTATTATTAAATGGCTTATGATATAATCTGGGATTCTCAGATTAATCAAATTGGAGACCTTAAATTCAAGCATTTACTCTGCTTTTGAATGATCAGTTTAGCCTCCTCCTCTGATAGCCAATATCAGAGTGTGTTTGAAATCTATCAGTGATATACAATAAATCCTCATTTAATGTCATCAATAGGTTGTTGGCAACTGCAACTTTCAGCAAAGTTACATATAAGGAAACCATTTTTTTTTCTCATCAGCATTATATGAAAACAACACTGAACAAAACAGCTTTATTTAAGGACCTGCTGTACATCATTTTGCTTAAAGCTAGTTTCCAAGACTTTATAATGTTAACAGAGGATTTACTATATATAGTTTTGCTATTTTAAACATGCATGTATATTAGTCCCTGTTATTTATTTATATATATGTGTGTGCATGTACCCAATATAAATTTTGCTGTTTCTTGTTTTGTTTTGTTTTACAACATACAACAATTGATGTCTAGCAAACAGAATTCTACCCATGATTCTCAATTCTGGGGAAGACGGACTTCTAAGTTATTTTGGGAAACAGTGCAAAGTAATCAATGGTATTTTTTTTTTAAAACATAGTCTTGCTCTGTCTCCTAGGCTGGAGTACAATGGCATGGTCTCAGCTCACTGCAACCTCTGCCTCCCAGGTCCAAGCCATTTTCCTGCCTCAGCCTCCCAAGTAACTGGGATTGCAGGCACCTGCCACCAGGCCTGGCTAATTTTTGTATTTTGAGTAGAGACAGGGTTTCACCATGTTGGCCAGGCTGGTCTCGAACTCCTGACCTTGGGAGTCTCGACATCCTGCCTCGACATCCCAAGGTGCTGGGATTACAGACATGACCCACCATGCCCGACCAGTAATCAATGTTTTAAAAGATAAAATAAATCCACGATTTTGGGACAAATGGTCTTTTTACTGCAATAATGTGCTTCTACCTACATCTTAATGTGAAAACAAACTGAAATCATTATCATTAAAGTGATGCTACATCTAAAATGCAACCTGCTAATCCAAAGAAAGCAACAGCATATACATCTATTCACCCAAAACACATCAGCAACATCTCTGAAACTCAAAAGGGAGATAGTAGGTACCCACAAACACAACCCTACCTCTTTTGTGCAAGCACAGCTACAGAAGAAAGATGTTCTGAAAGAGGTACATGGTGTAGCAAGCCTCTCTCCCTAATATTTCTTCCCCTATGTCTAATGAAAACAAATGTCATTTTAAAATAATTCTGTTTGGAGATTTATTGAGGAGTAAAGAGAGCCAGACTCCCTTTACCAAGTGATATGATAAGTGATGAGTGACCCTTGATTGGACAGCTAGGCAGACTATTGTAGGTAGTTTACATCTTACCTGGCATTCTGTCTCTATTAATTTATGTTTCTTCTTCCCTTTCTAAATCATTTACAATATAATATAACCTTAACAGGTACATAAAACTGCACTCTTAATCAATGATCTGAGAAATACACACATTTAAATTTTTTAAGTTTATAAGACATTCTAATTGCTAAACTCAAAGTGAGAATAAAATGGGGAGTTAAAGGACTATACTTCTTGTGAGGCCTATCAGACAAGTAAAATGAAGCTGAAAGCCAAAGCAGTTATTAAATCAATTTTTGAGTGAAAATAAACTTCGGTTCTTTACTGTAACTGCCAAATTTCTGAGTCATATCATTTTATTAACATAAAAATATGGTTTTTACATAGTTAGCTATTTATCTATAGGAAAACCTCATAAAAGATCAGGAAAACATAGAAACTGGTGTTTTTGTATAACATAAATCATACACATACGAAAATTGCTCTATGTCATGATCTTGCTTCTGTCATGAACTAATTATATGACCTTGAGGTGTATCACTTTAATTTTCTGCACATATATATCTAGGAAACTGGTTGTGTTTTCAGATCTTTTCAATATAAAAATCATAGGATTTATTTCTGATGTTTTGGTCACTTAGTCTTTAATTACGTCTTTTTGGTTAGCAAAAAGAATGTACATCTCAGGACATACTCTCTTATTGGCATCAAGAAACCTCAGCTGTGTGATCACTCCAGGGTGATTTGTTCACTGAGTTCTAATCCTTCCTCAAACTACAGACACAATGGCCTAGGCCATACAACTTTTCTTGATTTCCTTATTTTTTCTTTAGTCTCCTATGGATTTAGAGTACTTTTCTTATGAACAGCCTGATCGGCTGAGTTCCAGAGATTCTGGCCCTCTGTTTTCTTTACTCTCATCTGTAGCAGTTATCTAAATTTACAATCCTGTCAAGTATTTAGCCTTGAGCAATGCTACTGCTCATTTGAAGGGATTTTAAGACCAGTATTTAAAGGAGTTCATTTTACATAGGGGCACCTATAGATAGCAACAGATTTACAGAGGTATTCAAGTAGTCACAAAAGTTTATGAAGTACTGGCATGTATACCCTTGCTGACATGAAACAGGTATGTGAGCTGGTGTGTCAGGTCTATGCTTTCCAAGGCCCTTGGACACTGACCTTTGGGGAAAAGACTATTGCCAAGTAAATTATTTTTGCTTTATCTCAAACATCTTCTACCTGTATCCTCTTCTCCACAAGTTAGCCCATGACTGAGTTCCTAGCACATCGTGTGTCAGAACACATTGATATCTATTTCAGATGCCCCCTGTAAAATCACAGTTTTATTGTTTTAATGTTGTACTATATTTTAAAATAGTCTCCTTCAAAAAAAAATCAATAAAACCAGGGGATGATTTTTTGAAACAATTTACAAAATAGACTTCTAGTTACACTAATAAAGAAGAAAAAAGAGAACTGTAGGGAATCCATAAGCCCCACACATTGGGTGCCAGAATGCAGGGATTCATGAGCCCCACATTTGGCACCAAAATGTAGGGAGCCAGCCATACATCATCCATGGATACCCCGAGTTTGGTGGTGACAAAGGAATGAGAAAAAGATGGATTAAGAGAGGTGGTGGGACCAGGGGGCCATCACTCATTACTTTGGAGGAAACAGTGAAGGCCCTGAGCTCTGATCTTCCACACTATTGGTTATAATCACTTTCATCTATAGGATAGGGGTGGAGTGATGGTGGAGTGAATCAGCAAGCTGGAACTGGTGTGTCATCCTAAGGATTGATAACAGTGGTGGTTTGGGAGTTTCACAAAACACGAGCATGTGGTTATCTTTAACTTATTATCTATGTACAGCTGGTGGAACATGGACCTTACAAGGAGCCTACAAGTCTGGCTATGCCATAGTGCTACAAAGGGGTTTTACGTCCTTGAGCACAATGTTTATGGTAACAGAGCCTAGGTCACCCTGCACCAGAACATGAGGCATGGGGAGGCCTTCCTCCTCAGAGGCCTCCTGCAGCCTTCTGCAGTTTGCTGTTCATTGTTTATATGTTATTCATAACCAATTTATGTAGCCACTCTGTAAGTCCTTTATCCTTTGCTGCTTTCCCCAACAAGAATCAAATAGACACAATAAAAAATGATAAAGGGAAGATCATCATTGATTCCATGGAAATACAAACTACTATCAGAGAATAATATAAACACTATGAAATAAACCAGAAAATCTGGAAAAAAATGGATAAATTCCTAGAAATATACACCCTCCTAAAACTAAACCAGAAATAAATCAAATCACTGAATAGATCAATAAGTTTTGAAATTGAGGCAGTAATTAATAGCCTACCAACTCAAAAAAAACGAGGAATAGATGGATTCACAGCTGAATTCTACCAAAGGTACAAAGAGAAGCTGGTGTCATACTTCTGAAACTATTCCAAGCAATAGAAATAGAAGGCCTCCTCCATAACTTACTTTGAGGCCAGCATAATCTTGATACCAAACCCTAGCACAGACACAACCAAAAAAAAAAGGAAATCTAAGGCCAATACCCTTGATGAACATTGATGAAAAAAATCCTGCATAAAATACTGGCAAACCAAATCCAGCAGCACATCTAAAAGCTTATCCACCATGATCAAGCTGGCTTCATCCCTGGGATGCAAGGCTTGTTCAGCATATGCAAATCAATAAACATAATCCATCACATAAACAGAGCCAATGACAAAAACCACATGATTATTTCAAGAGATGCAGAAAAGGCCTTTGATGAAATTCAACATCCTTTCATGCTAAAAACTCTCAATAAACTAGGTATTGAGGGGACATATCTCAAAATAGTAAGAGCTATTTATGACAAACCCACAGCCAATACCATACTGAATGGGCAAATGCTGGTAGCATTTCCTTTGAAAACTGGCACAAGACAAGTATACCCTGTTTCACCACTCCTATTCAACATAGTACTGGAAGTTCTGGCAAGGGCAAACAGGCAACAGAAAGAAAGAAAAGGTATTCAAATAGGAAGAGAGGGAGGCAATTGTCTCTGTTTGCAGATGACGTGATTTTATATTTACAAAACCTCAAAACTCAGCCCCAAAATTCTGTAAGCAGATAAGCAAGTTCAGCTGTCTCAGGATACAAAATCAATGTATAAAAATCACAAGCATTCCTATACAACAATAACAGACACACAGAGAGCCAAATCATGAGTGAACTCCCATTAAAAGTTGCTACAAAGAGAATAAAATATCTATGAATATAACTTACAAGGGATGTGAAGGACCTCTTCAAAGAGGACTGCAAACCACTACTCAAGGAAATAAGAGAGGACATAAACAAATGGAAAAACATTCCATGTTCGTGCGTAGAAGAATCAATATCATGAAAATGGCCATACTGCCCAAAGTAATTTACAGATTCAATGCTATTCTCATCAAGCTACCGCTGACTTTATTTGCAGCATTGGAAACAACATTAAATTTCATATTGAAACAAGCCCATATAACCAAGACAATCCTAAGCAAAAAGAACAAAACTGGAGACATCATGCTACCTGACCTCACACTATACCACAAGGCTACAGTAACTAAAACAGCATGGCACTGGTACCAAAACAGATATATAAACCAATGGAACAGTACAGAGACCTCAGAAACAATGCCACACATCCACAACCATCTGATCTTTTACAACCTGACAAAAACTAGCAATGTGGAAAAGATTCCCTATTTAATAAATGATGCTGGAAAAACTGGCTAGCCATATGAGGAAAACAGAAACTGGACCCCTTACTTGCACCTTGTACAAAAATTAGCTCAAGATAGATTAAAGACTTAAATGTAAAACCCAAAACCATAAAATCCCTAGAAGAAAACCTCAGCAATACCATTCAGGACACAGGCATGGGCAAGGACTTCATGACTAAAACACCAAATGCCAAAATTTACTGTGTTAGTGGGATCTAATAAAACTAAAGAGCTCCTGTACAGAAAAAAAAACAAAAAACCTATCATCAGCATGAACAGGCAACCTACAGAATAGGAGAAAATTTTTGGAATCTACCCATCTGACAAAGGCCTAATATCCAGAATTTAAAAGGAACTTAAATTTACAAGATTAAAAAATAACCCCATCAGAAAGTGGGCAAAGGATATGAACAGACACTTCTCAAAAGAAAACATTTATGCGGCCAATAAAAATAAGAAAAAAAGCTCATTATCACTGGTCATTAGAGAAATGCGAATCAAAACCACAATGAGATACCATCTCACACCAGTTATAATGGCGACTATTAAAAAGTCAGGAAACAACAGATGCCGGTGAGGCTGCAGAGAGATAAGAATGCTTTTACACTGTTGCTGGGAGTATATATTAGTTCAACCATTGTGGAAGACAGTGTGGCAATTCCTCAAGGATCTACAGCCAGAAATACCATTTGACCCAGCAATCCATTACTGGGTATATACCCAAAGGATTATAAATCATTCTACTGTAAAGATATATAAATGTGTTTGTTTACTGCAGCACTATTTGCAATAACAAAAAAGTGGAACCCGCCCAAATGCCCATTAATGACAGACTGGATAAAGAAAATGTGGCGTATCTATATATATATATGTATGTATGTATATGTGTGTATACACACACACACACACACCATGGAATACTATGCAGCCATAAAAAGGATGAGTTCATGTCCTTTGCAGGGACATGGATGAAGCTGGAAACCATCATTCTCAGCAAACTGACATGAAATAGAAAACCAAACACCACATGTTCTCACTCATAAGTGGGAGTTGAACAATGAGAACACATGGAGTCAGGAAGGGGAACATCACACATTGGGGCCTGTCAAGGGGGTGAGGAACAAGGGGAGGGAGAGCATTAGTACAAATACCTAATGCATGCAGGGGTTAAAACCTAGATGGGTTGACAGGTCCAGCAAACCACCATGGCACATGTATATCTATGTAACAAACCTGCACATTCTGCATATGTATCCCAGAACTTACAGCAAAATGAAAAGTAAAAAGAAAATAAAATAGTCTTCCTGATTTGCTACAAGATTTCAGAGTGTTTTGGCCCTTTTGCTACCATTTCTTCCTTAATCAAGTGTAAGAATGTTTTAATTTTTATTTCTCTGCCTTTTACACACACATACAAACACACACACATATATATGTATATAAATTTTAAGTGGAAAATTTACATAAATACGGGGTTTTTGGTTGCTACTTTTCTTTCATATCTGAGTATGACTAATTCTGACTTTTTCAATCTGCTTCAGATTACTAACACATGTTAGCAGTCTAAGACAGGTTATTAAAAGTATGTATTTAGCTGTGTCTAAGCTTCTGATTAATATACTTTGAAATTTCGATCTCAATGTGTATTTCTGAATATCTACCTGGGTACTTTTCAAATCTGTTAATTTTTATAATATCTTGTCCTTTAACCATACATTTAATTAACTTACTTTAGCACTAAACATATTAACATACGTATTTAATAGTCTTTCACAGCAAATGCCCTTAGTCAGGTTGCCGTGATGGATTGTTAAACTTCCTCCCCTCTTTCCTCTCTCTGTGAGACAGAACTATAGAGAATTTCCCTTAATTTATGGGGAAAATAGTGCATATATGATCTCTCTCTATATAAGCATATATTTATAAAAACCTCTCTATAAGCACACACATGCACATGCAAACACACACACACACACATATATGTGTGTGTATATATACGTATATAAAATATCAAACAGCATTTTTTGTACTTTTGTTTTTGGAGTGAAATACTTGGAGAGATGAGAGTCTAGATTTTATTTTTCAACAGTTTCCTACTCTTCTCCATAATTTGCCAACAAATTCCGTCATACAGAAATTTGTATACTCATTGTTTCATTTATTAATATAAAACAAACAGGCAAGCAAATGATCACTAAGCACCAGGCCTTTTGGAGACTGAGTAGATATACAACTTTATGACATGTCAAATACAGGCCCCCATGAGTGGTGTAGACAGTACCTAATTTCTAAAATCTTAAAAGACAGGCTACTATTTATAGGACATATAGACACTAACATAATATTTAAGAAAGGTATTTGATTTAATTCAAATGAAACTGTTTGTATACATCCATGGCTGACCTAATACTTTGCAGAACAAATAACGTAATAGTATCCTTGATATCGTGGTTCTTTATAAAATAGCATTATATAATAAAGTACTTATTTTCTGGTATTATAATAATTTGGTTAATACTAATTATATGTTCTAAATTAAATTTGCTTAGAATTATATTTCTGAAAATATGACCTTAAGTTACATTATCTGCTTTTTCAAACTTAAAGTAGTTTCCTATGTAGTAGGAATCAATGATCATTAACAAGTTTTATAATAATTTTATTATGTGCATTTGATGTATCACACATAACATGTAGCTAGAACAGATATCTCTGTAGTACTTTTACATATTCCTTTCAGTTAAAAATAAAGTCTCAAGCAGAAATAAAAAGTAGAAAAATTTAAATAACACTCTTTGAACAATCCAAAACAACAATAACAATTGTATCTATTCTTTGGTTTTAATGACTTGAATGACTTTTAGGCTTACAAATAAGTAAGTCAAGTCTTTATTTCATTTTCACTTCTCCTCAGCTAAAAATTGAAATAGTTCCAGTTCCTGTTAAATAATGGAATTTATTATCTTAAATAATTTTTATTTTCTAATCAAATTCATACAAGTTTATGCCACCAGTAAATGGCAGTATCTCTAGAAAGGCCTTCATCATTTGAGTAGAAAATTTTTTCTTTAATGAGCTTAATTGAGCAGATGGTTCTACCCAATTAAAAATTCTTATAAGTGAGTAAATGCTACATAAAAATAGGTGTTTATTTTTTTCCCAGTGAAAAGCAGTTTGTGGAGGCATGGTAAGGCACACAGGAAGTATTTGCTTAATAAAAATATAAAAAGAAACATTCAAACAGTTGTCCACTCATACCTTTAAACACTCTTGTAGCTTTCATAAAATCATAGTATTTTTCTTCTGCTTCCTCACTGGCTGTCTCAATCCCACTTGCTAGCTCAGCTACCAATGAAATAGTATGCAATTTTAGTTATTTAAGCACACTGTATTTATGTACATCAGTGTAATTGAGTCAATGATACAAATCAGTATTTTTAAAATTGTTTTCTATGTAACACTTGGATTTCTCACAAGTGCACTCAGATTCCACGGAACTGAGACAGAAAACTCTGGACTCTACAACTCTAGCATCTCCTACTTTGGCTTACTTTATTTGTGTTTGTAAGGTCCTATTTCAGAGTATAACATATGCATAATTTGAGCCCTCTTTCTAGGTTTAAAACTCACATATGATGCATCCACATCAGCAGACAGCCCCTCTGTCTCTCAGGTATACGCTTCCCCAGAACAAAAGCATGCTATCAGAAACACAGCTGCTCAGCTCAAACCAGTGTCTGCCACTTCACTAGGACAGACTGAGTAGGCCTCCTTGGCCATTGAGTGAAACTCAGTTCTGAAATCAGGACTTGGCTTTTCTTTCCTTCCTCTTCCTTTTTTTTAACTGCTAGTATGAGGAATTACTCCTGGGAAAAGGACCTCTGTCCTTCCCTATTGTCTCCATTAGTGCTGTGCTAATTTATCCCAGTGAGTTCCAGAAATCAGTTCAGAGAAAAGAACTTCTAGTCATTAATACCTTACACTTCAGTTAGTTATGCAAATTTGTCTACCTTCTCAGGCACAAATCTCAAGTTTGACATATCAAAGTTGCCAAAATGGGAGGGAGGAAAACAGAAAGGGTGGGAGAATGGGAAAACATGGAGCAAAGGAGAGACTGCAGGTCCACAATACTAGATGTTTGTGTGTTTAGTTATTATGCCACGTATTGCTTTATTAGGTTGCCATAGTTTTGTTTTATTAGAACAAAGTGTTTTTCATTGAAAACTTTGAAAATGAATACTCTACATTCACTACCATCAAATCAGATGAGTTCATTCTCACATAATCACAATATCCACCTTAAAGTTATGCCTATTTAACTATACTCAAACTGTTTCATGATTTATTTTCAACTTAAAAAACTACATATCCTCCTTTTAAAACACTTTATATATATATATAAAGAAAAGAAAAATGTGTGTATACCTACCATCAAAGTAAACAGTAATTTTATAATAGATTATTTCACCATAAAATTAGGATGCAACTTTTTCACTTATTTTTTACTTCCTTGTTATACAAAGATTATTAAATATAATTTTAAAATTTTGTATTTTATTCCATGTAGAACCAGAGTTTAATCTGTTTTTCAAATTTGTGATAATCATTAATACTCTCAAATATGTTTGTTTATATGTGATGATTACCTGAAGACGTAACCCTTGAAGAGGAACTGATGGACAAAACAGTATACCAAACATATAATCTAAGGTTCTTGATACTGTAAGAGAGAAGATTTTTCTGAAGCCCTTATAAGACAGTTAAATAAACCTTGGGCTTAAAGTATCAGTACTCTTGGTAAATCCAAGACCACATAATGTACTTTTTTTGGACTTAGGTAAAACACCAATTTTCTTAATAACTCAAATAAAAAGTAAATTTCTGGACCTTGCTCACTCAAAATTCCTCTGCTTGTAAAGACTGAAAACTGAATCTCTGCCTTGTCTACTAACCTATGTTACTGTTTCTATTTCCCTGTTATTTGTGACACCTAAGTGTGTATAACATGAATAAACTATAGGGCACAAATAAATTGGCTTCAAAAATCTAAAAACAAGTCCCTCTCTAAGTCTGAAATAGATTGGTAATTCTTTTTTTTTTTTTTTTTTTTTTTTTTTACTGTACTTTAGGTTCTGGGGTACATGTGCAGAACATGTAGGATTGTTGCATAGGTATATACATGGCAAGATGGTTTGCTGCCTTGATCCCCCCGTCACCTTATCTAGCATTTCTCCCCATATTATCCCTCCCCAACCTCCCCATCCCCACTGTCCCTCCCCTACACCCTGCAACAGAACCCAGTGTTTGAAACTTCCATCCCTGTTTCCATGTGTTCTCATTGTTCAACATCTGCCTATGAGTGAGAATATGTGGTGTTTGATTTTCTGTTCTTGTATCAGTTTGCTGAGAATGATGGTTTCCAGATTCATCCATGTCCCTACAAAGGAATGGAACTCATCATTTTTTATGGCTCCATGGTGCATATGTGCCACATTTGCTTTGGCCAGTCTATCATCAGTGGTTATTTGGGTTTGTTCCAGGTCTTTGCTATTGCAAACAGTGCCAAAATTAACATAAGGCAAATTGGATAACAAGTCAAAAATCCATCAGCATGCTGTATCCAGGAAACCCATCTCACATGCAAGGCCACACAAAGGCTCAAAATAAAGGGATTGAGGAAGATTTACCAAGCAAATGGAGAGCAAAAAAAGCAGGAGTTGCAATCCTAGTCTCTGATAAAATGGACTTTAAACCAACAAAGATCAAAAGAGACAAAGAAGGGCATTACATAATGGTAAAGCAATCAATGCAACAAGAAGAGCTAAGGATCCTAAATATATACACACCTAATACAGGAGCACCCAGATACATAAAGCAAGTTCTTAACGATCTGCAAACAAACTTACACTCCTACACAATAATAGTGGGAGACTCTAACACCCCACTGATAATATTAGGCAAATCAATGAGACAGAAAATTAACAAGGATATCCAGGACTTGAACTCAGATCAGGACCAAGCAGACCAAACAGGCATCCACAGAACTCTCCACACCAAATCCACAGAATATACATTCTCCTCATCACCTACTCTAAAATTGACCACAGAATTAGAAGTGAATCACTCCTCAGCAAATGCAAAAGAACAGAAATCATAACAGTCTCTCAGACCACAGTGTAATCAAATTGGAACTTAGGAGTAAGAAACTAACTCAGAACCTCACAGCTTCATGGAAACTGAACAACTGGTTCTTGAATGTCGACTGGATAAACAATGAAATGAAGGCAGAAATAAACATGTTCTTCGAAGCCAACAAGAATGAAGACACAACATACCAGAATCTCTGGGACACATTTAAAGCAGTGTCTAGAGGAAAATTTATAGCAATAAATGCCCACATGAGAAAAAAGAAAAGATCTAAAATCCACACCCTATCACCAAAATTGAAAGAGCTAGAGGAACATGATCAAAAAAACTCAAAAGGTAATAGAAGACAAGAAATAACTAAGATCACAGCAGAACTGAAGGAGATAGAGACACAAAAAACCCTTCAAAAAAATCAATAAATCCAGGAGCTGGTTTTTTGAAAAGATCAACAAAATAGACCACTAGCCAGACTAATAGAAAGAGAGAAGAATCATATAGATGCTATAAAAAATGATAAAGGGGATATCACCACTGATTTCACAGAAATACAAACTACCATCAGAGATTCCTACAAACAACTCTATGCACATAAAACAGTAAACCTGGAAGAAATGGATAAATCCCTATACATTTGCATCTTCCCAAGCCTAAACCAGGAAGAAGTTGAAACCTTGAACAGACCAATAGAAAGGGCTAAAGTTGAGGCAGCAATTAATAGCCTACCAACCAAAAAAAGTCCAGGTCCAGACAGGTTCACAGTCGAATTCTACCAGACGTACAAAAAGGAGCTGGTACCACTCCTTCTGAAACTATTCCAAACAACCCAAAAAGAGGGAATCCTTCCCAAATCATTTTATGAGACCAACATCTTCCTGATACCAAAACAAGACAGAGACTCAACAAAAAAAGAAAACTTCAGGCCAATATCCATGATGAACATAGATGCAAAAATCTTCAATAAAATACTGGCAAACCAATTGCAACAGCACATCAAAAAGCTTACCCATCATGATCACATAGGCTACATCCCAGGGATAGATTGGTAATTCTTGAAGAAATAACCTCTTCAGAGTAATCTTTGAACTTAAGGAGACTAGGACATACCACTTTGGTCAATTTATTTCTAGAATTTCAGCTGGTATATAATTTGAGCTAAATTTGCTCAAATTTGCTTTTGTTAAAATTGCATTCTTTCCCTTTAATGATCCCATACAACACTTTTGCCCCACAAATCCAAACACAGTTTCAGAAAAAAAAAAAAAATCTTTCTGGAGAAAATGCTCCAGACAGAAATCTGACAAAATTTTTACTTAGGAACCAAAAATATAAGGAATGCAGACTTTCTAACTTATGGCAGAATGGAAGGTTTGGAATTCAGATTACTGTACCTCCACAATGAATAAGAAGGAGGGACATTCATCTTGAGAGCTGTCAGTGTAAGTACTTTCACAAACATGACATTCACTCTTTTAAATGAACAAATGTGTTGAAATAACTCCATCGAGTAACATGCATATTAGTTTCTGCATTATAACTCACTGAAAAAGAGTCAATCAGATTTTGATTAATTGCTTTCTATGTTAGCAGCTGTCTTTGCTATTAGTCACTGCTTTGTTTCCTGAGTCACGATGAACAGGTTAAAACAATATCTACCAGACTAAAGATCTAAGTCCCCAAACAAGAATAAAATATATAATGGATGAACAAGGCTTAAAAAACTCAGACTGCAAATTCAAGAACCATGATTTGGCAGATTTGAGTTATACAGTTTTCATAGTGATTTTCAGCTCAGTTTCATACTCTCAAGGTGCTCTGAGGAAAAACTACTGCAATGGTTGGAATATCTTTACCTTAGCTTTCTGAATGCAGAACAAAAATTTCCTTTCTGCAAAATTATTTTTATTAGATAGTAAATATGCTGTAATTTCCACGATCTTAATAAAAACCCTCTCCCTCTACACCACATACCTCTTCCAATGGTTATTCATTTTTTTCAGCTCCTCTTCATAACAAATTCCTTGAAGTTGCTGTCCCTACACTTTATCTCTGTGTTCAGATCTCCACCACCCACACCCTTGAAGCATTACAAAGAGGCTTTCACCGACAATGCTCTATTTATCTTGCTAAGGTTGACAAAGGCTTTAATATTACAAAACCCTAGAGTCAACTCCTAATTAAGTATCATCATACCTCTCTGTTGGCAGCATTTAGCTGACCTGAATTCCTTCTTGGCTTTTCCTGAAATCTGAGTTGCCTGCCTATTGAAATCACTCTTTCTCTGTTCCCTTGCTCATTTTTTCTTATCTTCCAACCTAAAAGTGTTGGAGGACTCGGCATCTACCTTTTGGAACACCTCTCGGTGACTTCATTTAGTCTTATGGTCATCTAAATAATTACAACTCCCAAACGTATATACAGTTGGGAATATTCCCTTGAACATCAAATTCATGTAATCAAGTGCCTACTCAACAGCCTTTTACATTAGAGGTCTGCAGACATTCCAAAATTGATAATGCCAAGGAGAACTTCTGATCTTCCTCACCAATGCCCAAACCTACTCTTCTCCATATTAGAAAATGGCATATCGCTCATTACTCAATTAACTATAAAAAAAAAAAATCCTGAAACATATACAAAAAAAATCCCTAAAACACTCTTGTTACCATCCATTCTTTTATACCCTACATCCCACCCATCAGCAAATGCCAACTGGTCCAAGCAACTATCATCTGTGGTGTGGAGGAACAGCTTCCTACCCAGTCTTTTGTTTTTACTTTTGTCCCCAGAGAATAGTCAAAGTGATCTTCTAAGAAACTTATCAAAACAAAAAACAAAACAACAAAGAAAACGATGTCAATGCTTCTCATCTCAAAGAAAAAAAATCCTAAATTCAGTGCAAATTTCTTCAAGAACTTAGCCTTCCTTTTTGCTCTCTGTGTTGGTTCTGCCAGTTTCCTCCTGTCTCACTTCACTGGAACCAAACAGACATCTTTACTGCCTGAAAAAGTTCAGAAGTGTTTGTCTACTTTTGATGTTGTTTGCTACCATATCCCCAGCTATCAGAATAGTGCCCGCAATATACTGGGTAGTAAATATTTGCTGAGTTAAAGAATGAAAAAAAAATGTGATTGAATGAATAGAAAAATAAATCCAATTCATAATAAATTTCTGCTTTAGTGGTGGCAGGTTTTTTTCAAATATAGGTAATATTGTAAATTTCATAAAAAATAGTTGTGTCTTTACATCTAAATAGATGAAAATGCCAACATCATTACTTAACAATTCAAAAGCTAGATTGAGTCTCATTCAACCTAAATATCTATAGCTATCTGTATAAGTCTAAGAAAATGATTGTTTGTTTTAGTGGTCTGGATATTTCAAACAATATGCTAAACAAAAATGTAACATATGGACACTTGTTTAAATTATCCACTTTGTATATGCAGACTATAAAGGCTATTTTGACTAAAATATCCTAATCTGCATGTTCTATCAATCAAAGTATAATGGCTAAACTAGAGGAATTGTGCTCCATTGGACTTAAGTTGCTTCAATCAAACTCACTGTGGTTCACAAAAATCTCATTTATTTTGTGAACCATGGTGAGTTTGGGGCTAATTTGTGCATTACAAAAAGTTAAAATGCATAAATTTCAGTGCATACTTACACTTTTTTTTTTTCAATTTAAATGGTTTTTGTTTATATCTCATCACCTTCTGATACATTTTTACTTATTTAAATGAAACATTCAACTATTTATCACATCATTTCATTGTCACTAACAACAAAATTTTCATATTACAGTAGTTTACTCCTTAAGCAGAAAACCTTGTAGGTAAAAATAAGTTTCCATGGGAATAAAAGAAAAGCATTCTCTTATTTTCTTATACAAACAATAGAATGGTATGGTAGATAAGAGACAGTTTGTAGTTAGGCTTAACACATTTCTCTGTTGATTATGCTAAGCCAAGCCAAATAGTGAGTGAAGCTAACCCAAGGGTAGTCCAATACTTAGTTTTTTTCCTGGTAGTCCCAAGAAGCCAAAAGCGTCTTAGATAACGTATTCCAGTACAGAGGCCTCTTTGAGGCCTACTTTCCCTATCCCAGTGTTTTGTTTATGACTGAGAAAATTATGACTGTAATATTCCCTAAGGCTCTTTAACAAAGTTAACATTTACCCATGTGACTCATAACATTCTGCCCTCCCTAACACACTACCACCCCGATCACCTTCAGAAGCTATTTTCAGTTCAACTTTAACCTGTTTCTCCAGTACCAAAAATTACCACAGACTGTTAAGGCTTAGTATCTTTGTTATACAATCAATTTTTTCAATATGAAGCAGTATTGATCGTTGCTGGCAAGTTATTTTTAATTCAAAGCAGAATAAATATATCTTTACATGTGTGTGTGTGTTAGTCTCAAAATTTTACCTTTTTTATATCAAATGAAGTTTGGAGGCTTCTGGTAATAATTTATGTTTATTAGTTTTTTTGAATAAAGATAGCAGTTAACCATTCTAATCTTAAAATTTGAGAAAATTACATTTTGTCTAATCAGAGTTTGTTTCTCAGGAAGCCAACCATTAGGTCTCCTAGATAGTACTAAGGAACTGAAACCCACCAGATCAGGGCATCTGGACAAAGAGAGGCCAGCCTCCTCACGTGCCATCATTGCCTATGCCACCTCCTGCTTCCTATTGACCAACTCCTTTTGCTTTCCTCTCTAATTTCTGTTTTCCCAAATGATTACATTTCTTGTTGTGATATAAACTCCTAATTTTAGTCAGTTTAGAAGATGGATTTGAGGCTGATATCTTATCTTTTCAGCTGTAGCACCTGAATAAAGTTTTTTTGTCTGGCAATCCTGGTTGTCTCAGTGATTGGCATTCTATATGTTACCCCTGGCATTTTGGTAATATAATGTTCAAAAGGATATACATATTTACATACATATACAATACCTGGTATACTGTAGAAACCCATAAATCATAAATCTTTTAGGTGTAGTAACTATGAGTGAGCAGATCGTAATTTCAATTATAAGGGCAGCTATCATTAAAGAGCAGTTGTCCACTAAATGCTCACTCAAATAAACAGGCCCAATATAAACATAATTGGTATCCTTCTACAACATGCAAATATACTAAAAAAAAAAAAGTACAGTCAATATATGGAACCTTTCTACTAATTAGGGTAGACTGTTCATCATAACTAATGAGTGCCTCGTTTTATAAACTATATTAGGTCGTAAATGTTTTCATGTATGTTTATCATGGTTTTAGAGACTGAGATTTTGCTACACAGTATAAAACATTTTATATTTAAGGTCTGGTAAATATGTTATTATTCAGAAGGAAATGATGGCTGATTATGTTCAGGGAAATTCTCAAGGACATTAACCATCAATCAGGACATAAAGCTAATGCTTGATATTAGTGGGCTGATCTGAACAAATTAGATGATGATCCAGACTATCTTTAGTAATAATTAATACAGGATTTAATAAGATTTATGACTCAGAAAATAAGCAAATTGGAATGTTAACATAATGAAAACTGCAATCTTATTCGAAACACGTTCATAATGTAAACAAGCAGTATGTGTTTCACCTTCTATGGCATGTTGCCAGCTTCCAGGTGAATTAAATGTTACTACAATTTATGTCAGAATGAGAGGTACATTCTCACTTTTTTTCCTAGTTTTTTGTTCTTTTCTTCTTCTTCTTCTTTTTGTTAAGTGTACCTATTCCCTACTTATGTGGTACAAATCAGAACTGACATCACTGATCTCCTGATAACAGCCTTCTTTGGGCCTGGATTATTTCTTCTAAATTAACAGAAAAAAGAAGAGAATGCCTCATAGTCCCCTTTTTGCTTCTTTGTGGCTTGGCTCACTTTCCGTCTTCTGGATTCTGTTCATTTGCATTCTCCAAGTAGTTATTTGAGATGTCATGGATTGCTTAAAATGCACAGAACAGAGAATTTGCTTCTGGCCACTCTTAACACATTCAAAACAAAGTATAAGCACTATCCATTCTAAACACAGAAGAAAGAGCTAAGCTTTTCCAATGCCTTGGAGTCATAAGAAAGAAAATAAGTGTCCCCTTGTCAGATTCTTACTCTGTTTGTAGATGTCTTACTTCATTTTTAAAGGAGATAAACCTGGATTGAATCAGCAGTAAAATTTAGATGTCCTTTAGTTGGTTCACCCTTAACCATAAAGAATTCTTACACCAACCTTGTTAGTATTTTTTGATCAATGATCATTTTTAGCATATTGTGCTAAGTTGTAAAATATGAAAGTATGTCTCTAAAAAAATGTTACTAGCATATTTTTTTTCTTAAGAGTGTTATGCTGTATGTATGGAAATGACATGTAAGGATAACATTATATTCAATTTAGTGTTCATGATTAGGCATCCATTTTAGCTGAGACCAAATTTTTAAAATGATTAACATTACAAGAACATTCTACTTTATTTTACACCGAATTGAGAATAGAGATGCATTTTGTTTCTTGATAGACCAGTCTTTGAGATAAAGGAAATAGTTTTAACTTTCTTTTCATCCCATTCAATTAGTGTGACATTATACAGTAATCCTACCTTATCCACTAGGGGATAGTTCCCAAGACCCTCAGTGGATGCCTGAAACCTCAGATATTAGCAAACCCCATAAATGCTATGTATTTTTCTATATGTATATATGGCAAAATTTAATTTATAAATTAGGCACGGTAAGAGATTAACAATATCAATAATAAAACACAACAATTATAACAATATACTATAAGAAAATTGCTAACCCAATCGGAGATGGCTGATTAAGAGCAGCTCTGGATTGCAGCTCCCAGTGAAAGCACGGAGGGTGAGTGGATGCTGCATTTCCAAACAGATTTTTACTGCCCACAGACCAGGAGACTCCCAGGTGGAGGAGCCCTATGGGTCATCAGTGCAGCTGTTTTGGCTGGCAAGGTGGGTCTCCACACAAAATACATGAGTCCGGGTGCCATTTTAGCTGGTGACTGGAGCACCTGGGAGACAGAGTCACCCATTCAACTGATAAAAATGGCACTGAAATATAGAGCCAGTCCAGGAGATTCCTAGGCAAAAAAGCACCACGAATCTCCAGCACGGCTGCTTCAGCCAGTGTGGTGGGTCACTACACAGGAAATCACACAGATCCCAACACCTTTTGAACAGGTGACTGGAATGCCTCGAAGACAGAGTCACCCATTCAACTGATAAAAAGGCAACTGAAACAGGGAGCCAGGCCAGGAGATTCCCGAGTGAAAATGTACCATGAACCCCCAGTGCAGCTGTTTCAGCTGGTGCAGCGGGTCTCTGCACAAAATCTCACACAAATCCGGGCGCCTTTTCAACTGGCGACTGGAACACCTGAGAGACAGATTGCCCGTTCAACTGAAAAAACGGGGACTGAAATAGGGAGCTAGGCCAGGAGATTCCCCAGGGAAAAAGCGCCATGTGTCTCCAGCAGCTATTTCAGCTGGCGCAGCGGATCTACGCACAAGACATCACACAAATCCAGGCACTGTTTCAACTGGTGACTGGGATGCCTATGAGACAGTCGCCCATTCAAGTGAAAAAAAAAAAAAAAATTGGGTCTGAGGCAGGGAGCCAGGTGATCAGGTTCTGCTGGTCCCACCTCCACAAGAAACAGCAATCTGAAATGCTCTGGTCTGAGAGTTTCACAGCAAGCACAGCTGAACCCAGGATGGTCCAGCTCTGTGGCAGAGGGGCATCTGCCATTACTAAGGCAGTCCACCACTATTGAGGTAGTCTGCCATTGCTGAGGTGGCCCGCCATTGCCAAGGCAGTCCGCCACTACAGAGAGAGTCCACTATTACAGAGGTGGGCAACCACTGCACAGGCAGTTCTAACTATACCCCTATAAACAGGACTGCAGGGAAGTTCACACAGCAGCTGGGTGGAGTGCACAGCAGCTCAGCCACACTTCTGCAGGCAGCCTGTGAATAGGCTGACTCCTCTCTGGGCAGGGCAGCCCTGAAAAAAGGCAGCAGCATGACAGAAACTTATAAATAAAGCTCTACCTTCCTGGAACAGAGCGCCTGGGGGAAAAAAAAAAGGCATTTATGAGTTCTGCTAGAGCAGACGTGAAGGTACCTGCCCAGCAGCTCTGAATGGAACAACAGAGCCCACAGCTAAGCACTTGAGCTCCTATAAAGGACAGACTGTTTCCTCAAGCAGCTCCATGACACCCATATATCCAAAGAGTCATGACATAAAGGAGAGCTCACACTGATATCTGGCAGGTATCCATCTGGGACAAAAATAACAGAAGAATAAACTGGCAGCAACACTTATTGTTCTGCAGCCACTGCAGGTGATCCCCAGGCAAGTAGGGCCTGGAGTGGACCTCCAGCAGTCCTACAGCAGAGGGGCCTGACTGTTAGAAGGAAAACTAAGAAACAGAGAGAAATAACTTCATCATCAACAAACTGGATGTCCACTCACAGACCCCATCTGAAAGTCACCAACTACAAAGACAACAGGTAAATAAATACACAAAGATGTAAATAAACGAGTGCAAAAAGGATGAATCACCCAAAATCAAAACCCCTCTCCGCCTCCAAGGGATCACAACTCCACACCAGCAAGGGAACAAGGCTGGATGGAGAATGAGCCTGACGAATTGACAGAAACATGCTTCAGATGGTGGATAATAAGAAACTTTTCTGAGCCATAAGAACTTGTGCTAACCCAATGCAAAGAAACTAAAAACCTTGAAAAAAGTTTTGATGAAATGCTAATGAGAATAAACAGCTTACATAGGAATATAAATGAATTGATGGAGCTGAAAAACACAACATGAGAACTTTGAGAAGTATACACAAGTTTGAATAGCTGAACTGACCAAGCAGAAGAAATGATATCAGAGGTCAAAGATCAACTCAATGAAATAAAATGAGAAGGCAAGATTAGAGAAGAAAGAGTAAAAATAAATGAAAAAGCCCTCCAAGAAATATAGGACTATGTGAGAAGACCTAACTACATTTGATAGGTGTACCTGAATATGACAGAGAGAATGAATCCAAGCTGGAAAATACTCTTCAGGATATTATCCAGGAAAACTTCCCCCATCTAGCAAGGCAGGCCAATATTTAAGTCCAGGAAATACAGAGAACACCACAAAGATAATTCCTCAAGAAGAGCAACCCCAAGGCACATAACTGTCAGATTCACCAGGGTGAAATGAAGAAGAAAATGCTAAGGTTGGGTTACCCACAAAGGGAAGCCCTTCAGATTCACAACAGACCTCTCAGCAGAAACCCTACAAGCCATAAGAGAGTGGGGGCTAATATTTAACATCTTTAAAGAAAAGAACTTTCAACCCAGAATTTGATATCCGGCCAAACTAAGCTTCATAAGCAAAGGAGAAATAAAATCCTTTACGAACAAGCAATTACTGAGAGATTTCATCACCACCAGGCCTGCTTTACAAGAGCTCCTGAAAGAAGCACTAAACATAAAAATGAACAACGAGTACCAGCCACTCCAAAAACATACCAAATGGTAAAAAGCATAGACACAATAAAGAAACTGCATCAACTAACGGGCAGAACAGCCAACTAGCATCAAAATGGCTGGATCAAATTCAAACGTAACAATATTAACCCTAAATGTAAATGGGCTAAATAACCCAATCAAAAGACACAGAAAGGCAAATGGATAAAAAGCCAAAACCCATCAGTGTGCTGTACCCAGGAAATGTATCTCACAGGCAAAGATACACAGAGACTCAAAATAAAGGGATGGAGGAAGATTTACCAAGCAAATGAAGAGTAAAAAAAAGCAGGAATGCAATCCTAGTCTCTGATAAAATAGACTTTAAACTAACAAAGATCAAAAGAGACAAAGAAGGACATTACATAATGGTAAAAGAATCAATGCAACAAGAAGAGCTAACAATACTAAATATATACACACCCAATACAGGAGCAACCAGATACATAAAGCAAGTTCTTAATGACCTATAAAGAGACTTAGACTCCCACACAATAATAGTGGGAGTCTTTAACACTCCACTGTCAATATTAGACAGATCAACAAGATAGAAAATTAACAAGGATATTCAGGACTTGAACTCAAACCTGGACCAAGCAAATCTAATAGACATTTACTGAATTCTCCATCCCAAATCCACAGACTATACATTCTTCTCAGCACCACATCACACCTACTCTAAAACTGGCCACATAATTGGAAGTAAATCACTCCTCAGGAAATGCAAAAGCACGGAAATCAAAACAGTCTCTCAGACCACAGTGCAATCAAGATAGAACTCAGAATTCAGAAACTAACTCAGAACCGCATAGCTTCATGGAAACTCAACAACTGACTCCTGAATGTTGACTGGATAAACAATGAAATGAAGGCAGAAATAAAGATGTTCTTCAAAACCAATGAGAAGGAAGACACAACATATTGGAATCTCTGGGATGCATTTAAGGCAGTGTCTAGAGGAAAATATAAAGAAATAAACGCCCACATGAGAAGCAAGGAAACATATAAAATTGACACCTTATCATCAAAATTGAAAGAGCTAGAAGAGCAAGATCAATAAAACTCAAAAGCTAGCAGAAGACAAGAAATAACTAAGATCACAGCAGAACTGAAGGAGATAGAGACACAAAAATCCCTTCAAAAAAATCAATAAATCCAGAAGCTGGTTTTTTGAAAAGATCAACAAAATAGACCAACCACTAGCCAGATTAATAAAAAAGAAAAGAGAATAACCAAATTGATGCAATAAAAAATGATAAAGGAGATATCACCACAGATTCCACAGAAATACATACCATCATCAGAGGTTATTACAAACAACTCTATGCATATAAACTAGTAAACCTGGAAGAAATGGATAAATTCCTGGACACTTGCATCCTCCCAAGCCTAAACCAGGAAGAAGTCGAATCCCTGAATAGACCAATAACAAGCGCTGAAGTTGAGGCAACAATTAATAGACTACCAACCAAAAAAAGCCCAGGTCCAGTTGGGTTGACAGGCGAGTTCTACCAGACATACAAAGAGGAGGCGGTACCATTTCTTCTGAAACTATTCCAAACAATACAAAAAGAGGGAATCCTTCCCAAATCATTTTATGAGACCAACATCAGCCTGATACCAAAACCCAGCAGAAACTCAACAAGAAAGTAAAACTTCAGGCCAATATCCATGATGAACATAGATGCAAAAATCTTCAATAAAATACTGGCAAACCAATTGCAACAGCACATCAAAAAGCTTATGCACCATGACAAGTAAGCTTCATCCTGGAGATGCAAGGCTGATTCAACATATTCAAGTCACTAAACATAATTCACCACATAAACAGAACCAAAGACAAAAACTACATGATTATATCAACAGATGCAGAGGCGGCCTTTGAGAAAATTCAGCAGCCCTTTATGCTAAAAACCCTCAATAAACAAGGTATTGATGGAACGTATCTCAAAATAATAAAAGCTATTTACAACAAACCCACAGCCAATATCATACTGAATGGGCAAAAACCGGAAGCATTCCCTTTGAAATGTGGCACTAGACAAGGATGCCCTCTCTCACCACTCCTATTCTATATAGTATTGGAAGTTCAAGCTGGAACAATCAGGAAAGAAAAAGAAATAAAAGGTATTCAAATAGGAAAGGAGGAAGTCAAACTGTCTCTATTTGCAGACAACATGATTGTATATTTAGAAGACCCCATTGTCTCAGCCCAAAATCTCCTGAAACTGATAAGCAAATTCAGCAAAGTCTCAGAACACAAAATCAATGTGCAAAAATCACAAGCATCCCTATACACCAATAACAGACTTAAAGAGAGCCAAATCAAGAACGAACTGCCATTCACAATTGCTACAAAGAGAATAAAATACCTAGGAATGCAACTAACAAAGAATGTAAAGGACCTATTCAAGGACAACTACAAAACGTTGCTCAAGGAAATAAGAGAAGACACAAACAGATGGAGAAACATACCATGTTCATGGTTAGGAAGAATCAATATTGTGAAAACGGCCATACTGCCCTAAGTAATTTACAGATTTAACGCTATCCCCATCAAGCTGCCAATGACCTTCTTCACAGAACTGGAAGAAACCACCTTAAACTTCATATGGAACCAAAAGAGAGCCCAGATAGCCAAGACAATCTTAAGCAAAAAGAACAAAGCTGGAGGGATCACACTACCAGACTTCAAACTATATTACAAGGCTACAGTAATCAAAACAGCATGGTACTGTTACCAAAACAGAGATATAGAACAATGGAACAGAACAGAGGCCTTGGAGGCAATGCCACACATCTACAACCATCCGATCTTGGACAAACCTGACAAAAACAAGGAATGGGGAAAGGATTCCCTGTTTAATAAATGGTGTTCGGAAAACTGGGTAACCATGTGCAGAAAGCAGAAACTGAAACCCTTCCTGACATCTTACACTAAAATTAACTCCAGATGGATTAAAGACTTAAACATATGACCTAACACCATAAAAACCGTAGAAGAAAATCTAGGAAAAACCATTCAGGAAATAGGCATAGGCAAGGACTTCATAACTAAAACACCAAAAGCATTGGCAACTAAAGCCAAAATAGACAAATGGGACCTAATCAAACTCCACAGCTTCTGCACAGCAAAAGAAATAGTCATTAGAGTGAACCAGCAACCCACAGATTGAGAAAAAATGTTTGCAATCTACCCATCTGACAAAGGGCTAATATACAGAATCTATAGAGAACCAAAACATATTTACAAGAAAAAAACAAACAAGCCCATTCCAAAGTGGGTGAAGGATATGAATAGACACTTTTCAAAAGAAGACATATATGAGGACAACAAACATATAAAAAATGCTCATCATCACTGGTCATTAGAGAAATGCAAATCAAAACCACACTGACATACCATCACACGCCAGTTAGAATGGCGATCATTAAAAAATCTGGGGACAACAGATGCTGGAGAGGATGTGGAGAGACAGGAACACTTTTACCCTGTTTGTGGGAGTATATATTAGTTCAACCATTGTGGAAGACAGTTTGGTGATTCCTCAAGGACTTAGAAATAGAAATTCTATTTGATCCAGCAATCACATTACTGAGTATATATCCAAAGGATTATAAACTATTCTATCATAAGGACACATGCACATGAATGTTCACTGCACCACTGTTTACAATAGCAAAGACCTGGAACCAACCCAAATGCCCATCAATGATAGACTGGCAGGCAAAATGTGGTACATATACACCATGGAATACCATGCAGCTGTAAAAAAACAATGAGTTCCTGTCCTTTGTAGGGACATGGATGAACCTAGAAACCATCATTCTCAGCAAACTGACACAAGAACAATAAATCAAACATCACATGTTCTCACTCATAGGCAGGTGTTGAACAATAAGAACACTTGGACACAAAGAGGGGAGCATCACACACTGGGGTCTTTGGGGGAAGCTAAGGAGGGACAGCAGGGAGAGGGGAGTTGGGGAGGGATAATATGGGGAGAAATGCCAGATATAGGTTATGGGAAGGAAGGCAGCAAACCACACTGCCATGTGTGTGTACCTATTCAACAATCTTACATGTTCTTCACATGTACCCCAAAACCTAAAATACAATAAAAAAAAAAAGAAAAGAAAATTTATGTGAATGTGCCTCCCTTTCTCAAAATATCTTACTTTACTCACATAGTTTGGACCATATTTGACAGTGGGTAATTGAAATTAATAAATGCAAAACTGCATATAATGGGGACTACCATATATAATAATGCTCAAAGTAAGATCTTATTGAATGAATTAATGAATATATGAATTAACAGCTAGCAAATCGTAACAAATAAGCTGTATCGCTTGCTACTAATACGTCATTAGCAATAACAGTATTGTTAATTAAAAGCATTATGTCACAAGTCATGTTTAATTATTTTCCACTTCACATATGGTATATGGCTGAGATGTCACTATTCCTCAATAATGAACAAACATACCTTTAAATAAATTGTCTAGGATAATTTGACATTCATATAAGAAAACAGGAAACTGGATTCTCACCTTATTCCATACACAAAAATAAATTCCTGATCCATTTAAAACATTCATGTGAACTGAAAAATTATAAAGATTTTAAATATACTATGCCTGGGTGTGGTGGCTCATGCTTGTAACCCCAGCACATTGGGAAGCCAAGACAGGAGTATCACTTGAGCCCAGGAGTTCTAGACCAGCCTGGATAACACAGCAAGACCCCCGCCTCTACAAAAAACAAAAAGATTAACCAGACATGGTGGCACACCCCATAATTCCAGCTACTTAATGAGGCTAAGGTGAGAGGGTTACTTAAGCCCAGGAGGGCAAGGCTGCAGTGAGCCCTGATTTTTACTGCACTCCAAACTGGCAGACAGAGGGAGATTCCATCATTTATTTATTCATTTATTTGAGTAAAGAAAGTTTTCTTAATCAAAACACAGAGAATTCTAACTCCATTTAAAACCCCTGTTAAAGACATTTTAATGAAAGAAAAGAAGAATGAAAGATATTAACAATACATATTATTGACAAAGAAGAAAACTTCAGAATATGTTAAAAATTTCTAAAATCAGAATTCAGAAAAAAAAACAATAAAAAATAGGCAAGATACCTTTATAGTTTATAAAATGACTAGAACATATATAAAATAATCATAAATAACCAGGTAATGACAGTAAAAATCACTAAGTGATGCTCTTGCACATATGACATTAGCAAAAATAGAAAATGGTAACCGTAAGATAATTGATGATGCAGAACTACTTCGCACTCCTGAACAGGGTGTAAATGGGAAGAGTTTAGCTTTATCTGATAAAGTTGAAGGTGTACCTCTCTTAAAACCTAGAGAAACTCAGGAACATATACCCCAAAAATCATATCCAAGAGTATGTGTGGCAGAATTTTTTATGATAGTTAAAAATAGAATAGCTCAATTGGTGATTTAAAATAGTATGGCTGAATATACTGTTGTACATTTTCCAATGAATTTCAAGGAGAAATAGAAATAAATGATACAATAAAAAATGGATAAATCTACAATATAATTTTAATTAAACAAAAATCCACACAGCATAATTCCAATTATAGATTACAATAACAAAAATTATATTGTTTAGGGTTGTATTAAGAATTAATGAAATTTATTATGAAAGCAAGAAAATGATTATTACAAAAGTCAGAACTGTAACTGGAAATAAATAATCAGCACTGGCAAGAAAGGAAAGAAAAACAGGCATGGAGGGAAGCTGAAGGTTAGGTTTCCTCTGTTTTGGGTATTTATTTCAACAACACTGTACATTTCAATTAAATATTTAAAATAGTTCTTTGCTCAAAATAGGAGCTAGATATCTAATATGAAGAGATAAATTAATTAAACAACATGAAAACTGACAAAGATAGCAAACCAAAGAACAAGCAAAAGAGAGTCTTTCAAGATAAATTTTTGTAGGAACTACAGAAGGAGAAAGATCCAAGATGGCCAAACAGGAACAGCTCTGGGGTGCAGTTCCCAGTGAGAACAACAAAGAGGGTGAGTAATCACCACATTCCCAAACAAGTTATTACTGCCTACAGACCAGGAGATTCCTGGGCTGAAAAGTATCACACGTTTTCAGCACAGCTGTTTAAGCCAGAGCAGTGAGTCTCTGCACAAAAACTCAAACAAATTTGGGCAACCATTTCAACAGGTGTCTGGAACACCTGGGAGACAGAGCCACCCATTCGGCTGAAATGGGGAGCCAGGTCTCAGCAGGTCCCACCCCCACAAAGACCAGCAATCTAAAATGCTCTGGATTGAGAGTTTTGCAGCAAGTGCAGCTGGACCCGGAATGGTCCAGCTCTGTGGGTGGAAGGGTGTCCACTATTACCAAGGCACTCCACCACTACTCAGACAGTCTGCCATTGCTGAGGCAGTCCGCCAATGCTGAGGCAGTCCACCATTACCGAGGCAGTCAGCAATTACCAAGGTAGTCTGCCATTACTGAGGCAGACCACCATTACAGAGGCAGTCTGTCATTACTGAGGCAGTCCGTCATTACTGAGGCAGAACACCATTAACAAGGCAGCTCTATCTATACCTCTATAAACAACATTCACAAGGCAGCTGGGCAGAGCCCACGGGAGCTCATCAATGCCTCCGCTGGCAGACTGTGACTAGGGTACCTCCTAGCTGGGCAGGTCATCTCTGAAAAAAGGCAGCAGCACTTCAGCAAATTTATTTATAAGTTAAAGACCCACCTTTCCAGGACAGAGTACCTGGGGAAAAAGGAGGTTATGAATTCTGCTGCAGCAGACTTAAATGTACCTGCCCAGCAGCTCTGAACAGAAAAACGGAGCTCACAGCTCAGGACTTGAGCTCTTATAAGGGTCAGACTGTCTCCTCAAGCAGCTCTTCAACCCCGTATATCCAAAGAGAAACCTCATAAAGGAGAGTTCAGGCTGACATCTGGCAGGTATCCTTCTGGGACAAAGATAACAGAAGAAGAAACTGGCAGAACCCCTTACTGTTCTGCAGCCGCCATAGGTGATCCCCAGGCAAGCAGTGTCTGGAGTGGACCTCCAGCAGTCCTACAGCAAAGAGGCCTGACTGTTAGAAGGAAAACTAAAAAACAGAAAGAAATAAATTCATCAACAAAAAAGGACATCCACTCAGAGACCCCATCCAAAAGTCACCAACTACAAAGACCACAGGTAGATACATCCACAAAGATGGGAAAAAAAACCAGTGCAAAAGGATGAAAACACCCAAAACCATAATAACGCTCCTCCTCTAAGGGATCGCAACTCCTTACCAGCAAGGGAACAAGGCTGGATGGAGAATGAGTCTGATGAATTGACAGAAACAGCCTTCAGAAAGTGGGTAATAACAAACTTCTCTGAGCTAAAAGAACATGTTTTAACCCAATGCAAAGAAACTAAGACCCTTGAAAAAGGGTTTGACAAAATGATAACAAGAATAGATAGCTTAAAGAAGAATATAAATGACCTGATAGAGCTGAAAAACACAACACAGGAACTTCACAAAGCATACACAAGTTTCAACAGCTGAATCGACCAAGCAGAAGAAAGGATATCAGAGGTCGATGATCAACTCAATGAAATAAAATGAGAAGGCAAGATTAGAGAAAAAAGAGTGAAAAAAAAATGAACAAATCCTCCAAGAAATATGGGATTATGTGGAAAGACCTAATCTACATTTGATAGGTGTACCTGAATGTGACAGAGAGAATGAATCCAAGCTGGAAAATACTCTTCAGGATATTATCCAGGAAAACTCCCCCAACCTAGCAAGGCAGGCCAACATTCAAGTCCAGGAAACACAAAGAACACCACAAAGATATTCCTGAAAAACAGCAAAGCAATGGCACATAATCATCAGATTCACCAGGGTTGAAATGAAGGAGAAAATGCTAAGGGCAGCAAGACAGAAAGGTCGTGTTACCCACAAAGGGAAGTCCATCAGACTCAAGTTGGATCTCTTGGCAGAACCCCTACAAGCCAGAAGAGAGTGGGGACCAATATTCAACATCCTCAAAGAAAAGAACATTCAACCTAGAATTTCATATCCAGCCAAACTAAGCTTCATAAGGAAAGGAGAAACAAATTCCTTTATGAATAAGCAATTGCTGAGAGGTTTCGTCACCACCAGGCCTGCCTTACAAGAGCTCCTGAAAGAAGCACTAAACATAGAAAGGAACAACCCATACCAGCCACTAAAAAATGACCAAATGGTAAAGACCATCAAAACAATGAAAAAAATATGCCAACTAATGGGCAAAACATCCAGCTAGCCTCAAAATGGCGGGACCAAATTCACATATAACAATATTAACCTTAAAGGTAAATGGGCTAAATGCCCCAGTCAAAAGACACAGCCTGGCAAATTGGATAAAAAGTCAAAACCCATCAGTGTGCTGTATCTTGGAAACCCATCTCACATGGAAGGACACACACAGGCTCAAAATAAAGGGATGGAGGAAGATTTACCAAGCAATTGGTGAACAAAAAAAAGCAGGAGTTGCAATTCTAGTCTCTGTTGAAATAGACTTTAAATCAACAAAGATCAAAAGAGACAAAGAAGGACATTACATAATGGTAAAAGGATCAATGCAACAAGAAGAGCTAATGATCCTAAATAAATATATGCACCCAATACAGGAGCACCCAGATACATAAAGCAACTTCTTAATGACCAAGAAAGACACTTACACCCCGACACAATAATAGTGGGAGACTTTAACACTCCACTGGTAATATTAGACAGATGAATGAGACAGAAAATTAACAAAGATATCCAGAACTTGAACTCAGATCTGGACCAAGCAGACCTAACAGACATCCACAGAACTCTACACCCCAAATCCACAGAATATACATTCTTCTCAGCACTACATCACATGTACCCTAAAATTGATCACAGAATTGGAAGTAAACCACTCCTCAGCAAATGCAAAAGAACAGAAATCATAATAAACAGTCTCTCAGACCACAGTGAAATCAAATTAGAACTCAGGATTAAGAAATGAACTCAGAACTGCACAATTTCATGGAAACTGAACAACTGTTTCCTGAATGTCAACTGGATAAACAATGAAATGAAGGCAGAAATAAACATGTTCTTCGAAACCAACAAGAATGACTACACAACATAGCAGAATCTCTGGGACACATTTAAAGCAGTGTCTAGAGGAAAATTTACAGCAAGAAATGCCCACATGAGAAGCAAGGAAAGATCTAAAATTGACACCCTATCATCAAAATTGAAAGAGCTAGAAGAACAAGATCAAATTAACTCAAAACCTAACAGAAGACAAGAAATAATTAAGATCAGAGCAAAACTGAAGGAGATAGACACACAAAAAACCCTTCAAAAAATCAATAAATCCAGGAGTCAGTTTTTTGAAAAGATCAACAAAATAGACCACTAGCTAGATTAAAAAAAAGAGAGAGAAGAATCAAACAGACCCAATAAAAAACAATAAAGGGGATATCACCACAGATACCACAGACATAGAAACTACCATCAGATATTACTACAAACAACTCTATGCACAAAAACCAGTAAACCTGGAAGAAATGGATAAATTCCTGGACACTTGCACCCTCTCAAGCCTAAACCAGGAAGAAATCAAAACCCTGAATAGACAAATAACAAGGGTTGAAGTTGAGACAGCAATTAATAGCCTGCCAACCAAAAAAAGCCCAGATCCAGATGGGTTGATAGCCAAATTCTACCAGACATACAAAGAGGAGCTGGTACCACTCCTTCTGAAACTATTCCAAACATTCTAAAAGATGGAATCCTTCCCAAATCATTTTATGAGACCAACATCATCCTGATAGCAAAACCCAGCACAGACTCAACAAAAAAAGAAAACTTCAGGCCAATAGCCATGATGTAAAAATCTTCAATAAAATACTGGCAAACTGATTGCAACAGCACATCAAAAAGCTTATCCATCATGATCAAGTAGGCTTCATCCCAGGGATGCAAGGCTGGTTCTGTAATAACCTAGTTTCTGTTTGCCTAGCTGACTCCATCTCAGCAGTAAGCTCTAGCTTCACTTCTCCCTCCCTGCCTCGGCCCCCACAGGTGTATTACTGGGTCACACTACATTCAAAGCTTTGAGCTGTTGAGAGTGGTTCACAGTGTTCACAGTACCTGTAACCATCATAACCACATCCTTCTTGGCAAGTCTACCTGCTATTGTGAATACCCTCCTTGGTGAATGATTGTATGGAAAGATCCCCCTGCTACCCTCCTTAGTGATTGTATGAAAACACTCTTAGCAACCAACAATCCTGGCAACCTCCTGCCCCATGGTTACCAGCTACTGTATCTAACTTGCTTATTCTGCTTCTGTAAAATTCTGCTTCAGATAGGCTCCCCCTCCCCTACCTAAATCAAGGTATAAAGGGACATCAAGCCCCTTCCATGGGCCAAGAGATTTTGAGCATGAGCTGACTCTCAGTTGCTGGTTAATAAAGGACTCTTAATTTGGAATTCAGAGCATGGCATCTTCCTTCTGACTTGCTCAGTTACAACAGTTCAACATATGCAAGTCTATAAACATAATTCACCACATAAACAGAACCAAAGACAGAAACCTCATGATTACCTCAATAGATGCAGAGAAGGCGTTCAACAAAATTCAACAGCCCTTTATGCTAAAAACTCAATAAACTAGGTATTGATGGAATGTATCTAAAAATAATGAAAGCCATTTATGAAAAACCTGCAGCCAATATCATACTGAATGGGCAAAAACTGGAAGCATTCCCTTTGAAATCTGGTACTAGACAAGGATGCCCCCTCTCACCACTCCTATTCAATATAGTATTGGAAATTCTAGCCAGAGCAATCAGACAAGAAAAAGAAATAAAGGGCATTCAAATAGGAAAGAAGGAGGTCAAATTCTCTCTACTTGCAGAGGACATGATTGTATGTTTAGAAGACCCCATCGTCTCAGCTCAAAATCTCCTGAAACTGATAAGCAACTTGAGCAAAGTCTCAGGATACAAAATCAATGTGCAAAAATCATATGCATTCCTATACACCAATAACAGACTTAAAGAGAGCCAAATCAAGAACGAACTGCCATTCACCATTGCTACAAAGAAAATAAAATGCTTAGCAATACAACTAACAAAGGATGTAAAGAAACTTTTCAAACTACAGAGAACTACAAACCACTGCTCAAGAGAAAAAGAGAGGACACAAACAGATGGAAAAACATTCCATGCTCATGGTTAGGAAGAATATATATTGCGAAAATGGCCATATTGCCCAAAGTAACTTATAGATTCAACGCTATCCCCATCAAGCTACCTATTACCCTCTTCACAGAACTGGAAAAAAAAACACCTTAAACTTCATATGGAACCAAAAGAGGGCCCACATAGACAAGACAATTCTAAGCAAAAAGAATAAAGCTGGTGGCATCACACTACCTGACTTCAAACTATACCACAAGGCTACAGTAATCAAAACAGCATGGTACTGGTACCAAAACAGAGATATAGACCAATGGAACAGAACAGAGACCTCAGAGGCAATGCCACACATCTATAACCATCTGATCTTTGAAAAACCTGACAAAAACAAATAATGGGGAAAGGATTACCTGTTTAATAAATGGTATTGGGAAAGCTGGCTAGCCATGTGCAGAAAGCTCAAACTGGACCCCTTCCTAACATGTTACACTAAAATTAACTCTACATGGATTAAAGACTTAAACATAAGACCTAACACCATAAAAACCCTAGAAGAAAATCTAGGCAAAACCATTCAGGACATAGGCACAGGCAAGGACTTTATGACTAAAATACCAAAAGCACTGGCAGCAAAAGCCAAAATAGACAAATGGGATACCATTAAACCCCATAGCTCTGTACAGCAAAAGAAACAATCATTAGAGTGAACCAGCAACAAATAGGATGGGAAAAAATGTTTGCAATCTACCCATCTGACAAAGGGCTAATAACCAGAATCTATAAAGAACTAAAACAGATTTACAAGAAAAACACAAACAAACCCATTCAAAAGTGGGCAAAGGATATGAACAGACCCTTTTCAAAAGAAGACATTTATGAGGCCAACAAACATATTTTAAAAATGCTCATTATCACTGGTCATTAGAGAAATGCAAATCTAAACCACATTGAGATGGTATCTCATGCCAGTTAGAATGGTGATCATTAAAAAATCTGGAGACAACAGATGCTGGAGAGGATGTGGAGAAATAGGAACACTTTTACACTGTTGGTTGGAGTGTAAACTAGTTCAAACATTTTGGAAGGCAGTGTGGTGATTCCTCAAGGACCTAGAAATAGAAATTCCATTTGACCCAGCAATCCCATTACTGGGTATATATCCAAAGGATTATAAATGGTTCTATTATAAAGACACATGCACACGTATGTTCACTGCGGAACTGTTTACAATAGCAAAGACATGGAATAGAGCCAAATGCCCATGGATGATAGAATGGACAAGGAAAATGTGGCACATATACACCAAGGAATAATATGCAGCCATAAAAAACAATGAGTTCGCATCCTTTGTAGGGACATGGATAAATCTGGAAACCATCATTCTCAGCAAGCTGACACAAGAACAGAAAATCAAACACCGCATGTTTTCACTCATAGGCTGGTGTTCAATAATGAGAATACATAGACATAGGGAGGGGAGCATCACACACTCCAGTCTGTTGGTGGCGGAATAGGGGAGGTACAGGGGATTAGGGAGGTTGGGGAGGGATAACATGGGGAGAAATGCCAGATATAGGTGACAGGGGGATGAAGACAGCAAACCACATTGCCATGTAGGTATCTATGCAACAATCCTGCATGTTCTGCACATGTACCCCAGAACCTAAAGTGCAATTATATATATAGTTCTTTACATATGTGTTTGTGTGTGTGTGCATAAAGAGCTACAGAAAATTGTGTGTTTAAGGGTGGAAATTATTAGCATTACTAGAAGGAAATTTACGAATCCAATTTAGTTAGTCATATATAAGTACATTCAACAAATAGAAAAATGACAAATCCTCTGCTCTGAGGATTTGGATTAGGAAGCCAGAGAGCAGATGCATTTGAAACACTTTGATTATAGAAATAATGGGGATTTGGTGATTTGATACACAGCAGGACAAAGGTGGTGGCAAGGATGATGCTTGGACTCTTTCTCTGGACCTCCCAATGATTGCAGACCATTAATGGAGACAGAAATATCAGGGAAGACTAGATTTGGAAAAAGAATGAGGAAGGAGGCAGAGTTATAAAAGTGATACAAATGTTTGTGTAGAATGCCTGCAAAATTTGAAAAATATAGACATCAATGATACTGTTGTTTGTGTTTGGAGTTCTTAGCAGAAGAATAGTCTGGAAATATGCATTGGGGGATTATCAATGGAGAAATTATACTCAAAATCCTAAGAAATGATAAGACTGTTGGGGGAAAGAGTTTACAGCTTGTCATGAAAAGCCCCAAATGCCGAGTTCTGGAAAAATTCTGAATTTAGAAACGAGATTAAGAAGGGAGTTTTTTCAATGGAGACAAAGAAATAGAAACAAGAAAAGTGATTTCACTAAATAAAAAGAGTGTTTCAGGAAGGAGAGAATAAGGGTAGTTGCCTGAAGACTTCTTTGAGGATTTGGTATCTGAATTGTTACCTAAATGACAAGTGGGATCTGGAATGGCAGGTGTGATAATGAATAGCATCCCCTGCTAAGGAAACCCTGAGGAGGAGAGAGAATTCAAAAAGCATGCAACCTGACTCACAGGTATTTGCTTGGATTTTATATGGAAGTTAACTGAACTATAGGGAGGTATGTTATATGTAGGAGGTGAGAAAAGCAATAAAGAGATTTTTATTTTGCATATTTAACTATTTTATTTTTTTTTCTACTATTGTAGTGGTACAACTAGGAGAGAAGAGAGTCATAAATGTGAGTATAGAAGACAGTTACTTGTAGTAAGAGAGAAATTCTGGACAATACTGTACTGTAATCCATATGCATTTAAGTTGAAGCTTGATGGATGTTAGGATCCAAACACTGTTAGGAGAAATTGTTTCCAAGTGTAAAATAAATACAGATTTGACTGACTGATTAATCTCCATCTTTCTGACTTAATAGAGGCAGGCTCAGTGATGCTCAGATTTTCTCTCAGAGTTTCACAATCTATTTGAATAGACATGGGAAGAGGGAAGTCTCTACTGATAAAATTTTCAGCAGTAATTTCATATTTGAAACAAATTTTCCACTTGGCTATAATAAAAAATGTTCATAATACTTTAGGCTATACCTAAAATCCTCAAATCATGTTGGTCAACTCCAGATCCAAATTGCTCCTGAAAATGTTCATCTTAAAATAAATTTGTGATTTACTTTTAGTTTCCAGATATTTTTTAGAGTTTAAAGCTTTCCAACACCCAAAAATAGTGACAAGAAAAGCTTTTAGGAGTCACAGTACTGTGTAAAACATTTCACTTATTTTCATGAAAATGTAATGGCAAAATTTCTCATTTATTATGCTCTGTACATTTATACAAGGCACAAATAGTGTGATTTGAGGATTAAATATTTGCCAGCTAGCTAGCAAATGATTAATAATGTTCCTGTCATTTTGGAAATTAGTCAAGAATTACTACATTTATTGACAGAATGCTCTATGAATTTGCCAAATATTTTCCTCAGTGCTTTGTACTGTAACTCTACATAGTTCTAAAGATTAACAGTCTTAGCTTGATTTTTGTGGCAGGACACTAGACAATATCCTTTAGATAATGCACCAGTTTCTTTTTAAAATTTGGTTACATATAAATAAAGTCCTACTATAGGAGGCATTTCCATCTGTAAACAAAATTCTATGTGCATTAAAGTTTCCCTTGATTCTTACTTCATCTGTTGACTCTGAAGTCAGAAAAGCTAAAAGCAGTAGCTGTTTCTAGTACCCAGTAGGTGGTGCTTTCAACCAGAGTTTGACAGTCCTGGCTCTGCTTCTACTCTCTGTATCCTCGTCTTAATAACTGTCCAGAGATGCATCTGAAATCAATTTGAATTAAGAAAACTGGCTTGGCTTTTCATATTAAATCTTCAAGTCCATCAATAATGAACAAATATTACTAGTTTAAAAATGGTAATGTCTTACTACACACTTTTAAAAGTAAGTAAAATACATAAAAACAACATTCCTCTTTCCTTATTTCTATATTTTAACTTTTTTCTTTATTTCCTTTGTAGAACCAGCACAGCTACCAATAAGAAAGCCAGGTTCTTTCTCATGGTATGTACCTGTTCCTGATACATTTGTCAAGTTTTTCTTCACAAAAGTAGTTTCTTGGTTGTATGAAAAACAACAACAACATAGAAATCTTCACCTACGTCCCACTCTAAATGGGAGACATGTTTCACTTTGTAAAGTTTTGTGAACCTCTGATAATGAGGAAAAGTCAAGTGGCACTTTCCATGTGAATTCACCAAACGTATGCTTTTGATTTATGGGTAAAATTACTTGCTGAGAGCTAAAGGCTGACCTCTGCCAACCGAACATTCACCTTAAATCTCCCATTCTAATCACTTTTCCTTATATTATGCTAGTATGTAGGATTACCTGTTTAAAACCCCAATTGTGGAACAGAAGACAGGAAGGAGTTGGATGGGTTCAAATAATTTTGCATTATGAGATCCACATATGATTTAAATCAGAAAAACAAGGATAAAACAATGAGTAGCTTGGATTCACATTTCATCTCTAATCTCCCCTATCTCTAATCACTACTGGGGAAGGCAATCATGGTTTTAACTCTTACTTACCTAATTCTGATATATTGATCCTTAAAATTTTCCTGTAAATTTAAAACTTACTGATTATACATATATTTATGGGCTGCCCAGTGATTCTCAAATTTAACTCTGCCTGAAAAAGACCTGTGCCTTCTTCCCAACACCTGTGAATCCAAATTGAAAAAATTCTGAAGCTGCAACCTCAGAATTCTTATTCAGTAGATCTGATATGGAGCCAAATTCACAGGTAATTTTGAGAACAGTGTATGTCACTTCCATCCATGCCATTTTTCACAAACATTTTCAGATAACAGATTTATAAATTATGAATAAAACAACATAGTCCCCTGCAATATTTCTAGGAAGCATCTGAAACATGGGATCTCACTGTACTGGTTCACTTGTACACGTGGAAGGAATGCCAGCATCCTGCTCCCTAAGTTATCAATGTTCAAATATGGTAAATATATTCTATTTTTGTCTTTAAATGAATATCGTTTATACCGTTTGTGCATCATTCACTAGAAATGCGGTTGTTTGATGAAGAATGAAAGGGGTGTCATAGACTTAGTGAAGACGTTTGCCTTCCAAACTTGTATGTCTAAGTCACAGGATGTACGTATGGTGTATCTCTATTTCTTGCTTGTCCTTTTGTTATACTTGACACAACCTTCTTTCCAGCTACACATCAAATCATCACCAAATTCCTATTATTTCTACATCCAAAATGTTTCGAACCTTCTTCAAGCTTAGTCCTTTTATCTTTGAAGCTCAATGAAGTGTTTTCTTGTGTTCTTGCATATATGAGTATAGTGATATCAACTACATTTCATTACCAAATTATAACATAGTAAGAAGTTGAATTAACATGAATTACTACATAGAATACATATACTACATAATAATTTTTAATGCTTTTTTTAGCTGATTTTAAAACTTCCTGGGCTTATACAATATTAAACATTTCTCACATGACTATTGAGGAAAAGATAAAAATAAAATGAGACAAACAAAAGACAAGGCGAATATTCTGTTTCATTTCTGTAGCTTAATCTCCATGTTTCCAAATAACTTCTAAAAACTATTTCCTTTGGGTTTTTGGAGGGTTTTGTGGGGCCCCAACTAACAGCACCTTTTTTGCTCCAAAATGACTAACCTGATTTATAAAATAAACAAGGAAAGATAAAACTGCGAAGGCACAAATATCAACTTTAAAAATTATTATTCCATCTCTGGACAAGCAGTCTTATAATACAAGACCAAGAATTAGTCACAATTAACTAACTAGTGATAAGCAGGACTGGAAAAGTGCAGGGTTTCCTGAGTGGGAAGCCTGCCCTTGTCATGAAGGCACAGTCCAGAACACGTGGGTACTGTCGGCAGAAGAGGGAAAAGTGCACCAGACTACAGATTTAGAATTTCTCTCTCTAGTCTTACTAGTCAGGATCAGTTACTCCTCTACCCGAGAAGAGGAATCAGTAGAAGGCAGAGAGGATAAAGAAACTGCATCCAATTGAAAACCAAAAACAAATAGGAGGAATAGTCCCCTTTATAGTGCACTGGATATTGGTTCTTGTCATTTGCATATAACAATGTTTTAGTCAGTCAGTCTAAGAAGAAAAGCAGTTTACCAAAATACATTTTGGAACCTTTGTACAACAGTTTATTTTCTTCATTATAGAATATTAAATAAGTCAGGAAAAATTAATTAAATCATTCTGCACCCAAGGTTGATAACTTGTATTCTATTTTCAATCAAAAATTATAACCAGTTACATCATTCTAGAGAGCATAAGAAATTCTGCAGTAAGATTACATTTTGACAAGATGTTTCCATAATAAAAAGTGAAAACAGAGATACCCAAATTTTGAATATTATTCCCTTTTCCATTATCAAATTATCAGGTAAAACTCAAAATCAAATATTATATCTCCTCACAAACTAAACTTCTCAGACATTTAATTCCAAAGGAATTAAATCCAAAATCAAAATACCTTGACCATGTGAGTAAAATCTCCAAAATTATTTCCCCATTGTTTTGTTATTCTTTTTAATCTCTGTTAGAAGTATAACAATGACTGAATTTAGTTGGTATGCATTCAACAGTTCCAGTGTCTTCTGTCTTATAATGGACTGAGTATACATTTTTAAGACTTCTAAAATTATATTATTTTAGTACCAAACCTTGACTTCACTTTTAAGGACTTTTTTTCCCCTCTGTACTTTAAATCTGTATTTTTTTGACCTTCCACTTCTAACAGATAACAGCAGCATCTACAGAAATGTATCAAGAAAATATATGTGCCTTTTTTCTTTGATTTACCCCCTACATTTATTCATTAACCAATACCTGCGACTGTACTAACTCTTCGTGCCTGATCAAGAACAGATTATTGTGTCTCTTTCACTCCTGATATCCAATCACTAACTTAATTTCAACTATTTCTCAAATCTACATGGCTACATTCTTAGTTCATACTATAATTATCCCTCATTTGGATTACTGTGAGAGTAACCCTTCCTTTTAGAACAGATAAAAAGCTCTATGTCTGTCCAAGACATCATTCTTTGCCTTGGGTTATAAAGCATCCTGTCTCTTACTCAAGAACTTTGAAATACATGGAAATGTATCTATTTATATTTCAATTTCTTCTGTACAGGGAAACACATAAGAAAATGGGAATATGTAGACAAATTTAATTAGCTGTATTCCTTATCAATGCTTTCTTTGCTGTTTGCCTATTTTCTTCTGTGTAATAATATTCACAGCAGAAAACATAGTATCTTGAATGTAATTATCTTAACAACAATTAAATCAGGAATTTTGCTCAGAGTAAAACACTGTACTCAACATTTGTTAAGTCGCAGAGATTAGCAATTTGAAAATCATGTTTTATCTGTCCTAGCAGAATGGTCACAAATATGATGAGGCAACCAGAAGTTAACAGAAATCATTGGCTATCTTAGCAGGTCTCTTAAGTGTGGTCTGGTTCCAGTTAACTAAATCTGGATAGCAGGATGTCACTGCAGAAGTGATGGAGAGAAAAACTCAATTAACTTTACTTCTACTAGCATGCTGCTACGGATATTTCTTAGCTGTCACAGAATCATTTCCAGGACCTAATGGGACCACTTTGTCTTGGTAATTCTCTTGGAGTCTCTTTTTGCTTAGTCATTACTATCTCTGAATTTCTTAAAAATGCAGTCCAATGTTTCAGGAAATGTTAGGACAATTTATAACAATTTAGGTACAAATGTGTACCCAATAGAATCCTGGAAAGACCAGATTAATGGTTAAAAATTTAGCCCAAATTGACTCAAGCAGGGAAAAAGAAGATAACCAAAAAAATTATGTAGTATTCTCGTGTGAGGCATTATTATATAGATAATAAAGATTTTCAAAACACTTCCCCTTCCATCTCTCATTCCTCCTTTCTACTCTATTAGGTCCATGTTCAGACACATTTTCCCCTATGTAGGCCCTCTCATCAACTGAAAGCGCTAATAGAAGGAAATGTTTTATTTTACATTAGTTCCAAAAGAATTTGAAAATTAAATCTTGTTGACCTTTCTGGATTCTATTCCACTCTTTAAATCACGTACTCTGGTCCTAGAATGGAAGAATGTATACCATTCAGCATGGCTGGGGAGACCTCAGGAAGAATGGTATACTCTTATGGGTGATTCCTGGGACACGTAAGTTGACTCCACATGTCAGGAGCCATGAAGTGGAGTCAACCCTGTCTAATTCCAATGGGTTTCTTTCATACTTTGGAGAAGGTATTTCTCAGTGGAATATAATTTTATTTATGAGAGTGAAATAAAATGGATACGGAGCAGCTAAGCAAGAAACTAACGTATTTTCCACATAGAACTAATGGAAGCAGAGTCCGGTCTGCAGCAAGAGAGGTACAGCCAAAGACGTCTGCTCCACAGAGCTGGTGAAAGCTGAGAACTTTGGTGAAAGTTCTCCAAAGAGCTGGAGAAAGCTGGTGGAAGCCTCATCCCCTTCTAAGTCGGAGGGATGGGAGCCCTGGTCTCCTGGGCACAGATGCAGCTACCCAGCTGTGTCTGTGGACCTGGGCATTCCTTCATTCTCAGAGGGTCGGGAAGCATCCCCTCTCCTCACAGCTTCGAAAATGTTTGCTACTGCTACCCAGCATCTCCCTACTCTCAACACCTGTTCAGATTTCTCAGTAACGATGACGCTGAGCCTGTGTGCTGTCACAACCTGGCCAGGTGCGTGCAAACTCGGGGCAATGCTAACATGTAAGCCTCCTGCCACCTCAGCCCCCTTGGGACTTTGGCGAAGGACCTGGTGGGAGGTAACTGAATCATGGGCATGGTTACCTCTGTGCTGTTTTTGTGATAGTAAGTGAGTTCTCATGAGATCTGATAGTTGTACAAGGGCTTTTCCCATCTTTGGTCTGAACTTTTTGCTGCCACCATGTGACGAAGGACATGTTTACTTCCCCTTCTACTGTGATTGTAAGTTTCCTGAGGTCTCCCCAGCCATGCTGAATTGTGAGTCAATTAAACTTCTTCTCTTTATACATTATCAAGTCTCAGACAGTTCTTTATTAGCAGCATGAGAACAGAATAATACACTAAATTGGTACAAGGGAGTGGGGCGCTGCCATAATACTCAAAACTGTGGAAGTGACTTTGGAACTGGGAAACAAGAAGAGGGTGGACAGTTTGGAGGGCTCAGAAGAAAACAGGAAAAAGTGTAAAAGTTCTGAACTTCCTAGAGACTTGGAGAACTCCAAACAAGGGAAAAGTTGGGAATGTTTGGAAAAGTAGAGACTTGTTGAATGGCTTTGACCAAAATGTTGATAATGACATCAACACTGAAGTCCAGGTTGAGGTGGTCTCAGATGGAGATGAGAAATTTGTTTGGACCTGGAATAAAGCTGATTCTTGCTTTGGCAAAGATACTGGTAGCATTTTTCCCCTGCCCTAGAGATCTGTGGAACTTTGAACTTGAGAGAGATTATTTAGGGTAACCTATAGAAGAAATTTTGAACTGGCAAAGCATACAAGAACAAACTGAGCAAAAAAGGAAATTTTTTAGCCTGGCCATGAGGTAGGAAAAAAATACCTCATTTTCTGGGGTGAAATTCAAGCCACTTAGAGAAATTTGCATAAGTAATGAGGAGCCAAATGCCAAATGTTAATCACCAAGACAATGGGGAATATGTCTTCAGGAAATGTCAGAGATCTTCACAGCAGCCCCTCCCATCACAGACCCAAAGGCCTAAGAGAGAAAAATGGTTTCCTGGACCAAGTCCAGAACCCCACTGCTGTGTCCAGCCTCAGGACTGTGTCCGAGCCACGCGAGCCATGGCTAAAAATGGCTAAGATACAGCTTGGGCTATTGCTTCAGAGGGTGCAAGCCCCAAGCTTTGGCAGCTCCACATGGTATTGGTCCTTCAGGCGTGCAGAAAACAAGAATTGAGGTTGGGGATTTCACAGAACATATGAAAACACCTGGACGTTGAGACAGGTTTGCTGCAGGGGTGGAACCCTCATGGAGAATATCTGCTAGGGCAGTGCAAAAGGAAAATGTGGGTTTGGGGCCACCATGCAGTCTCCACTAGGGCACTGCCTAGTGGAGCTATGAGAAGAGGGCCACCGTCCTCCAGACCTCAGAATGGTAGATCCACTGACAGCGTGCACTTTATGCCTGGAAAAGCTGTAGAGATTCAATGCCAGCCCATGACAGCAGCCCAGAGTGGGGCTGTGCCCTGCAGAGCCACAGGAGTGGTGCTGCTGAACTCCATGGGAGCCCACCTCTTGCATCAGTGTCACCTGCATATAAGACATGGAGTCAAAGGAGATCATTTTGGAACTTTAAGGTTTAATGACTGCCCTACTAGATTTCAAACATGCCAAGGGCCTATGGCCCCTCTTTTATGGCCAGTTCCTCCATTTGGAACAGGTGTTTACCCATGCCTGTACCTCCATTGTATCTAGGAAGTAAGTAACTTGCTTTTGATTTTATAGTCTAATAGGTGGAATGGACTTGCCTTGTCTAAGACTTTGAACTTGGACTTTTGAGTTAATGCTGGAATGAGTTAAGACTTTGAGGGACTGTTGGGAAGGTATGATTGTGTTTTGAAATGTGAGGTCATGAAATTTGGGAGGGGCCGGGGCAGAATGATATGATTTGGCTCTATGTCCCCACCCAAATCTCATCTTGAACTGTAGTTCTCATAATCCCCACATGAGGTGGGACGGATTCGGTGGGAGGTAACTGAATCCTGCGGATGGTTACCTCCATGCTGTTCTTGTGATAGGGAGTTCACACAAGATCTGATGGTTTCATAAGGAGCTTTGCCACCAACTTCACTATGTACCTCTCCTTGCTGCTTCCATGTGAAGAAGCTTGTGTTTTCTTCCCCTCTTGCCATGACTGTAAGTTTCCTGAGGGCTCCTGAGCCATGCTGAACTGTGAGTCAATGAAATCTCTTTCCTTTATAAATTATCCAGTCTTGGATAGTTCTAGATTAGCAGCATGAGAGCAACTAATACAACATGCAACAGATTTAGTGAGGGTGATTTCTATAAAGAATAAGTCAGTAAGGAAAACTGAGGATATGATGTAGGTCTGATACCTGTGCAAGGACAAGGGAAAGAAAGGAGGATGGATAGGAAGGGTTTCAAATTAAACCACAATTCTTGGAAAAATTTAACCACACTGGTACAGAGTATCCTAACCAAAACTGCCCATTACAGGAGGCCCACACTTCATAACAATGTGTCAACACTTGTGCAGCTACCATGCTCAGACATTGGCTGGGGGCAACAGAAGGGAAAGGTGACTTTGGTTAAAAAAAAAAAATGTGGTGTTGGATACAATAGTATGGAAGCTGGGTCTGTCATGTCTTATGCTTCCTACAGTAGTTTCTGTTAAATGAGATCCAAAAGTGCATTTCCATAGCAGCTAAAATATAGGAACATCCTCTGTGATTACACTCTACTATCTTGTGTGGTTTCACTATAGTATGTGCACATATTTGTATATATTTAATAGTTACCCTAATTTGAGAATATCAGCTTTTAATAGAGAACTTCTGTATTACACTACCATCTGTATTTATTTATTTTTAAATTCTAGAGGCCGGGCGCGGTGGCTCAAGCCTGTAATCCCAGCACTTTGGGAGGCTGAGGCAGGTGGATCAGGAGCTCAAGAGATCGAGACCATCCTGGTCAACATGGTAAAACCCTGTCTCTACTAAAACTACAAACAAATTAGCTGGTCATGGTGGCGCGTGCCTGTAGTCCCAGCTACTCAGGAGGCTGAGGCAGGAGAATTGCCTGAACCCAGGAGGCGGACGTTGCGGTGAGACGAGATCGAGCCATTGCACTCCAGCCTGGGTAACAAGAGTGAAACTCCGTCTCAAAAAAAAAAAAAAAAAAAATTCTAGAGTTGAATGGCTACTTCAACTTAAAGATGTTGAGAAAATAAACAGGAATGATTTCAGAAATCATAAATTAGCAATTCAGTGAAAACATATTAAAGCTTTATTGAACTTTGATAAAAGCACATAAACATATGTAAGCATGACAAGACACTAAAGAAAGAATATTATTGTTCTAAATGTGATCTCAAAACAGTGTATTGTTAAAAAAGTAATTAGGTCATTTTAAATGATTATATTGCATTAATGAATTTTATGCAAAAATCAAGATCCCTGTTATTAATGAAATGCAACACGCTGATAAAAAATACTGAAATATTTATAAATATAAAATGAAAGTTGGGAACAGAAGAATGAGATCTGGGTACATGACAAAAATAAAAGCACGCAAGTGAATATAAGGTTTTAGTTTGTTGGGAGGGTATCATATTAATTAATTCATATATTCAAAAAATTTGTATTGGGTATCTACCACGTGCTATAAAATATCTAGAAACGGTGCTGGCAGCTGTCTCCCCCACCACAAGCACACACACAGTCCTTAATGTCATGAAGCTTACATTCTCATGAACATAGTCAGAATGCAAACAACCATTTCATCCAAATACAAAGAATTATTTCTAAGTTGTCTGGTATCCTAGAATCTATTTATCCAATTCAAGCATGACATTGTATAGATGAATAAAATAAAATGCAATCTCTTAAAGAGAGAGGAAAAAAATAGAGCTAACATTTCCCAAACCAGAGCTTAGGAGAGAATACGCAAACCAAAGTAGAAGATTCTGATTTTTTTTTTTTTTTTTTCAGTTTTCTAGACTTTAACCTTAACTTCCCAACTTTATCCTCCAAAGATGAACGATGAGGCCGCACAAGCAAATGTGAGTTTATGACATCCCTGATCTCTATTTCAAGTTGCTCTAAAGATTATAATACATTTTCCCTTTCTTTTGTTCTTTGAGGAAGAAACAGCATTTCTTTAACTGCTTACTCCTTATAAGAGCCTGGAGCCTACCCCTTCCACATGTGTTCCTTGTAATTTGATGCATAACTCTCCACTATTCTCTCATTATCTTTGTCTCCCCCAACCCACCCCTGCCTTAGAGTCAACCCTGCTATGGTACACTCTTACATGTTTTTCTAAGACTCTCACCCATATTCTAATAAATTAAGTCGATATGATTTAGTATAGTCTACAAGGATTCTCAAACACAAGATAAATGTTTAGGACCCTGCAATTTTTCAGTATCAGAAGAAGGGCAATGCCCTATTAGCTCATCACTTTATAAATTCTCTTCCACTGAGCTGCCTTTTGTCATAACCTTAGCTTTTATTGAGAATCATTAACAAAAACAGCCATATGAAAATTTATTCTGCATTTGCTCTATAAAGGTGATAAGATCCATTATCTACTTTGTAGCTCCAAAATTGTGTATTAGATCCCTTGTGAAAAATGAGTTAAAGTATTAGTCACTTTCTTTCCACTGAGAAATAATATGTTTTCTACTTTCTGAAAAAAGCCATACAATTTCTGGTGGCATATTTTGCATTTTGACTGCTCAGATTATAATCTGATATTCCACTGTAGCAACAATGCTTATCACATTAATATTTTGACAATACTCCTTTTTAGCTTTGTAAATATTAAGTTCTATGTCTGTGGGACTTGTGGCTGGAAATGAAAGTGGCCCTAGATCTTTAGAATAAATCCTAAACCTAAGATTGATCAGTTAATCAATAAATAGGAATGTCCCACTCTTTGGGGGTACCTAAGCCTCGGGTTTTCCATGAATAATTTCATATTACCCCTCAAAGCCTTCATCTTTAGGGGAAAAGCACCAAAAATACTCCCAAAAAAAGAGAGGCCATCTTAGGTCTGTGTGTGAGACCAGACTGCCAAAAGGACCCAAGTTCTCTTGATAAAAAACCATTCCATCAAGAGGAATAAATCTAACAACCCCACTAATGGTTAAGAGTACTTTTTAAAGAGCTGCTCTTGTAGATGATGGGTAAAGCTGCATTCCAGAAACAAGCACTGCCAGATAGCATTTCTCAGACCTAGCACTCTTTGTGGGAAGTTCACACACCATTAGCCTGGGCCTCTTGAGCATTCATGGAAACTGCCTAGGACTTCCATCCCTGCATGAAAGTTCTACCTCTTACTGACTCTTTTTGTTGGACTAGACACATTATTTCATTTATCTGTGGGTGGAATTCTCAACTGGAGTCAGCCCAGCTAGACTTTGTTTGATATCAGTGCCCTTTGGCTGTTAACCTGACTGAAACTTTCTCTTCCAACTGCCTCCAGTCCTTCAGTTTGTTCCAAAATACCTCCTTGGGTAGGAAGCCAATGATTCTAAGATATTGGTTTTATATTAAAGAACTTCACATTCCCCATATTAACCACTTCAACGTTAATCAGGCTCAACTCTAGCCACTGGTAACAGTAAGATGCAATTCTTCTTGTCAGTATACAATCTTGGATTTGTATCAGAGGTTTCTGCAGAATCTCCTTTTACACGAAGACATGCAAAGTGCTCAACAGGAGCTGGTCTCTGAGTTCAGTGCTTCCTTAGTTCCAGAGCCCCAGTCCCAGTACTCTGTAAGCTCTTCTAGCCCTCTGTACCACTATTCCATTCATATCTGAGCAATCCCCCCGTAAACCTCTCCAACAATTAGGGTCCCATGGAATCTAGTGTGCCCTTACTGGTAGTCTTGCTTGGAACTGTTAATGTTTTTCTAAAACTGCTCATGCACCACAGGTCCACTATTTTGAACAGTGTATACGCCTTGATTTATAATACACATATAATTGATTTTTTTCAAAGCCCTGTTTTGTTCTATAAATCTTCATAAGAAATTCTTACTTTAACAATCCCAATAGTCTACCTGACTCTTGCCTTTATCACCCATAATGTTGTGCTAGACAGAGGCCTTCAACTGTTCAAATATTTTTTTACAGATTATGTTGAGATTTCTACATATATTTTAAATTTACATAATTATAATGTAGTATAAATCTTACTTTGTAAATATACTTTCACTCAATAGAATGCTTTCAAGAGTTCTCCATAACTATAAATATTTTCAATTTCATTGGCATATTTTATTATATATTTCATTGTAATATTTTATTATATACTAAAAATTGGCTTTATCCGCTTTTATTTCCTAGTCTTGTTTCACTGTGTTTTTCACTCATTAAAAATTCTAACTAGTTTTATGCACTTTATTCATTTTTCCCAATAATGTACTTTTAACTTATTGATCCTTTGTTGTATTTATATTTTATATTTGATTAATTTCTATGATTATTTCTTCTACTTTATCTTAGACTTATTTTGAGTCGTATAATTTCTTAAATAGTATACTTTTTTCATTAACTTTTTGACTCATTTTGGTACATAAGCATTTAAAATTGATTTCTCATTAAGTATACTAATTTAGATGTATACTACAGTTATGATGTATAGTATTTTTATTTCATGTTTTCTAAAATAATTACTGTTTATTGAGATACAAATTTTATTACCTTTCATTTGCTATACTATTATAGTAAAAACTGTTTTCAGTACACTAAATTGCCTTGTTTTACATTTCTTATTGCCAAATTGCACATGTAAAACACTATTGTTGATGTCACTACTAATTAACATTTTTTAAAGTATTTATACTATGTAAAGAATATAAATAATGTAGAAATAATGCATTTGTAAGCTTCATATAAAAATAATTATAAAATACTCCAAGTGTTATTCCATTTTGTTTCAGTTTAAGCAAATGGATAATCTCTTCAAAGTCATCAGTTTGTTAAACTGATAACAAAGAGATAAAATTCCTGTTGAGGAAAGCCTACAAAAACTCACATTTTTTGGTGAGGTTTCAAGAGCCTAGTTAGCTGATTTGAAATTTGAATTAGCTAAGAGGGAAATTCTATTTTCAGAATGTGTTGGTGTCAAAAGTTTATTCCATGGAGCTCCCTAAATATAAACTGGTAGCCTGGTAGCACAGAGTGGAGAGGAAACAAAAGCCCTGTTTTTAGATTGACATATCCACCAATATTTTTGATTAAATATTTTAAAGTAGGTTATTCTTGGCTAGACGTTCTGTTTAGAAGAACTACTTGTAATATGTCATCATATTACAAGTCATATCAGTCATCATCTAGTGATTAGATTATTCTTATAATCTTAGCCATCAATGTTCCTTGCTCTGTGCAACTGTAGTTCATTCAATTATTGCTCTTGGGAAGTTATTTTCTCTTTGGGGATTGAGTTGGTCTTCTTCAGGTTTTTATATTTTGATTCCAAATTCCTTTTTTCTCATGACTTTTTCTGTAGGCTAGCATTTTCTAAAGATGACCCCGATTCTGCCCAATGCTTTTAAATAGAAATAGACTTGCAAAGGATTTCATTTTTTTCCTGAATCATTTTAGCAATAGTTTGAGCTAGTTCTTTCTCCTCCTTATATAAAATCTCAATGAAAATAAACTCATCAAAAAGATGAAGGCAGAAGAACATACCACTGATATTCATATAAAGCCATAATTTTAAGGACTAAGTTCAGGTCATTCAATGGTATGGTTATCTTCTTGTGTAGCTACCCATGGATCTAGCTGAAACCAAGATCCACTATAGTCTGCAGCCGCTCCATAGTGACAGAGCCCATAGCAAAGTTTGTTAAAATAACCTATGGCTTCACAGGCAGCAACAACCTATATAAATGCCCTAGCTTTCAACCAGGAATCCAACGTCAACTCAGGAAACAAGAAAGAATACAAATACAGATGGTAAAGGGAATGATGTTTATAATAAGGAATGAACACTATCCACTATCCAGTGCTCTCTAGCCAATCTCTAACTTACCCTCTCTGTCCCCACTAAACAATATGACTACAGTTTTCAATATAAGAAACAGGGCAATGAACACCCATACATCTACTATCCAAAATCAGTAAATTAAATTTTGCCATATTTTCTTCATCTTTCTCTCTCATTACACATTCTCTTTTCTTAAAACCTTTCAAAGTAAATAATATGTAGTTCAATACCTTGTCATATATCACTAAAAATAAAGACATCAGTTTTATTTGCCTTATACTGCTATCACACTTAATAATTCTGGTGAGTGACTTTAGCAAATGGCAGAATAGGACTTTCAGCACTCATTTTCTAGCAGAAATACCAATTTGAATAACTGCTTACATGCTAAAATATCTTCACAGAGCTAAGGAATCCACATGAGAGAATATGGCACCAGCCTAAAACACAAAAATAAGGAACTATGCATTGAAGAGGTTAGGAAGAACAATTTTACATTACCCAAGTCACCCCTCCCTCAAACATGTGCAACACAGTTTAGAAGAGATATGTTTCCCATGAGGGAAGGAAAACAAACTGAGCACTGGTTTTTGCCATGAAACCCACACCAAGGCCACAACAGTAAAACCTAGCTTGAAGATGTCACCTGTGTGCTAAGCTTCCATGCTTGTACCAATATTAAGCCATCCTCTTAAACTCAAAATTGATGCCCCAGCCTTAGTCTTCAAGCCTACCCAGGCCTGTCCTACTTGAGTGACTCCAGGCCCACTCAAAAAAGTGCCAGAGCCCCGGGCTCCAGGCCAGCTTCTGGGATTCAGGCTCTAGGGTCAACCAAGGCTCCAGACTGACCACTGCAACAAGGCAGCCTCTGTGGCCCCAGGTTTCAGGCTTGTCCCAGTGCCAAACTGGTGCCTATGGTCCTAGACTTTAAGCTGGCACCCACAGACCAGTCAGCCTCTAGACCTACCTTAGTGCAGGTTGGTTGGTACACATGGACACAAGCTCAAGGTTAGCCGCTGCCAGTTTATGCCTGCTTAGTGCAAGACTAGCATCTCTTATCCCATGCCCCAGCAGATCCTGGGTCTATGCCCATTCCAATAGAGCCAAGCATGAGGCCAGGCACCATAGACCCGGCCTCCATGCCAGTTGAGGTACTAGACCAGATGCAGTGTCTGAAGGCTTTAGGTTAGCCCCCACAGACCTAGACTGTAGGCAGGTCCACACAGACTCAACCTTAACAAAGCCCCTACCCTAGGCAGCAGGCCAGCACCAGCATATCAAGACTCTAGGCTGGTTCTTGTGGTCCCAGGCTACAGTGTGCCCAAAATACATTACCACCCCCGTGGACCCAGATGTCAGATTCACCTACCTGATGACTCAGACACCATGACAGCATGTCCAAGGATGTCAGCAGCAAGCTTACTCACAGATCTTACCAGATGTTTTGAGCACGATCTCTGGATGTGATGTGGCAGAAGGGTTTTTTCTACTGACACTAATCTATAGATACATGAATAGATGCCTATTTTCTCAAATGTACAGACATCAGTGCATGGCCACAAGAATCAATCAGGGAAATATTGCCCCAATGAAAAAAAAAAATAAAGTGCCAGTAATCAACCATGTACAAATGGAGATTTTTCTCAGCAGAAACCTTACAGGCCAACCAAGAGGAAGTGGGAAGATATAATGCTTTTAATAGCAAAACTGCAGTTATTTTTCACCAACCTAATATTTTTTAAAACTCTAACAGAAATCCTGAAACTGAAAAATACAATAAAACAATGAAAAATGCAGTAGAAGGCATCAACGGCAGCATTTATCGAGCAAAATAATTAGTAATCTCAAAGATAGCATTTGGAAATACACAATGGGAGAAAGTGAAAAAAAATAAATAAGGAAAAAAGAAGGCCTAAAAGAATTATAGCAAAAGAAAGAGAGAGAGAGGGAGAGAAGGAAAGAAAGAAAGGAAGGAAAAGAAAAGAAAAAAAAAGAGAAAGAAAGGGAAAAGAAAAGCAAAAAAAAGAAAGAAAGAAAAGGAAATGAAAGAAAAGATGAAGCAGAAACAGGCTGGGCACAGTGTCTCATGCCTTTAATCCCAGCACTTTGGGAGGCTGAGGCAGGTGGATCATGAAATCAGGAGATTGAGACCATCCTGGCTAACACAGTGAAACCCTGTCTTTTCAAAAAATATAAAAAATTAGTCGGGCATGGTGGCACATGCCTGTAGTTCCCGCTACATGGGGGGAGCTGAGGTAGGAGAATCACTTGAACCCACATGGCAGAGGCTGCAGTGAGCCAAGATTTTTCCACTGCACCCCAGCCTGGTGACAGAGTGAGACTGTGTTAAGAAAGAAAATAAAAGAAAACAGAGAGAAAGAGAGAGAGAAAGAAAGAGATGGAAGGAAAGAGGGAAGGAAGGGAAGAAGGGAGGGAGGGAGGGAAGAAAGAGGGAGGGAGGGAGGGAAGGAGCAAAGAATTATGAAACAGCACCAAAAGATTCCAAGTTTGAGTTATTACAGTTCAGAAAAAAAATTGAGAATGCCAAAAGGGTAGAAAGTTTATTCAAAGAGGTAATAACAGAAAACTTTCAAAATCTAGAGAAGTATATATACATCCAAACACAGGAAAGCCAAAAGTCATCAATCAGATTCAATATAAATAGTTCTAACCCAAGACATATTGTGATCAAATCCAAGGTCAAAGAAAAAGAGAGGATTCTTAAAGCAGCAAGTGAAAAGAAGTAAATAACACACACCAGAGTTTGATTTTTTTGGCAGCAGACTTCTTCATGGAAATATTACAGGCTAGGAGAGTGGGATATGTTCAAAGGGCTAAAGAAAAAACAAAACACCTGTCAGCCAAGAATATTGTACCCAGCAAACCAATCTTTCAGAAATGAAAATGAGAATGAGACTTTTCAAGAAAAACAAAAGCTGAGATAATTTATCACTACAGAGCTATCTTTGTGGTTTTTTTTTTTTGTACTTTAGGTTCTGGGGTACATGTGCAGATCATGCAAGATTGTTGCATAGGTACATAATGGCAAGGTGGTTTGCTACCTCCATCCCCCTGTCACCCACATCTGGCATTTCTCCCCATGTTATCTCTCCCCACCCCCTACTGTCCCTCCCCTAGCCTGCCTCCAACAGACCCCAGTGTGTGATGTTCCCCTCCCTGTCCCTATGTGTTCTCATTGTTCAACAGCCTCTTATGAATGAGAACATGCAGTGTTTAATTTTCTGTTCTTGTGTCAGTTTGCTGAGAATGATGGCTTCCAGATTCATCCATGTGCCTACAAAGGACATAAACTCATCTTTTTTTTATGGCTGCATAGTATTCCATGGTGTATATGTGTCACATTTTCCTTGTCCAGTCTTTCATCGATGGGCATTTGGGTCTGTACCAGGTCTTTGCTATTGTAAACAGTGCCACAATGAACATACATTTGCATGTGTCTTTATAACAGAACCATTTATAATCCTTTGGGTATATATCCAGTAACAGGATTGCTGGGTGAAATGGAATTTCTATTTCTAGATCCTTGAGGAATTGCTACACTGTCTTCCACAATGGTGGAACTAATTTATACTACCACCAACAGTGTAAAAGTGTTCCTATTTCTTCACATCCTCTCCAGCATCTGTTATCTCCACATTTTTTAATGATTGCCATTCTAACTGGTGTGAGGTGGTATCTCAATGTGGTTTTGATTTGCATTTCTCTAGTCTTATAAGAAATGTTTAAGGGAGTTCTTCAAACTGAAAGAAAGAGATGCTAAAGTGTAACGAGAAAACATCTGAAGAAATAAAACTCACTGCTGATAGCAGTAAGTACATAGGCAAACCCAGAATATTCTAATGCTAGAAACATGGATCAAAAACTGCTTATAAATTTGGTATGAACACTGAAATAAAAATTATTAAAAGTCATAGCTATGTTAATTTTTTAGGAGACAGGCAATATAAATACACATAAAATACGCAATATAATATACACAATATAAATACACATATTACACTCCTGTAATATCACTGGGAGACAAGTTATCCCCCAAAACTCCAAAATACAGAGGTATGGTGACAAATTACTGAGAACAACAAGTTGCTGTGGTATCATCAAGTTATGAGAAAACATTTAAAAAGGCAAAATTAATTTAGGCCCTGATGGTAAGAGAAGCCACAAAACACTTCAATTCAGTTGCCAACCAGAAAAGTCATTTAAAAAATTGGGAAGAATATGCAAATGAAATGAGGTAAGGCTAGACTGTATTTGGGCCATCTGGGTCCTATGAACTGTAAAATTCAACCAAATTGTAAAAGTCAAATGCAGAGAAACAGAGAATAAAATAGTCATTAATAAAGGCTGGGGAACTGGGATTGGAGAAATGATAGTCAAGGGGCGTTAAATTTTAGCTAGTTAAGAGGAATACTTTCAAGAGAGCTACTGCATATCATGATAACTAGAATTGATAACAATATATTGTTATAATTAAAATTTGCTGAGAGGAGATTTTAAGTATTCTTACCACAAAAAAACTGATAAATATGTGAGGTAATAAATATGTTAAATAGTTTGATTTAGCCATTCCACTATGTATATATGTATCAAAATATTTTGTTATATAATATACACATAATTTTTATTATTAATTAAAAATAACCAACTTAATCATTTATCTAAAAAGGCTTTACTAAAGAGATCATGATGGGAATAGAATATAAACTTAGAAATACAGGAATACTAAATCTAAGGAAAAAGAGTAGTATGTGATATTATGAGAATTAATGAGAAAATTAAGAATACGAAAAATTTTAGGGCAGGCAATCTGGGTTCTCTGATAAATAAATTATAAGGATAAAAGAACTTGTGAAGAGAACTCAATGATCAAACATAGATTTCTAAGAGCCATATTAGCTAAATATCAATACGTGCTTTTAATAGTAAAGAATAGAGAAGAACTTGTTTTTTGATAGGAGAAAAGGACTGCCCCATGTAATTTTCCATCTTATGTCTCATTTTCAGTATCATTTGCCTCACTCAACTTTAGTTCTTGGAGATATATACTATTTTCTCCATCTGGACCAGTTAGCAATGATGGTACTCATGTTTATTCATCTTTCTGGTTTTACCTTGTCACTTATTCACCTCCTAGTCAAAATCAACCCACTGTCATATATATTCATTCTGTAATTCTCCTTAATGTGACATGTAAAAATGTTTATTTTCATCATTTGTTTAATGTCTTTTTTCTTAGAAGGTGAGTGACTATATTATCCTTATTCATTGCTGTAGTCTCACTGTTATCTTGGTTTCTGTCATATAATACATCTTCAGTAGCTGGTCAGTAAAGAATGAATGAGTCAGAGGTAATAAATACATAAATGACAATTTGTGTGTTATATATGCCCATTTCTGTTTACAGCTTTGTTTCTATTTCTTCTGTCTTTATACATATTACCTTTCAGTGTCCTTTACGGGCACAACTGGGTGCCTTTATTGCCCTGTCTTGCTTTGTCTTTGACACCTCTAATTTAACAAAAGGACACTCCCTTGTCGGGTAGTGAGGTCTACTCGAGTTTCAATTGAGGCTTTGGAAGTTTGAGCACAAAAAATATCAAAATAGCACCTAGAAATAAAACTCAAAATGTTCTCTATATGTTTTGCTATTATTCAATAATACAGTTATATTATGACGTCTGCAATAGTGTTTTTGAAGAAAAAAAAATGCTTTAAATGTCAAATAATTATCCGAAAAGGGGGCTTGAAAAGCTTGACATCAGAATCAAGGCCCAACAAAACCATGAAATGCCCAGATGAAAAGCTGTGATCTCAGTGTGAAGAAACCCGACAAGCATCTGAGAAGATCTAAGCAGGCAACATGAGGACATCCAGACATTCACAGGGTGGCATCAACAAAGTATAACGGTGGCAGACAACAGTCTAGACACATGGGAGAACACACAACAAGAGGGTTTAAGGAGTAGAATTGGCTGAAATTAAGGAAACAGACATTAAGCAGTAGGATTTATTAAGAGGAATGTGTCAGACTGTCAGACAGAGGAAAGCAAGAAACAGGAAACAACAAGTAAAACTTGTTTGATAATTGAAGGGTAGTCATAAGAAACAAAGCAAAATACTCCAAAAACGACTCTAGAATCCAGTGAAAAGTAAATGGTGACAGTAATGGGGAAAAGTATTATATGGCTATACATATAATTTGGGAACCCACCTCAAAATTGACCTGGACTTATGTTCAAAAGATAGAACACCATAAAACCAACTATTATAAACAGTAGTCTGTTTAAGAATATGTGCCTAAATATAGATCCCAAAATTTGTTTCATTAACAATCACACACGCATGCACACACACACACACACACCCCTGTATTCATATTTCAGTATCTAATCTGAGGATTCAATAATTTGTTAAATATAAATTTACTTTTACTTTATTGATGTTATAGTTAATGGAGGGTTAAATATAATACAGTATACAGAGGTCACCATGAAACACAGAAAGAAAAGTCAATACTAATGATCACAAAGGAATTCCTGGAAGCAGAAAGACTTAAGTGAATCATAAAGATAGTTTTAAGTAAAAGATTGATATGTATCACTAACTGGTACTATAAGAAAATCTAATGCCAGTAACAGTACATAGTATCTAAAAAATATAATTTATAAGCTTGAGCTAATGGATGGAGAAAAACCACCCAATAACTGCAGAATATATATTCATTTCGGTTTATTTAAATGTCAATAAATCTCAAAGGATTTAATTACAAATGTGTCATTTTACTACAATCCAATTAAGCAAGATATCCACAACTAAAAGTGCTTGATGAATGCCAATTTTAAACTATGATCCATACAGTTCTTATCAAACTAGGAATAGAATATTATTCAGATAAAGTATATCTATACAGAATCAATAGGAATCATAATTAATGTGAACTACTGAAGCTTTCTTTTTAGATTAAGAACAAATCAGAACTACTTTTCTTCACCAATTCTATTCAACATTGTGCTGGAGTCTAATCAGTAAGAGGAGAAAAGAAACAAAAATCTTAAGAGTTGGCCAAGAGAAAAAATAACAATTTTATTTTCTTAAATCACAGATATAATCCTTTTAGAAAATGTAAAATTATTGATAAAGTATTTCAATCAATATGAGGGCTACCAGTGTTACTGGATATAAAGTCATTTGATATTAAAAAGTACATTTTTATATACCAAAAAGGAAAATAAAAATTGTATTATTTATAACTATCAAACTATTAAACAGTGCATACAGAAATAGTTATCTTGTAGTGGGCTTCAGGTATCTCTATGTTTACTTTCAGAGAACCTGGAGATGATCATGACCTTCAGCCAAAATATGGATGAGAATGTCTAGCTAGTGATTTATAATATACTATGTAAAACTGAAAAGCTTTTGTAGGAACCATGTTCTAGCTTACATAGCTTTTTCAGGGATGTATAGATTAATGGCTTTTACTTGGTTTAATAATTCACAGGGCCTGCTTTTAAATATGTAAGCAGCAGATTATAAAAAAATTCCTCAAACTTTTGCCTAGTCTTCCCTGGAAATAATCTTACATATAACTTAAAGGTTCATAATTCAAAAGAAAAGTACATCTGTGCAGAGAGAGTATGCTGAAGGGTGCATGTACATGCCTGGACTACTCAATGATAGCCAATGTTTTACTTATCTGTCTATGCTGTATCATTAGCTATATTAAAGTCTTATGTGAGTGTACTCTGAAGATTCATGAGTCTTTTCAACCAACTGATTCTGTGTAATTATAACATTCAGGAACAAATATAAAATTTAATATTTACCAGATTCTACAAAGATGAATATAAAACATGTTAAGAAAAAATAAGATCAACATATATAGAGAGATATACAAATTTTTAACTGAAAGTCTCAATATGCTTATTCTCATGGTACTAATCTATAGTTTAAATGTAATCCCTATCACTACCAAAATAGAAATTTTACTTCTGACTAAGATACGTTACTGGGCAATGACTTATCCTCACATATAAACAACCAACAAAATAATTGTAAAACCTAGTGAAATATACGGAAGAACAACAGGTAGCACAATGAAGTGAATTCTAAGAGGAAGGAAACAAACAAGGTAGATCCTATAACTACTACTGATTTCTGCTTCTCCATAGCATGCAAAAGGGATACGGTATCTAAGAACTTAGTGATTGCATTTACTTCAGAAAATAGAGAATAGATTTCAGGAAGTCAAATACAGCTAAAAATTGCACAATCAATTAAGAGAGAGAGAGAGAAGTTTTATAAATCAGCATAAAGCTTCCCTTAAGACTGGAAATTATTCTGTACGTATATACAAGAAAAATGTCCTAGGCTGGAGAATAAACCATAGAACAGTAGTAGATTAAACATTTCCCAGAACTCAATAGTTTCATACTAGTGGGAGTATCAATACTTCTTAGCTCACAGACTCACAGATTAGTACCAGAAGAGTAAGCATATAGACAATATTGAGACTTTCAGTTAAAAACGTGTATATGTCTAATGTATGTTGATATTTCCTTAACATGTTTTATAATTGTCTTTGTAGAATCTTAGCTCATAGAACTATTGATATTCCTACTAGTGCTAAAAAAAATTCATATACAGAGCATCAGAATCCTCCCAGCTTACCACCACAGTAATGGCACTATTAGCTAGACACCAGCCACTGCCCTGAAACCACCATAACAAATGTGAAAAGAAAATTTTCTAAGTATTGAATTGATTCCAAGTAACTTAACTCTGGGCCTCAATAAAATTTAGCACAACTAAAAAATACAACAAAAGAAACCAACAATGAAAAACATCACAAAATATATTATCTCATAAAACATTCTGAATCATGTGGAGAAGCCCCAAAATGACTGATAATCAGAAGACAAACTATAGAAATTATAGCGATGACAGAACTTGATACAAATCAAATGCAAAAATACAGTATCAAAGGATAGAGAGATGAGCAAGACAAAGTACAGAGGAACAAAAGACATATGAGAGATTTATCAGGCATTACACAGCAAAAATTAAGTGAAGTGAAACATTTGAAGAACTGAAAGAAAAAAAAAAGATAAATCAACTTAGAACTCTTGCCCCATAAAAATATTCTCTAAAACTGAAGGCAAAATAAAGATGCTTTCACACAGAAACTAACTGAGATAATGTACTGCAATAAAATCTTGCACTATAACAAATGTTAAAGTTATTTTCATAGAAGAAAAATGGAATCTGATGGAAAAATCAGATGGACCTACCTAAAGAAATAAAGAGTGATAGCAGAGCTAAAGGAGTTAGTAAATGTCTAAGTTACTTCTTGATTTTAAAATATTTATTCAAAAATAACGGAGAATTGTGATTATGGTGATTTAAAGAAGTTGGCAATTCTGCTCTTTCAAAACAAGTATAAAATCTACAAAAGTATAATGTAAGCATAGAGTATATGTATAAAAATTAACAGATTATAAATTCCAATAATTTATCAACAGAAATGATAAATATTGGAAAATCATACTATTTCTTCCATTTAAAATTGTATATTTAAGGCAATAATTCTACATGGATGTATATAAAGGAAAGGTGCCAAATAGAGTATATGAGCAAATTATATGTTACTATAATTAACATAGTATTAATTTATAATAGTTTTGGCATATAAGATGAAAATTGTAATCCCAATTACAAAATCAATGTAAAATATATAGGAAAAACGAAGTAACTTCAATGTTATGTAAAAAATATTGTTTAATAAAAGAAAACAATGAACAAGGAACAGATAGATGAGTAACAAGATTTGTATAGAAAACAAATAGAGAAATGGCAGATACAGTCTAACACTACTGAAACTGCATTAAAAAAAGTGAATCCACTAAATACCAATCAAAAGGAAGAGAATTTCATAGTGGATAAGAAAACAAGATACAACTGTGTAATGCCTAAAAGAGATATAATCGGTTGAAAGCAAAAGAGTAGGAAAATATATAACATGCTAAATTAACAACAAGAGAATGACTATATTATCAACAAAAGACAAAATAGAATTAGTTCTAGAGGAAAAGATAATTTATCATGATGTAAGTGTCACTGCATCAGTCTCTCTGTAATATATATATATATATATATATATATATATAAAATATATATATATATATATATATACACAGAGAGAGAGAGAGAGAGAGAGAGAGAGAGAGAGAGAGAGAAAATGAGCCACAAGATCTAGAATATTTATAAAAATGAAAGAATTAAAAGGAGAAATAAAATAATAAAAACATACATTTATTATTTAAATACTCAGTAATTTATAGAGCAACCAGACAGAAAATTAGCAGGGATATAGAAGCCTTCAACAATACCATTAGCAAAATTATCATAACTGACATATAGAACAGTGTATTTAACAAAGGCAGAATACGAAGCCTTTTGAAGCCCATGAGGAATATTTAGAATGACAGTATGATAGGCAAAAAAAAAAGTAGTAAACTGATTTCAATTTACATTTCTCTGATAGTTTGTCATGCTGAGAATTTTTGATATACCTATTTGCTATTTGCATGTCTTCTTCAGAGAAATGTCTTTTCTGATTCTTAGCTGATTTTTATAATTATTTGTTGTATTGTTATTGAGTTCCCAATATATTTTGGATATTAAGCACCAACAGATGTATTGTTAGCACCTATTTTCTCCCTTCCATGTGTTGATTTTGTACACTGTTTTTTTATTTGCTGTGCATAAGCTTTTTAGATATCACTTTACACGTTAGTATGGCTATTATCAAAAAGACAATTTAAGACTTGTTGGTGAGGTTGTGGAGAAAAGAGGATTCTTGCATGCTGTTGGTGGGAATGTAAGTTAGTATAGCCATTATGGAAAACAGTAGAAAATTTCCTCAACCAATTAAAAATTGAACTACCGTATCATCTAGCAATCTTACTTCCCTTCCAGATATATACCCATAGGAAATAACATTGGTATGTTGAAGAAATTTCTGCATGTTTATGATCATTCAAGCATTATCCACAATAGCTAAGAAACAGAATTGACCCATGTCCATCAGTGCATGAATAGCTAAAGAAAATGTGGTTTATATACACAATGGAATGCTATTTTGCCTTAAAAAAGAAGAAAAACTGGTTATTTGCAACAACATGGCTAAATCTGGAGGACATTATGTTAAGTGACATAAGCCAGACACATAAAATCAAAATACTGCATAATGTCAATTACATGTGGCATATAAAAAGCTAAATTCATAGAAGCAAAGAGTAGAATGGTAGTAGTTATTAGAGGCTGGGAAAGGGTGGAGTGGACATTTGTAGATGTTAGTCAAAAGGTACAAAATTTCAGTAAGATGGGATGAAAACATCCAAAGACCTATTGTACAGCATAGTGATATAGTTAGGAACAATGTATTGGATACTCACAAACTGCTAAGAGAGTAGATTTTAAAAGTTCTCATCACAGAAAAAAGAAAAACAGGTATTGAGGTAATTGATATGCCAATTAGCCTGATTTCATTATTTTGCACTGCATACAGATATCAAACATCATATTTTATATCATAAATATACACAACTTTGGCAATTAAAAAGTAATTAAAAGTCTAAATAAATTTAAAATAATTAAAACTCTACCAATGATGTTCTCAAGATATTATGAAATTAAATTATAAAACATTAAAAAACTACAGAAAAAATAGAAATTCACCAAATATTTATATATTAAATAAACACATTTAAATAACACATTGGTTAAACAAGAATTAAAATAAAAATTTAAAAATATATATCCTGATCTATATCACTAGGGTGATTTTCAGAAAAGTTAAAAAGAAGCTAGCTAATTAAATCCCTACCAAATGGAACCATAATTACTGGTATGATTGATTTTCTAAATTCTTTATGATATTTTACTCACTTACGCACAATCTAGCTTAAGCTGTATGGCAGCAAATGTGGGGAACGCTCCCGTGAGAGGCCCCCCTAACGTGTGGGCCTCACCAGATGGTGAGCTTTAGCCCAAACACAGTTTCCTGCTGGAGGCAGTCGAGCTATGGGAAAGAAGGAACTAAGAAATGACTGATGTTGCAAAAGTTTCTACTTCTGACTGCAATGATGCTTGGGCAAGGGTCATGTGGTTTTCTCAGACATTATGCCTCCACTAGGCCTCTGCATGACCTTTATGACTTTGTTTTTCAAGAAGCTTAACCTTTTCCGCATGACTACCTTGAACCCTACATAATGACTTTATGGCTTAGCTTGTGACTCTTAGGCATTGTTATTTACAAAAGTGTGTTTTGGTAAAAACAGATAAAGCATACCACCTGCCCAGTTTTATGATCCTTGAATGTCATGCTTAAGATTGTTTTCATGATATTATATTTTGTAACTTTCCAGTCCTCTTATTGTTGATTATGTAAACACCTTTGAGCTTAAGGTATATTGAGACCCTGGACAAAAATAAATTTGCTGTTTAGTCATTGCCTTCTCAGTCCTCCAGACCCCAGCTTTTCTGTCTCTCTTTATTTCTTCACACCCCCTCTGTCAGGTCGGGACCCTCTTGCTGGCCAAGACTCCCCGGTGGATCTTCCGTCGCCCACAAGCAAGTATGTGTGAGGGGGGTGTCGTATGTACAAAGTATATAAACTGGTATATCACTTGAGACCATCCACTTTTACAAAACTTTAGGTAGATACCATTCACAACAATTAGCAAGAAGAGACACAGTTTATTTAAAATTAAGAAATATTTGCAGTTAAAATCTGTAATTATTTTAGACTAGTTAGCCATTATTTTGTAATTAAAAAATATATGCTCTGCTGTATGCTACTAATTATATCAGTAAATGAGTTAAATAAATATAAATACCAACTTACTATATGTTTAGTTTTTACTTCAAAATTTATTCTGAAGTTAGTGTATTGGATATTATGAAATATCTATGTAACATATAATGTGTATTTTTTCAGCATAGATCCAAAGTGCTGCAAACATATCCTACTTGCAAATAGATTTTGCTAACATTAAGCTTTTTAAATATTTCCTCAAAGACTGAATAGAAACACCAAGGCATATTAATGATAGTAATGAAAAAAAAAGTGAAACTATTTTAAATATTAGCTAATATCATTTAAAATCATATAAATAGGACAAGAGTAAGATTGTTATTAGTTCTCTCTTATATAAATCTACTTTGTAAATGTGGTAGTATAACATTTTTATGTAAGATCAGTGTGCAATCTGATTTTAAATGCCTTTTCCCTGAAATAAAAAAGAACACATGCTGAGAATACACAATTTCATTGATCATAATGTACTTACAATGCTTACAAAATAACTGTAGTATAAAATATGCACTATGCTTCTGGCAATTAACTAGGTGATTCCTGACACTAAACGTTAATCTTTTCAATTAAATATATAATAGTTTTATAAGAGTAGAATTTTTCTTACCTCATATTTGATTTGTATGAAGCTAAAGTTATTTTGAATGGCACATGTTTTCATCTCTGAATGTACTGGAAGGAAAAGATTTAAGTCAACTATGTGCTATTTGTTATTGCTAATATTTGTATTTGGATCTTCTATATGTTAGAAGCCAATGTGTTCATGGAATAAAAATGTTTTAAAAGTTGGTGAAAAAGAACCATATCTCTTAATGAGGAATTAGCATACTGAACTAGGGATTACATGTTTAACCCAATTCTGTCTTCTACATAGTTCTGTCAGGAGAAGTTAAGGTAGATATGTGCATCTATATATTTATACATATGCAAAATTAGACCAATTAGAAAGTAAAATGTATAAGAGTTCATGGAGTTGTTTTTAATTTTTGTTCCATGATGTAATTCCCTATTCCTGAAATAGTGTCTTTCTTCCCACCTTTAACAGTTTATTAAAATTTACTAACTGCCAGATACTATTCTTACTACTAAAGATATAAAAATAAAACACACATCCTGGAGAAGATGTCCAACCAGAGGTAATCAAGAAGAGCTTCTCCAAGTATGCTCTGAACATGGTTTCAGAAAGAAGGCATTGAGAGTGGAGAAAAGGGATGCAGACCATGGCTGAAAGAGAAGGTAGCTGGGTATCAGGACTCAATTCTGGCCCTGTGTGGAACCTAGAGGGGAGGTGAGTGAAGTAAGGGTGGAGTGGCTCACTCTCGCCCCAGGTCATCAGGATCCTAGGTGAGTGAGATCCCACAACACTCATGGACATCTGAGCTGGCAACGAACACTACCTGGAGAGTCGGCAGAGATAGAACTTCAGCCTGTGCAGAGCCTGGAAGTTTTGGCCTGGGAACACCTTCAGTGGAGCACAGTCATGGGCACGCATACTCCAAGGCTTGCCAAATACCTCTAGATGGCTTTATAGCATTTATTAGCTTCTGGACTTGGACTGAGCAGACCTGTCTTACCTGTGGGACTAGGCCAGTTTGATCTGAGTGCACCCCTGTCAAGTGTCAAAGTACACTTTTGCCAAGGTCCCTGCCTGGCTACACTTGCTTGTAGCTCATCCTCAGCTTGCCCATGGCCACTGCCATAGGTTTTTTCACTGGTAGACCCCTGACTACCCAATGGAGTGCTTTTGCAGACAACCCACAGTAGAGTACACCTGCCACCTGCCTCCCCTGCCTCCCCTGCAGTGGCATGTACCTGCCAGCAACCTTCCCCACCAGTACACATCCACCTACAGCATACCCCTGCTCCCCTGCTTGCAAACATGTTTTCAGGGAACCAAGGAGGGGAACATGCATGGACCCACTGCTGGTATTTTCACACGTAAGAAACCCTGCTCACATGGCAGGCTGCACACGCATGAGGAATCACTACCACACTGCCAGAGCACCTTTGCTGGCAGTCCCCAGTGGAGTGTCAATGGCAGCATACTGAAAACACCTCAGCCCTTCCAGTGCAGCTGATGCTTAGAGACCAAAGAACAAAGCCACAAGCCGAACCCAGCACCCCCAGGGTTAGACCACATGGCCCAGAAGTGCTGAGATTAAGCCCAATTGATACCACAGTCAAATTCTCACAGGCATCAAAGAATATAAAATCAAAAAGCCCCATTCTAAAGGCAGCAATTTCAAAGATTAAAGAGACCTCAGCCCACACAGATGAAAAAGAACCAGTGAAATGGGCTGTCTTCAAGAGACCTGTTTTATATCCCATAACATCCATATGCTCAAAGTAAAGGGAGGGAGAAAAAGTCCTCCAGCAAACAAAAAACAAAAAAGAACAGAGGTTGCTATTTTTCTTTCAGAAAAAATAGACTTTAAACCAACAATGATTATAAAGGACAAAGAATAGCGTTACATAATGACAAAGTGTTCAATTCAACCAGAAGACTTAACTTTCCTAAATATATATGCACCCAATCTGGGGTACCCAGATTCATAAAACAAGTTCTCAGAGACCTGTGAAGAGATGTAAATAAACATACAATAATAGCTGGAGACTTCAACACCCCACTGTGTTAAACCGATCATTGAAGCAGAAAACTAACAAATTCGAGACTTAAACTTGACACTTGAGTAAATGGACCTAGCAGACATCCACAACATACTCCAACCAATAACCAAATATATATTCTTCTCATCTGCACATGGCCTATACTCTAAGACCTACCACATGCTTGGTTATAAGGCAATTCTCAACAAATTCAAAAAACTGAAATCGTACCAATTATACTCAAAAACCATAGTTTGATAAAACTGAAATCAGTATAAAACAGATCTCTCAAAGCAATAAAATTACATGGAAATTACACAACCTGCTCCTGAATGACTTATGAGTAAAAAATGAAATTCAGGCAGAAAACAAAACCAAAAAAAATTGAAACAAATGATAATAAAGATATAACATACCAGGATCTCTGGGACACAGATAAAAGCAATCTTAAGAGGAATGTTTACAGCACTAAATGGAAACATAAAGTTAGAAACATCTCAGGTTAACAACCTAACATCACATCTAGTGTAACTGGAAAAACAAGAGCAAATCAATCCTAAAGCTAGAAGGAAAAAAACAATAAACAAAATCAGACTGACTTGAACAAAACAGACATGGAAACCTATACAAATGATCAACTAAAGCAAAAGTTGGTTCTCTGAAAGAATAAAGAAGAGTAATAAACTGCTAACTAGAATAATACAGAAAGAGAGAGAAGATTCAAATAAGCACAATCAGAAATAACAAAGGGGACATTACCATTGAACCCATGGAAATACAAAATATTATGATGAACCCCACACAATGTAAACAAACTATAAAACCTAGAAGGAATGGATAAAATCCTGGAAAAAATTAAACCTCCAAGATTAAACCAGGAAGAAATTGAAATCCTCAACAGACTGACAATGAGTTCCAAAATTAAATCACTAATATAAAATCTACTAACCTGAAACACTGGCAGAGACCCTTTCACAGCCAAAATCTGGTAGACGTTTAAGTAGTGCTAAAACTAATCCTACTGAAATTATTCTAAAAAATCAAGGAACAGGGACTGCTCCCTAACTAATTCTATGAGGTCAGCATCATCCTGTTATCAAGACCTGCCAGAGACACAACAAAAAAAAAAAAAAAAAGAAAATTTTGGATTAATATCCTTGATAAACAAAATGCAAAAATTCTCAACAAAATGCTAGAAATTAAATATAGCAGCACATCAAAAAGCTAATCCAACATGATCAAGCAGTCTTTATCCTTGGGATGCAAGTTTGGCTCAACATATGCAGTCAGTAAATGTGATTCATCACATAAACACTACTAAAAGCAAAACCACGTAATCATCTAAACAGATAAAGAAAAGCCTTGGACCTTTCCAAACCTTTGGAAAGGGTGGAAATTGAACGCCTTCCTTTCACCATACACAAAAATCTGCTCAAGATGGATTAAAGACTTACATGTAGTATCTAAAACCATAAAAACCCTGGAAGAAAACCTAGGCAATACCATTCTAGACATAGGTCTTGGCAAAAATATCATGACAAAGTCTCCAAAAGCATTTACGATGAAAACAAAACTAGAGAAGTGGGACCAAATTAAATAAAGAGCTTCTGTACGGCAAGAAAAAAATGATCAATAAACAGACAAGCTACCGAATGAAAGAAAGTATTTGGAAACTATAAATCAGACAAATGTCTAATATCTAGAATCTATAAGAACTTCAACAGATCAGCAAGCCAAACACAAACAATCTCATTAAAAAACAGGCAAAGGACATGAACAGACACTTCTGAAAAGAAGATATATACAGAACCAACAAGCATATTTTAAAAATACTCATCACTAATTATTAGACAAATGTAAATCAAAACCACAGTCAGATATCATCTCACAGTATTCAGAGTGATTATTGTTAATTTCTATCACTGTAGAAAGTAGCTTACAGATTCCTCAAAGGACTTAAGACAACTGTCATTTGACCCAGCAATCCCATACTGGGTATATACCAAAAGAATACAAATTACATTACCAAAAGACACAGGCATACCTATGTTTACCACAGCACTATTCATAATAGCAAAGACACAGAATCAACATAGTTGTCCATTAATAGCTGACTGGATAAAGACATTGTTGTACACATACGCCATGCAGCCAAAAAGAAGAGCAGGATCATATCCTTGGAAACAACATGGATGGAGCTAGAGGCCATTATACTAAGCCAATCAATGCAGGAACAGAACGCCAAATACCACATGTTCTCACTTACAAGTGAGAGCTAAATATTGAACACACCATGGACACAAAGAGGGGAACAACAGACATCAGGGCGTACTTGAAGGTGGATTTCCGGGAGTAGGGTGAGAGTCAAAACACTACCTATTGGGTATTATGCTCACTACCTGGGTGACAAAATCATTTGTACACCAAATCCCACAAAGATACAATGTACCCCTTGAACTTTAAAGTTGAAAAAGAAAAAAACTATATCCATCCTACATCAAGGACTTAAGAAACGTACACAGTTATATGTAGTAATATGTGACAGGTATATGGGTATGTATCTGGATCACAGTGAACATAAAAGGCAATAATGAATTATATACTCATGAAGCCAGGGAGAAATATCACAAAGGCAGTATAAAGGACCTGACTCAGGGGTCTCCCAGATTTTCTTCGATCAAGTTAGTTGTCCACAAGGTATAATTTGAATATCTGTGCAAATATTTTATTTTTACCTAAGGTGTTTTAGATGTTTTATGAATAAACACAAGAAAACTCCTACCATGAAATACATTTTCATCTACCTAAAATAAACACAACCAATTATGTATCAGAAAGTATGGCCCCAAATTGAACCACAAAATAAGTTGGGAGCAGAAAGGAAATCAGACAGAAAATAGGAACAGAAATGACACTTGAGTAATCTGTTAAATTTGAATGAGAAGAGAAAATGTACTTAGTAGGCACATAAATATTTTAAATTACTATATTTTTATGGTCCAAGCGCTCATGAAAAGAAAAATAAATCTTTGTGGAATAATCAATAAATAAACACATGAACTTTTAATAGACTTCCTTTTAAAACAGAGGTATCCCACTTAGGGGTGACACATTTAAGTGCCTAATGATATTAAGGTTGAATTGATTAGCATCTTTTTAGCTGGGTTTAGAAGCATGAGAGAGGAACATGAAAAAAATTTGATGCCTAGGAAGCAGAGTTGCCGAAGAAGACAAAAGATTCCTGAGGATAAATATCACGTCCTAATGACACTGCCATAAAAGTAGCCTCAGGTAGCACTTTTACATTAATATGATTTCCATCATTATAGTTTAGTTACAAACTTCCTTTAAAAGAAGTTAAGGCACTAGGCAAAAATCACACAGCCTATACATAGAATAAAATCTTGAATAATATTCTCATTCATAAACTATTGTCATTATATCCAAACTGAGTAATCAAAACTTTGCTGAGAATCTCAGCATGAGAGCAAAAGGCCATCTCTCGAATACTGGAAAGATTCTTATTGTCACAGTTCTGTGAGCAATGATGTCCCAGTGAAGTGAGGTTAGGAAAATTGAAACTGCAGCACTCAACGAAGTGGGTTAGGCCTCTGCACTTGAATTTATTCCCAACTTCTTTTTTGCCTCAAACTTCTTCTGACACTCTTCCTCGCTGACTCCCAGCCAATGGTCTTGCTGCATAATTCAGTAAAGGTAAATACATTTAAAGAAACTCCCTTATCTTCCCTCTTGTAACAATAAACTGCCCTTGCTTTGAACAAAACCCAAACTTTCCATTACGACTTTTGAATCTGTGTTCCATGTTCAAGTGCATATTTCTAAAAATGACCCCTCCTTTTCTTAAGATAACGGTAGCCAGTTTCCACCTCATCCACCTCCACTCCTGAGCACTTCCCTTGCATCTCATAAGCATCCTCAGGCACTAATATATTTTTTAATCATTTAAAAATCCCTTCCTCAGTTTCCTTTCAGGTACCATCTTTTCTTTAATATTTTGCATTTTGAGAGGAGTCATGCCTTTATCCACATTAAAATAATATATCAATATCATAAACTCTGATCAACAATATAATTGTAATGCCACAATTTTTAATTTTGGTAACAATCTGAGGAAGGAAAATGAAAATTTATCTTGATTTAAGAAGAAAAAAACACTAGACCCTTTGAAACAAATTAGAAATTAATAGTCTTGGTATTTCACATCTATACATATTGAGAGCCTGTTCCATATAGGGCCTACAGATTGTTATAAGTAATTTAGAGCAGATGTCTGATGCTTGTCCTGTTCCATACGTGTAGGCATGATTGTTAACTGGTGTCATGTCTTATTTCTAAAATATTTAACCAAAAACAAAAAAAGGGCCACGTAAGAGTAAGGTGATTAGCAGCCCAACAGCTGCCAGAAAATAGATGTCTTGGTGGTTTATTCTGAAAATTTAACTGATAGAGAAGGGTCACAAGTGAATATATGCCTCAGTTGGCATTCTTTTTACTTTAAGATGGAATTTTTCTCTGTCAACCAGAGTGAAATGCAGTGGCATGATCTCAACTCACTGCAACCTCTACCTCATGGGTTCAAGCAATTTTTGTGCCTCAGCCTCCCAAGTAGCTGGGAGACTACAGGCATTTGCCACCACATCTGGCTAATTTTTTTTTTTTTTTTTTGTACGTTTAGTAGAGATGGGGTTACAGCATGTTGACCAGGCTGGTCTCAATCTCAAGTGATCCACCTGCCGCGGCCTCCCAAAGCACTGAGATTACAGGCATAAGCCCTGTTGCCATTCATTTTTATTCTGACTTGGCATAGCCAGTAGGAACTGAGCAGTGCCAAGACAATCTCCAGTGACTCACCATTCGCATTATCACTCTCCTGGGAAGTTAATGTACTAATCAGCCCTTTTTCACAAACTGATCTGTGAGGCATAACTGGCAGGTTGGAATGCGTGTTGTCAGTCGTAGAAATAACAATCTACCCTTTATGTGTTATCTTTCTCAGGGCAACCACTGACATCATCCAGCTTTCTTTCTCAAGACACCTGTGCCGCAAACCTAAGAACAAATGCTATTATCTTGAATGTTTTGATAAGGAAATTAAGATACTGAGATAGCAAGTGACAACCTAAAGGTCACCCTAATGATGAACAAGTAAATGCTTCTTGATTTGAATCCTTTACTTTGTGTACTCAACACAGAGCACCAAGAGAGATCCTATCAAAACATATTAAATTATGTTACCCTTTTTAAATGACTTCTCACCGAAGTTCGGAACAGTTCTCCACAAACTACAAGGCCTTATATGAAGTCACTTCTATCTACCTCTTCACGCTCATCTTGCTTCTCTCATTCATTACTAACTCCATGCTTTCCAAATTTTCCACATTTTGACACATGGAGAACAAAGGTAATATTTTTGTGGAACACTGGGTAATTTAAAGAGACTGCTCATGATCAGCAGATTCTGCACCAGGAGCTGAGGCCACATATACCATGCCCGGTTGCCTTGAGTACTGAGAGCACGGATATCTCTGCACAACTGTAGGCCATTTGTCTCACACCGCTGTGACTTGGTCACATTGAGAAGCTCTGCACTAGCATCACAGCCCTTCATTTTTTTTTCCCTCAAATGTGCTGAGCTGCTTTTCCTGGTCAGTGAATTTGTGCTTACTGCTCTTTCGCATTACACGTTTATACTTCAGGAGTCTAGCATGCAGTTATCTTCTGATTCAAGTCTCAGGTTAAAATATCTGCTTGACAGAGAGCTGTATCCGACCCTCAATCTAAAGGAACTCTTAGTTTTTTCTGCCAAATCCTGTGCCCTTCCTTCCTAATATTTATGATCATCTGAGTTCATCTGTGTTATTTCTTCATCTGTCATCTTTGTCTCGCCTATAAAATATAACCTAATGAAAAATACAACCTAATTTGTCTTGCTCATTGCCTTTTTCCAATGCCTATTACATTTTTTCATATAAAAGGTGCACAATATTTGTTGAATAGACTGTATACACTTCTTAGAATTTCTATTTTGGAATAATATTTCTAATCTTTTCAAAAGAGATTGTCATATAAAATGGTATACACAGCCATAGGACCTTCACTGAGTCCTAATAGGTATGGATTATTATATCTCTGCATTGAGATGGATTGTTTACTGTGCCATAGTATCAAGATCATAAATGCTGCACCAAGAATACATGGGGAGATCCATCTTTCTGTGAGAAATAAATGTTCCAACTCTGCAGGACAAATTCACATTCCCTTCTTCTCGACTTAAACACTTCCAAGAGACTGGAGCCATCATAACTTCCTGTTAGGTTACTTGACAATAACATGGGGACCCATCCTCCCTCAGCATGTCTTACATATTTCCATCATTAAGCAGATGTGAAGAATTTGTAGCAGCGCAGTGGATGAAAATAGGCAGAATACTACAATGGGAGTCAAGATTCTTATCTAATAATCTTGGCTTCATTCTAACACACTAGATAAACAACTTATACCCTACCCCGGTGCTCAGCTTTACATTTATTAATGTATACATAGGAATGATTAATATATGGACATGAATGTTGTGACTAAAATTGAACGTATAGAAATGAAAGTTTTATAGGTTTAAACAAATGCAACGTTATCCAAGTTCAAACAATGCTTTTCTGAAGTGAAGCAACATAAAAATAAAAAAGACATGACACAAAATAAAAAGATGTAACACAAAATAGCCTTCCTTTATCCCCTATTATTCCATAGATTCTATCCTCCTCCCTACCATACCATTCCATTTCTAATAAGCAAACAATCTTATATTCTGAATAAAAAATATGGAGTTATTCATTTTAAGTAATCGATCAAGATTAATTCAGCAATACATGGGAGTATTAGTATTGAGTAACACCCATACATCATATTCCAGCTAAAGCATTTACTGCCTGAATGATGCTGGCCTTATTATTTAACCTTCCTCTACCTCAACTTATCTTCTGAAAATGGGGCTAATAATTTTAACCATTTCTTTCATGTGACTAAAATAAGTTAATACATTTAAATTATTTAAACTTGTATAACTTATCCTGAGCATATCATTGATGGTCCTAATATAATTATTTTTATTAGAAACCCACTAATACCTCCTTTACTTGAAACCTCATCTTCCCAATAAATATCATCTCACACTTTGGTTAAATTTATTTTTGTTTTATCTAGTAGCATACTAAATGCCTTTCATTTTTCATACAACTTTTAAGCATTATTTTCTGATTTATCACTCTCTCTCTTTCCACCCTCCTTTCTCATTTGATCTATTATCAAGGAAAGTATAATATGAATATCTAACATAGTTTTTCCTTAACTTTCCATAGCTCTATAAAATAATTACCAACTAAACCACCTACATTATATAGGTCAAATAATTTCTGATTCATTTGCTTTCTGGGGAATATTCATTCTGGAGCCCTCTAACCTCTGTTCCTGTCTAGTCTGGTGGCTATAGAGAACTGCTATATGGCTGTTATATTGGTGCTTTCTATTTTAGTATCATCTCATGAACATTCTTTACCTCATTTTTTCTTCCTGTATCTTACTTCAATTTCTCAGTTTTCTTCTAATTATATTGGAGCCCATGGCTCAGTAGCTTCTAAGATTAGTTGGTTATTAGATTTTCTTTTGAAAAATGCCATTAAGGTTGAGGCCCTTAAGATACTATTATAAGGTGGTATTTCCACAGTAGCTGTCTTATTTAATCACAAATTGTTCTGTGACTTCAGTTAAGTCCCACTGTATGACTGTATAATTGTTTTTCGTTGTTTGTGGGTAAGTGGAAAAATGGGGAATCCCTTTTCTATAAACAAAGCTTCAATTCATTATTCTGGTCTGTGTTGCATATCTGTTACTTCTCCTTTTCACTGCATTTGCTATAGTCAAGTATTCAAGCCCTTTATGAAGTGTTCTAGGTTACTGTTTTTAACATTTTGCCATCTAGTTCCTTTTATCAGACATTTGCCTGCAAAAATGCATATGACAGAGTGTGTATGTGCACCTGTGTAAACTTGAACATGGTATTGACAAAATGTTTTCAAATATTTGTATATTTATGTAAGTCATATAGGAAAATGTATAACTATCGTAGCATAAAGGTTTCATTTGACTGTGTTAGATTTTTAACGATTTCTTAAATGAGAATAATATACCTTCACTATGTCTTCCCTTCAGCTTCCACTCTTTATGCACAACAAAAAAGGAAAAACTTAAATACATGACTTATCCCATTATTAAAATGGATTCTGTAAGAGTGGTTGGCTGATACTAGAATCACCTCACTGACTTTAAAAATAGAGATGTACTGTATCAACCCACAGATATTTTAAATTAATTTTTCTACTGTAAGGATAAGACATCTGGATTTAAAAAAACAAAACAAAAACTTCTGGCCAGGTGCAGTGGCTCAGGCCATAATCCAAGCACTTTGGGAGGCCAACGCAAGCGGATCACCTGAGGTCAGGAGTTTGAGACCAGCCAGAACAACGTGCTGAATCCCCTCCTCTACTAAAAGTATAAAAAATTAGCCAGGTAGGGTGGGAGGTGCCTGTAATCCCAGCTACTCAGGAGGCTGAGGCAGGAGAATTGCTTGAACCTTGGAGGTGAAGGTTGCAGTGCGCCAAGATCCACCACTGCACTCCAGCCTGGGCGACAAGAGCAAGACTCCATCTCAAAAAATAAAAATAAAAATAACTCCTATACTTATGCTGTTCAAACATTTTATTAACGTATTATAAATATCTGTTATTTTGGTCACTATGCTCCGTTGTCGTTTAGTAGCCACAGCCTGAATTATTTTGAACTTATTAACTATTTTTAAAATCACTAATAGTTCTTACTGAGCTGTATGTTCCTATGGAAGCTTTTGTCCATTACCTTAAAATATGTTCTATTTTTAAATTAATCAAACAGTACTCTTTTAATAAAAATTAAAAGTCACATTGATATCATCTACATCTTTAAACATATGGGTGGCAAAATACATTTTCTAACATCTCACTGTCAGGGACTTGCTCTGAAATATATTTGTCTTTCTACCTAGAAAGCAATGGGGAGAGAATGTTTTTAAGGTATCCAGTGTTTATACAATAACTTATAACTTCCATTTCTGTTTTAATTTGGCTTCATGACATTCCTAAAGGAAAGATGCATTTAATTTGCCACGTGCTACTTCAGGATATTCCTCTGCATGGGTGAACTCATTGGCTTTGTAATTGTAAAGCACCCATTAAAATAGAAAATAAAAGATCTCTTTTCATCAAGCAGGATTTTGACCTTATTAAAACTTTAAAATCAGCATTTGATACTCCTATAGATTATAATCTGTTTAAGAACTAAACACATATTTTCTAGTTACTTATTCTTCCCTTCATGAGTATACAATGCTCATGCTGTACAGAGGCAGTATGTGGAATCTTATTTATCATTCGGAGATCACAGGACTTTGAGAAGTGGGGCTATCTATTCCATTCAATTTCTAGTGTCCTTGCTGGCTATCAGAAAAAAATCACAGTAGCTATACTCTAAAAATGCAGTTAAGATTCAAAGCTTGATTCACAACTCTAAAGGAAATAAATTTGTTTAAAGAAGGAAGACAGCATCAGCCTAAAAGTTACCAAAATTGCATTACATACGAACTAAGGTGATGAAATGATGGAGGAAAATGGTGTTTTCAGAAGACTTGGAAAAACCTAATTTAATCTTCTGTAGTTGTTTCTTTGCTGGAGCAAGAATAATTCTCAATGGTAAGGATACATATGTGTCTTTTAGGGTACACAGTATCTTACAGTGACTTATAGAGTATCTGACAGAGTAAACCCTTTATATATTATAGAATAAATAATTCAAAACATATAAACTCTTCCCCGAGTGAGTTGTGAAATTCTTGCTTATTGTCATTTTGTGATTTGGTGGGGAAAAAGGGGCCATCAATACTCTTCTCTACCTCATTGTCCCTTTTCTAAGAACACTAGACTATAGACCTCACCCTGCCGGTGAGTAAAATTTGATGATTTATCCTTTTGTGAGGGTGTGTGTGTGTGTGTGTGCATGCGTGCTGCTGTCTGGTCCAGAGATAATATTTAGTCAATCATATTCAATATTGTTCTAGCTCTCACAACATTTTATTTTGCTTGATATAGCTGCATTTCAAGTCCTATTACTAAGATAATAATGTTATTGCCTTTTTCATGGAGAAGTGTATGTGTATGCATGTTTTTAACCCATTTCTCAGATGATACTTCAACAATGAAAATTTATAGTTATTATAATGGAACCGAGCACAATGCACTGTATGAATGAGTCACTTTCACAGGCGATGTAAAATATTTTATACTCAGGTCCAGCGTTTGAAATTGTGAAGATAAACCAGTTTACTGACAAAGCTCTTCTCTATTCTTAGTTATCTGAGATAAGTACCATTCACCTGATTTCCCTATCACAGTATGGATGGCTGCTACTATCAGATCTCCAGTGTTGTAAAAAGACTCACTGTTCCAATGAAAACACCAGAGGTACTTTGGAAAAGAAGTCCTTCAGACAGATTCCCTTGCTGAGAAGAAAGGTTTATCAGGCTTGTACACAGATGCCTTCTCAAGGCAATTTCTCAAGACCACAGCAAATGGAATTCTACCCTTGAAACAAATCTCTGTTCAAGTAGTTGAAGTAATGTTAGTAGAATGCTAAGCAAATTCTACTATTTTTAAAAAACTATTTGCTCACACACTAGAGCATACTCAATAAATAAAATTACATGCAGTTTATTATAAAATTATTGGAACTACAGAGAAGTAACATCTGTGAGGTCACATAAAAATAAACTGTTTCTTCCTGCATGTTTATACTGCTCTAATTTCCCTAACGTATCCATTGGCAGAAATCATTCCTGATGCTATTTGAATTTTATTCTTTAATGTTCTTATATCATCCCCTTACCATTTTCTAAAATTATACATCCTTAAAATTGTATTTTATATTTGAGAATCTATGTATTTCAATTACTGGAATAAAAAACTGGCATCTCCTATTATCAATTAGTTAAAATATATTATAACTTATTGTTTTGAAATCGGACCCATAGTGGGATTACAATGTATTCAAACTCATTGTTGCTATTTCCTTTATGGAAACAACATTGTACTGATCATCAAGGTCCACAGATTACAGTCCCGGATTTCTTGTAAGTTATATAGCCTTAAAAAAGTAATTCATTCCAGTTCTTAGACTCAAATTTGAAACGTGTGTGTTTGCACGTATGTATATGTGTGACATAGAGAAATACGAACCAGATAATAGTTCTTGTTCTATCCAGTGCTTTTATTAACTTTTTAATAAAGATTACATGCTGTAACACACTATTCTATCAGGTAAACATATGGTATCCATATGATTTAAAGACATATTTTGGCTTGGTCATGTAATAATTATATGTTATAGAGAATTACTAATAGTTTCTACTTTTACTCCCCAAAATATCTTAGTTTGGATGATTAAGTATATGCTACCTTAGATTTCATTACTACTGTGAGCTAACTCCTTTGACGTGCAATTCAGGGCAAATAACAAATAATGTAAAATACTACTGTAAATGGTTTTTAATTGAGCTCCAAGATCATTCTTAGAACTCAGCTTTTGGAAATTCGGTGATTTTGAAATTGAAGACACTTTATATGCAATTTACAGCCATGTGACAGTGAGTTATGTCTATATATTCATAACACAGAATAATGAAAACAATTAAGTAACCATCTTGAACTCTTCCTACAGTTTTTCTAAAAACACATTTAATTGGAAGAGTCTGACATCTATTGTCATTGCCACTGGATTTGAAAGATACATCTTGTGTTTCCTACCTTCCAAACATTACTCTATATGCTTATTTTTTTCCTTATAGTGTTTAGTATTATGAAAAATATCAACATGCACAGAAATGTATTTTATAATAAACTTTCATATATCTGCCACCTCTCTCCAAAAACTATCAAAACTTGCCAAACTTTTTTATTTATGTATTTATTTTGCTCTACCATGTCTTTTGTTTTGCTAGAACATTTTAAAGAAAAATCTACATAAAATGTAATCTCACCCATAAATACTTTAATATACATTTTAATAATCTCATATCAAATTCAATTAGACTATAAAAATCTTGTACTGTATTTTGTGTAATTTTAATGTGACAGTCTTCCTCTATGAAATATTTTCATATCAAAACCTAGAAAATAGTTCATGACACAGAAACATTTATTCACACATTTCTACTTTAATCTCTACAACATGACCAAGTACTAGATCGATTTTGTTTTATCCTGATTAGAAAGAGGAGGAAGGGTATACGATCTTGTCCCATAGACCCACTATCTAGTAATAAAAATGAAGCTAAAAAATATTTTTAAAAATCATTTAGATTACCTCAAAACTGTCCTAAAGGAATGCAGCAAACATTAAAAATATAGATATTTAAGAATATCAACTGTAACTCAACAAGGAGAACAAGGATCTGTGGCATTTGACACATAGCTCACTCTCATGCCTTTCCCTGTTGATTTGGGTGGAAGCTACACTATGGTTCTGGATGGATATGGCCAAAGACTGACCCTCTCCACAAAACATCAATTAAGGCTTACTCTATTTCCCCAGGAGGGCAAGTGCCAATAAATCTCATCGCCTCCAAATACACATTGCAGAAATTAAACTCCTGGTAAAGTTAGTTGGGAGGAGCTGCCTTTCTCCACCCAGCCGTTCCCCATAAGACCAAGGCTCTACCACTGGTGAGCCAAGATGAGAATAGTGAGGCCCTGACAACCTTAACTATGATTTGCTCATAGAGAAGAAGCAGCATCCAGGAGCAGGAAAAGAGCTTTCTGGCCTGTAAGCAGAATATTGTCAGAGAAGGACTCATAAAACTATTTCATGGGGAAAGGAAATCAGGAAGAAAGAGAGCTCTAAAACTACCCCCAAGAGGACTGACTCTATTATAAACAGAATGTGCAGAAGGTGAAATATAAAAGCACTCTTGAAAACAATAGATTATTATAATTAAAAATAACAAGCCTAACTATAAGCTAGCTAATTTACCAGAGAGAATAAGGGAAAGAGACCCCTAAGATAATACACGTTGTGACTACACATATACATACATACATATATATATATATATATATGAGTTCACATATATAAGTACATATATAAAATCACATATATATGTATAATCAAAATTTGCCTCAAAATAATAATCAAAATTTAATTATTGAATAAGAATAATCAAAATATAATGAAAATTTGCCTCAAAATATGTCTCTGCCCAAATTTAATTGGATCAAACTGCTGAAAAATTTATAATCTCAGGCATTATCAAAAACAATAATGCAATAAGCCTGTAATTAGTGGAGCCTGATATATGAGGTCTAATGGCAACTTAAGCAGACAGGTTAATAGGGAGATTAAGCAGAGAGACAGTCAAGAAGAACTCAATTAAAACCAGTGATTTGAGGACAACTGTGCACATACCAAGGATAAGCCCTCTGATGAGCAATATCAAAGGCTTCACAATGCAGGGGAAATACTCTTTAATAAAATACCCTAGCAATATCATTAATAAGTAACAAACAAATAAAAACAGGTCCTGGAGAAGGGTGAAGGAAATTCATATCCAGAGAGTCCACAGTATATTACTTAAATGTCCAGTTTTCAATTAAATATTAAGACAACCAAAAAACAACAACAAAAAAAATGTTACCCATATAAAGGGGAGAAGGAGCAAGACAGGCAACAAAACCTGCCCATGAGATGGACTAGATATCAGATTTAATAAAAATGTCAAGGAGTCCTTATAAATATATTTTAAAAAACTACAGGAAACCATGCTAAAGAAGTGGAGATAAATACAGTGTTAAATCAAATAGAAAATATTAATAAAAATACAGAATGTATTAAAAAGAACAAAATTGAAATTTTAAAGTTGACATGTACAATAACTGAACATTAAAAAATTTACCAGAGGGTATACAGAGTAGTTTTTAAATAGCAGGAGAAAGAATTAGTGGACTTGAAGACTGATCCATGCTGAATGGACTCTAAAGACCAGCAAGAAAACAGAATGAAGAAATTGTATAAAGCCTTAGAAAAATACGGAATCTCTTTAAGCACATCAAGATACACATATTGGGAGTACAAAAGAAGAGAAAAAAGCAGAAAAAAAATATTTTAATAGACAATAGCTGAAAATTCGTCAAATTTGCTAAAAAAAAAAAAAAAACATTAACCTACACATCCACGAATTTTAAGAACCTTCAAGTAAGGTGGATGGAAAGCAATCTATTCCTGGACATACATTAAAACAAAACTGCTGAAAGTCAAACAGAAAAAAAACTTGAAAGCAGCAAGCGAAAAACAACTGACTGCATATCAGAGAAATCCAGTAAGATTAACAGTTAATATCTCATCAGGAACAACGAAGGCCACAAGCCAGTGGGAAGACATATCAGAAAGGCCAAAACCTAATGATAAGAGAATGTGTGCCTTGCTTAAAGAAATGAATCTGTAAAAGATTATAAATTAACCCTAAATTTTATTTCTCTAAATCAGTGAGTTTAGTAGTATTCAATTTGGATCTCTGACCTCAATGCACATAAAATTTACTTGAGTTTCTTATTTAAAAAGCAGACATCTGGACTACGACCTTAGAAATTCTCATGATGGGTTTGGCATGTGTATCAATAATATGCATTTTAATGTGCTCTAGAAGTAATTTTATGTGGGTCATCTGAATTACAGAACAATAGCACAAGGAGATATAGTAAAGAGTCACCATGGCGCTAGAGAGATGAGCATTTGAATCCTCATTCATCACTATCTGCCTATTTAACTGGTGTAAATATGAGCTTCTTGCATTTCTAGTTGTTATAGTAAGTAAAAATGGTGACTCTAATACCTTGTAGAGTTGTTGTAAGAGTTAAATAAGATAGATGAAGTTGACCACCAAATCTGATAGGCCTTTTTCTCTTATTCCCACTTTCTTGCTCATTCTACTGTCATTCCCATTTTCTGATGCTACCTTCCCCTAAAACCATAATTATTTTCATCTCAAATTGGAACTTAGTTTTCTTCTAGTATGTCTTTTCTCAAGAAAAAAAATAAATTTTAACTGAAATGATCTAATAATTAAAAGAAGAAAATTAAATTTTGAGCCTGGTTAGAAAATACAAATTTTGAACTGATTTTTTTTAATAAAAATCCAAGTTTTTTGTTCTTTTAATAAATGCTATAGTATTACTAAAGCTTGTCTCAGGCAATAAATGAATATTGTTATAGAAAACAGAGAACCAAATATCTCCCTTAATTTTTCAATATTTAAATTGAGCAGTTCTTTGTAAAAAGAAATATACTCACATATCCACATTTGTGTGTATATGTGAGTATATATGCATCGATGCTTAAACACTGTACTTATCAGTGTATTTATTATTTTCTTAGGATGATTACATCAGGATATGAAAATCAATGTACTCAAAAGTTCTCTCCCATTATTGGGAGGATATTACCATTCATATGTGGTTTTTATTAAAAACTATGTGAGGAAAACATATACTGAACCTCCAAGCCACTCTATATGTGTGGATAGACTCCCTAGTAAGCTCCCATGATCCCTATACATGCTGGCATGAACAACCTATGTGAGTCCCTCTGCTCTTAGTGTGTCTGCAGTCCTTATAACTCACTCGTAACCAATAGAATGCAGCAATGATGATGGGATATAGTGATTACTTGTACTTAGTTGCATTATTACATTGCAAAAGATGTTAGCATTAAGAAAAGAAGAGTGACCATGGAACTAGAGAAATGCGCATTTGATTCCTCATTCATCATTACCTGCCTGTTTAATTAGGGAAAAATATGGAGCCTCTCAGATTTCCAGTTGATTTTTCGTAAAAACGGAAACTATGATACCTTGCAGAATTGTTATAAGAAATAATATATATGAAGCTGACTTCCAAATCTGTTAGGCCCTTTCTTTTCTTATTCCTATTTTCTTGCTCATTCCACTCTTGTCATTTGTGTATATGGCCCACAACCAGCAAGAAACTGAGGTCTACATTCATACAACTACAAGGAAATGAATTCTACACAATAGTGTATGGATTATACCCAGCAAGCAACTAAGGCCTACATTTCTACCACCACAGGAGACAAATTCTACCAACACCCTGAGCAATCTTAAGAGATTTTCTCATGAGATGACATCCCTAGCCATCACTTAGATTGAAGCCTTCTGAGATCCTAAGCAGAGGGCTCAGTTAATCAGTGCCATCTCCTGATCCACAGGTGCTATGAACAAATCAATGTTTGTTATTTCAAACTGCTAAGTTTGTGGCAATTTATTACTCAGCAATATAAAATAATATGATACAATGTTTTGCTTTGTATTCGCTTTCCTTATTTGATTACATATTCTTTGGAGACTAGACCATGTCTTATTTGGACTTGTTTTTAAGGGGTTTCAAAGTAAAACACTGAATATAAACAACCTTTACAAATACACAGAACTAATATATAAGTATACATACTAATATATGTCTGCTGTTTTGTTTTTTCCCAAGCATTTTAGTATATATTGTCTAATACAGTAAACATTTTCTGTGGTAAAGGCAAAAAGCCATTATGCCTACTTCACAGGTGGAAAAAACAAGGTTGAATGAGTTATAAGTAGCTCCACTAAACTCACTAGAAAGTGAGCCAAGATGATTACAAAGCCAAGTTAGTCAAGCCAGGGCACAAGCTTGCTCCCTAATCAAGGACTGGTTGAAAAGATACCTTAGACTATGTCGCTTTGCTTTACCATCAAACTGCCAAACATGCAGTAAAAATATACAGACAGACAAGAAAACAAATGAGTGAATAAAATGCTCTGACAGGTCCCGTTCCTCAAAAAGGTACACCCAAATTTGTCAGTCAATACAGCATGGACCAATCAAGAAAACCACCACGAGAGAAAAACATGTCTTTGCCCTTTAAACCATTATTGCAGGAGAGTTTCCATATAAGCACTCATGCATTTACTTTAAAATCACATAAATAATTCCTTGCTTTACCATATTACGTAGTATTTATTTCAACTTTCTGGGTCATCAGGCTAAGTATATAATTTTTTGCATGTAATTATTCACTCAACTTGCAATTTAAAACTATTAAGAAAAATAGCTTAAGATAGAAATATGACTTAGAAATTTCAAATACATAATAATTACCTAGTTTCTAGATTTGAGAGATACTTGAGTGAAAGAAATTGTAATGTTCTGAGTGTCTCTATCCTGTTGAGGTAAGTTAGCATATTTGGTAATTGTATAAATAATTCATTGTGCTGTATAATGGGCCACTTCCAGCATTTGTGGCTTATATATGGCATTCTAAGAGATCCGCACAGGAGACTGTGCTCCTAAGAGTGGCTGTAGGTCAGTGTGTTGAGTCAGCATGATGCCATTTGAAAGGATGTGTGTACAATCTGTAAACCTGATTCAGTTGGTTGAAGAAGTATAGCACACAGCAGGTGAGAATAAATTTCCTTTACTCTGATATGGTTAAAGTTACAAGGCCGTGAGTGACAGAGAAGGCAGTATCAGAAATGATACAAGTTCTTTCTAACTTATCTAGGTTTCACTGCTACTTACCTGTGATTTACAATTACAACAGTTTCAACTTGCTGTCTTTAAATAACCTCATCTGTTTTCAGCAAGGTACTTTAAATAACCTTTGCTGAATTATATGTGCTATTTCCTAAAACTTAAGTAAACAAAAAGATAGTTGTGATCCAGTGTCAATTTTTAACATGTTAAGAAGTTCTTCTAATTTATTGATTCAGTCATTTGGGAGTAACTTTGACCACTTATTACAAGCCAGATTTGGTACTGGGAACACAACCAAAAAATAAAACAACAGCATATGGCATTGGGCATCAGATCTTCAGCACTGGGCCTCCTACATGAGATGTAATTTTTTTCTCTCTCTGTTACACTGCTCTTGCTAAGACATGCTCCTATGCTTAATAAGATGTAGACCTGGCTTGCAACGGAAAGTAACATCTCTTGGGATAGTAAAACGTTATAACAACTGGACTGCAAAGTTAAGCATACACTAGGCACGTGTAAACATTATTATTACATTTTTCTGTCCAAATTTTTTAATGCTCTCTACTTTTTCCACCACATTTCTTTATTACTTTGTGTCTTCCTTTCCAGAGCAGTCTTAAGGATCATGAAAAACTGGCATCAAAGGACAAAAATGTCAAATCTTTTTTATTTCGAACTTGTACAAAAGTGAGAAAATTCTGGTACAAGGTAGCTTAGAAAATGTGCTATTCAACTATTCCGGAAGCTAGCAGTCTCCTATCCTTGAAGACAGGCTTGAGGTTGCTCAGCCATTAAAGGGACGCATGACGCTGAGCCAAATTAGAATAAATAATCATTACCCTGTGACTATCACTGTTCTGTTTTTGAGAATCAAACAATTCTGTTTGCAAATGAAGAGAACATACAGAGAGAAAGCTGTGGAAACGTGTGAGCTGCTTTGAGACATGTTTTGAGCACCTCAACAGACAGAGGACAAAGAAAATAATAACATGAAAAGTGAATGAGATGAATCATGAGTATCTGTTCAAAGAAATAAATAGTTAAAGGACAACCTCAGGAAGAGCAGAGCCTAAGCTTCATCATCTTCTGCCTGCCACAGCCCAGCTCCAGCCAGAGATATAGTGAGCCCTTTGATATGAAGTTTGAGAGAAAAAGAAGAAAAGGAGAAAGACTATTAATAATTCAATAGTACATAGAACTGGAGGAAAAAGAGGGAGTAAAAAGAAACAAAATTGACAATACTTGTTTTGGCTTCCCCTACAACAAAGACTATCAAAGGTACTATATTCAGAAGAATGAGATCTCTTCAAATGAAAAATAGTAAAAGAAAAAAAACCTATTAGTGAATGCTTTCTGCCTGATATAGTTTCACATATTATTATGCATTACATACATATATTATACATATTATATAATTTTCCAGATAACTCCAAAATGCAATATTATATATGAAAATTAAAGGTCAGAAATGTAATTTTGTTTATCCTAGGTCATACAATAAACTGAATTTCAAATTTGTATTAAAAATAGGTTAATACTAACACTCAGTAAAAAACAAATAAATAAATAAAAAACCGTAGTATTCTGCCCAGATGGTTGGTATTAACATACTATATATTCAACTGAATCAATTTATCTACCATCAATAGTAATAGGAAAGGCTGGGCACAGTGGCTCACTTCTGTAATCCCAGCAGTTTAGAAGGCCAAGGCAGGCGGATCACTTGAGATCAGGAGTTTGAGACCAGACATGGCCAAACCCCATCTCTACTAAAAATAAAAATATAGGAGGCGGGGCCTGTAATCCCAGCTACTTGGGATGGTTAAGCAGGAAAATCGCTTGAACCTGGGAGGCAAAGGCTGCAGTGAGCAGAAATCATGCCACCGCACTCCAGCGTGGATGACACAGCCAGACTGCAAGTCAAAAAAAAAAAAAAAAAAGTAATAGGACATAACCACACACAAAAATAAATGTTTTAAAAATAGCACAGGGTCATGAATACCATGCCCTAAAGTTTTCCTTGGACACTCCATGTGCAATGGCAGGCCAAGGAAGAGGTTAATATGAATGAATATATTGTATTACAAAGGAATTATGAGTAAGTAACATGGATAGATAACAGCATGGACTAGGCCTGAGTCCTCATGTAACTAAAGAGGAAACTGATGAGTCATGTTGGTTTTAAATTTTGGCCAACTGAACACTTATTTTTCAAACCAAGAAATAAACATTTACCAAAGCTAATAAAAGTTGTACGTCTTTTCCTCTAACAAAATCAGAAATTAGTTTATTCATTCATAAATTAAATGTTTATTGAGCACAAGTACCTAGTATGTGAAAGACCTGTGTTAGTCAACTGGAGTGAATCGTGATTGAGGACTGAAGCTGACCCTGTTAGTCATCAAAGACCACACTGCCTAATGAAGGAGATAGGCACATAAACTATTATGAGATGAATTAAATAAAGTATTACAAATATCGTACCACCAATAAGAAATTCAACTTATTTGTAAAAAGCTAACGACAGTTTTATAGTAAAATGTACATATATATAAACACACACATACATATACACATACTTTTTTTTTCTTTTGATTGTCAGTCAAATGAAGACAGTGGGGAAGGACTTTCTGGGTAAGGAAGATTTTAAGAAGGAAACTGGAACTTTTTGGATGGAAAAATGTAAATGCAATTTAAATCCTCATTTTAGCACTGAGTAATTTGAAATCTTGGGTACTTTCTTAACTTCTCTGTACTTTAATATTCTCATCTATTAAATGGTAATAAAAACCCCAAAACAGTTGTGAAGAATGACTAAGTACTAGGAAGTCCGGCCATTATGTCTGATACTTGATAATGATTTTCTGTATATACACTATCTGCATACATCTGATGTTTTGTGAATGTAACCTTCAAAATTCCATGAGGAAGGACAAATCTATTTTTCTAAAAGTTTACTTAAAAACTCTGTCGGCTATTCACTGCTATGCTAGATGAATCATAGTTCTGACTTAGCATGACAATTCTTTTGGTTTCCAGCCTATCCTTTTAAATCCCTTAGATTTAAGTAATAGCCTGAGTAAACGTTTTTGCATGTCATATACAAATAGCCACATCACACACCTTGTTTAACTTTAGCATCCCTATATTAAGAGATGCCACAACACACCTACTTTGTTCAGGAAAAGGTTGTTATGACAGCTGAGATACATACATTTTGAAAATGAGGAGCTTAGGGTACTAATCTGCATGTCAAAACCCAAATTTCACTTCTTTTTCATTTCAACTGACAATGATTGTGTCTAGTTAATGGGAGTAACCTGAAATAGTTGTGCATTTCAGTAAGTTCTCTAAAAGCTTTGCTATAGTAAAGACTGCAAATTAAAATAAAATTTTAATCATGTAACAGCCTGCAAGTGCTGGACTAGTAATGATTAAGGACCTTTTTATTCTGCAAACGGAGCCTGAACTTCCACAGCAAAAACAAACAAACAAAAAATACGGAATATATATTTAATTTCTTCACTGGCAGTTTTTATTGAAAGCTTGCTGGGAAAACCTGAAAATCTGTCCAATTTTTTATAGCCAGAGAGTACATTTTAAATTTTATAGTTTTCATATACTATTTAGTCTTGGAAAAAACACATCTTTATAAAACCTCACCTATGAGCAGTGCTTCATTTATCATGTTAATTTTTAAATTACAGAATGCGGGTATAGATGAAAACTGAAGAAGTGAAAAAATACTTGGTGGATAAACCCCAAATCCAACACCCTTTGCTGTTATTTAATACCTTACCAGACATAGATGTAGCAGTTTGTGTGTCTCACAGTTTGTATATTATATGCTTCAGGAAAATGGTCTTCCTTCCTTGCCTCTGTCACAAATTATTGTGTGATTCAAATGAGCTGACATATATGAAAATGCCTTAAATTTTGTCACCTTATAAAACGTGCAAAATCTAGTTAATATCCTAAAAGCCAAAATGGATATTTGTTGTAATTGTAAAATACGGTAAATTTAAGCTAATGTAAAATTTTTAACTGTACAAATAGTAATTTTAAATGTAAAGGTAAAATTATAGATTATTTTTAAAGTCAGATCAGACATCCTCATAGAGTCATTAAAATTTAGGGGTCAACAAGTTAAGGTAGTATATTCTTTAATTGGAGTAGTTCAACGGCATTCATACCTATATGATAATATGAAAAGAAATGGAGGGAGACAGTCCCAGTAATGTTAATATGGAACTATTAGTCCCATTTTTATTAAAAAATATTACTGCTGAACTCATGTCTTCGCTTTGGCTTGGGTCCTGAAGCTGATGACCCCTGAAGATAAGGAGATATTTTCTCATTCCCTTTGATTTGGATTGCCAAATAGTGTTTACAAGAGTTTTAGCAACTGAATTTATCTGTTCTTAACCAATTTATAATCTACACTAGTTTATCTTTAGGCTATATTCACTAACATGGATTTATTATTCCATTGCTTGTAACAACCCGACTTGACTATTTCAAAAAACTCTTCAAGAAGATAAAGAATTGCTGATAACTTTACTGTTAGCTCCCAAAAGCAGCTCCTCCCAAATTTACTCAACAGAAAACTTCAACCTATATGCTATAGACAGTGTTAAATTATTAGTTATCCTTAAGCCTCTTAGAAGCCTATGTGTCAAAATCCTTGACTTTCTGTGTTTACTAATCCTAAACTATTCTCTCATGATTGTCTCAGTCCTAATAAAGGCTCTGTGAAGGAAGACCCACATTATGGTGCAATTCAAAACTACATAAATGTACCAATTTTACCCAAGCTCCTCTGAGATGATAGGAATTTATCAAAGTAGTTCTCTCCATAACTGCCCTAAAATAATAGCTCAGCTTCATATTATTAGCAAATTGTCTTGGAAGAATTTATTTGGAGCCAATATTTGAGAATTTTTATCACAAAAATTCAATCGAAACCTTCTCACAGCTGTGGCCCAAGATCTTATCTCAGAAACAGTACAATCTTCTGGGGTTTGTTGGACCCTCGACCTGGAAAATTTCACAGCTATGCCTGTAACATATGCATCGTATTGGATTCAAGCTCTGATTTCTTTCTTCTCCTTCCTAATTATCGTTAAGTATTTATATCTATTATGTGAGGGGTTTGAAGTAGTCACTGGGATTTTGACTTTATCTCACGTCAGTTATCAGAAATAAGATTACTACAGTCTCACTGTGAACCACCTCTGTGTAAAGGCAATAGCTTCAAACTATTGGGTATGTCTGCCAACTTGGTTTTAGAGCTTCCTTGAAGATTCATAGTCCCTTATTTGCTGTACAACCTCTGCTGCTTACTGAAAATACAATTTCTCAACAGTTAAGCTTACCTTCAATGAAATTCTGTTACATTATTTCTCACCCATTTCTGTCCATGACTTTAACAATTTAATTCCTGCATTTCTTCTTCCATTATCTGATTGAAAAAAAAAATCACAACTAACTTCTGCTTCTAAGCTCTCTATACTTCAAATAAGTTTATTATAAACCCTTTATCTACCTTTATTCATGTTTGCTAATGTATCTTGCTTTACCCCTAGAATACTATTTCTTACTGGAGGCAAATACGTTCAGATAGTAAACTTGTCCCATTCACCAGAAACATTGACTAGTGTGTCAGTCTGTGTCCAGTCAGAAGAAATAAACCACAGTGATATATACAGAGGAAATTTAATGAAAATAATTAAGTTTTAATAAAAGAGTAGCTAAAACCATTAAGAGATTACCTAAGACTGAGAAAAAGTGCTCATGAAGAGATAGACTTGGAAGTAGGACCATACAAAAATAGGCCACAGGTCAGCTTTAGCATGTGGGCTGCAGTTGGCTGACTTTTGACGCAGCTGGAAATGTGGAAATCACCTGCCTAGTGTGCTGATCTCACTGGGAGCTGCAGACAAGAGCTGTTCCTATTCGGCCATCTTGTCAGCTATCAAGGTCTGTATTTTAAATATTGCTTTCTGCTTCCTTAAGGCCTCCTTGGTTTGAATACAATAGCTGGCTCATATTTGTTCACAAATAGGTTAACACATACAATCAAACTAACCGGTAATCATTTATATGTATTCTTATGGGATTCATGCAGCTTTTCCTTGTTACAGTATCTTTGAAATGGATCCTTTGGTTTGCTAGGTAACTGAACTAAATTGATAGGTAGTATTTTAGACAGCAAACATCATGATTAGTCATAAGAGTCAAAAATCTAAAACCATTTTTCCTGTGATACCTAGAAAAGGAGGCTCCTTTCTCAACTATATTAACACAGAGGAAGAACCTTTCAAGGGTACTAGCTATTGTAATAAAACTTTCTCAGAAATAGAAATTGGAAGGGAACTAGGGAACAGATTGTGTATATTTGGAGGCTGCTTTAATTTCCCCAAGTCTTAAAAGATGCACAACTTCTTTTTCTTTAAATATACCAAATGATCACAGTAGGGCAAATGTTATTGCCTGACCACTGGACCAATTTTGACAAACTATTACAAAACTACTTGACATTCTTCTATGGATAATTTGGCCAAAAACAGATTGTTGGTGGCCCCAAAAGGCTGGTATGCATTTGCAGCACAAAAGCTTCTTGGTTACTACCCAAAAACTAGACATTTACATTTTATCATTGCAAATGGATGTCTGACTTTAGGACAGTACCTGATCTGCTAGTCTGCTTTGTTCTATTAGCTATTCCTCTATGGAAAGGAGATTATTAGATAACTGAACATCATCAAAAATCAGAAGGAAAAATTAAATTTGAGAACTAAAACATTAACCACTCAAGACAAATTCTGGATTATTCCTTCTACCATTAAGACTTTTTACTTCATGCTTTATAAGAGTATCAGAAAGCAGCAAAACAACCTTTTATTCAGAAGAGTATGTAAGAGAATAGCAGGAAAGTCAGCCAATGCCACCAGGGCATTATATGCTTCACCCAATGAAGTTCATGAAATCAGGCGTGCAGTATTTGAAAACAGAGCCATTTCAGATAGAGTACTGGCCTCACAAAGGGGAGTATTCAGTGTTTCCCAGAAATATTGCTGTGCAAAATATCTCTGCAGACTACTGTGGGATCTTCAATATTACTAGCGGAAAGCAAACAAAAGAAAATAAAACTAATTTGTCTAATAATCCCATGCCTGGTTTTGTTGGCTCTCCATATTAAGGATAGGACCTAGTCTCTTTACTTAATATGAGCACTCTTGGATCCTGGCTGAGAATTGGACTACAAATGGTGATAATAATCCTTCTGTAAGTTTTTATTTGGATTGCAGTATTTTTGTATGTGTTAACCTCAAATGCTGCTGTGACAACTTTGTGCCATCAAATGATCTAACAAATTATCACTCAACAAAAGAACATAGACTGCAACATTGTTGAGGTTGAAGTAATCATCCCTGAAAAAGTGACACATGACCATGACATTTTACATAGCAGTGAAGATCTGATTTGATCGTGTCTTCAAATATTCGCGTTCTGTTGGCTAAACCTAGAAAATTGATGGCCTCGAACTCCATCAATGTTTCTGCAAAGGACATGATCTTGTTCCTTTTTATGGCTACATAGTATTCCACGATTTTATGTGCCACATTTTCTTTATCTATTATAACACTGATGGGTAATTAGGTTGATTCTGTGTCTTTGCTATTGTGAATAATGCTGCAATGAGCATACACATGCATGTGTCTCCATAATAGAATTATTTATACTCTTTTGGGTATGTATCTGCTAATGGTATTTCTTGATTGAATGTGTTGACTAAAAGGGTTAAACTTTGTAAAATATTTGAAGAGATTTATTCTGAGCCAAATATGAGTGGCCATGGCCCATGACACAGCCCTTAGGAGATCCTGAGAACATGTGCCCAGGCGGTCAAGGTAACACTTGGCTTTATGTATTTTCGTGAGGCAAGAGACATCGATCAAATACGTTTAAGAAATACATTAGTTTGGTGAGGCGTGGTGGCTCTCACTTGTAATCCCAGCACTTTCGGAGGCCAAGATAAAGATCAAGACCATCTTGGCTAACACAGTGAAACCCCCATCTCTACTAAAAATTAAAAAAATAATAAAAAAAAATTAGTCAGGCGTAGTTGTACGCACCCACAGTCCCACGTGGGAGGCTGAGGCAGGAGAACTGCTTGAACCTGGGAGGCAAATGTCGCAATGAGCCAAAATCATGCCACTGCACTCCAGACTGGCAACAGAGCAAGACTCCCTATCAAAAAACCACTTAGGTAGGAATTTGGGCAAGATCAAAAATCAGAGCTTAGTTCCCAGTCCCCGCTCTTGGCCATACAGCATTCCACAGAATGCATATTCAGGCCAACAAAACAGCAATAGGTCCCAAAGTGCTAGGAAGCTTATTTCCAGGGTTTTTTAATCTGGTTACTTGGTAAGACCCCATGGCGCTAGGAATACTTATTCCTAGAGCAGTTTTGTTGGTGGTAATAATTTTAAATATTTGTGATTTGGGTTATGGGGAGAGGACATGGTCTGACCTGATATAATAGCCAACAGTTCAACAGGTGAGATAGAGTCAGGCCTAGGGTTTAGTCTAAAAAAAAAAAAAAACCTCCCCGATCATATCTATTCTGTGAGCTATCATGATCTGGGTCTTTAATTATACCTTCTTTATTTTACTGTATCTGGCATAACATTTACAAGAGATATATAATGCTAATACAGTGACAAATAGCAAATATTAGGCATCCAAGAAGGTTATAGGTAGAGTCAGAGGGCAGTAAACAACCTAACTAGCCAACAAACCGACTACATGCATCATCATGCTCTTTGATTAGACTCATAGTGTGCTTACCCTATTTATTAAGGGTCATTTGAACCTTACGATTAATCTTATTTAAGGATTGTAGGACCAACACTAAATCAGAATCCAATAAATTTAATCTCTCTTTTGGCTGATTTATCTCCACAGGTGTAACATCCTGAGAAGGATATAAATTAAATCCAAGGAATGCCTGGTCCTCAATGTCTCAATTGTTATAGGACTTGTTAGCAGAGAACAAATCCACTTTTCCCACCTTTGTTGCATTTTACCATATACTGGTATTTGTGAGACAAAAGGAGGTTTTGCCACAGGAGAAGTTACATAATTCTACAGCATCATTTTGTTGTCCTTCTCAACAGAAGTGGTCCTTCTCCATCTACCAGATGCTATGTCCCTTGGGGGTGGATAGTAGAGATCAAGTTTTGAAAAAAATCAAGGTTCCAAGTAGTTTGATGGCATAGATATTCTCCTTTTCTGTTTTTACAATCTGAAAGGGAGACGGGATGTCATGTGTTATTACCAGCTAAAGTAGTCCACCTATTTGCCAGGGAGTGTATTCCTGTATTGTTTACAAAAGTCTCAATGCCTGCCAGTGGGAAAAAAGTGTACCTTTGAGCCTTATTTAATTTCAGTGTTTGTGCTCTGAGAATACAGTGTTTAATGTCACATTTACAGCCCAAAAGTCTCCCTAAGTTTTGGGGACCATATATTTTTCCACATGTGTTTGGACTGTGCCTCAGTGCCTACTGAGGATTGTAACCCATTGTTTCATAGCAACCTCAGATTTCATTTTTAATAAAATAGACATGAACCACTGTAGGGAAAAAGTACATGCTCATTTTCATCTTTGTGTTTGGAACTATGTTTTTACGGTTTCTCTGGTTTCTTCTAGCCATTTGATGAGTGCTGCATTATCTTTTAAAGCAGTTTCCCGCCCTCTTTCTTATTCCTGAAATAGCATTATTTCTATCTGGCCTTGTTTTTGATAGGGATTTTTTTTTTTCTAAAGAATGTCTCTCTCACAATGAAGAAAGAAAATTTTAGACCAATATCCATGATGAACACTGATGCAAAAATCCTGAATAAAATACTGGCAAACTGAATAATACAGCACATTAAAAAGCTTATTCATCACAATCAAGTCGGCTTCACAGCTGGGATACGAGGCTGGTTCAACATACGTAAATGAATAAATGTAATCCAACACATAAACAGAACCAAAGACAAAACCCACATGATTATCTCAATTGGTGCAGAGAAGGCGTTTGACAAAATTCAACAACACTTTAGGCTAAAAACTCTCACTAAACTAGGTATTGATGGAACATATCTCAAAATAACAAGGGCTATTTATGACAAATCCATAGCCAATATCATACTGAATGGGCAAAAACTGGAAGCATTCACTTTGAAAATGGACACAAGACAAAGATGCCCTCTCTCACTCCTATACAATACAGTATTGGAAATTCTGGCCAGGGCAATTAGGTAAGAAAAAGAAATAAAGGGCATTCGATCAGGAAAAGACAAACTCAAATTGTCTCTATTTGCAGATGACATGATTGTGTATTTAGAAGACCCCATCATCTCAGCCCCAAATCTCCTTAACCTAGTAAGCAACTTCAGCAAAGTCTCAGCAGACAAAATCAATGTGCAAAAATCACAAGCATTTCTATACACCAATAACAGACAAACAGAGAGCCAAATCATGAGTGAATTCCCAGTCACAATTGCTACAAAGAGAATAAAATACCCAGGAATAAAACTAACAAGGGATGTGAAGGACCTCTTCAAGGAGAACTACAAACCACTGCTCAAGGAAATAAGAGAGAACACAAAATAATGGAAAAACATTTCATGCTCATGGTTAGGAAGAATCAATATTGTGAAAATGGCCATACTTCCCAAGGTAATTTATAGATTCAAGCTACCCCATCAAGCTACCATTGATGTTCTTCACAGAATTGGAAAAAAAAATACCTTAAACATCACATGGAACCAAAAAAGAGCCTGCATAGCCAAGACAATCCTAAGCAAAAAGAACAAAGCTGGAGGCATCACATTACCTAACTTTAAACTATACTACAAGGCTACGGTAATCAAAACAGCATGGTACTGGTACCCAAACAGAAATACAGACCAATGGAACAGAACAGAGGCCTCAGAAATAGCATCACACATCTACAACCATCTGATCTTTGACATGGCTGACAAAACAAGCAGTGGGGAAAGGATTCCCTATTTAATAAATGGTGTTGGAAAACTGGCTAGCCATATGCAGAAAGCTGAAACATGATTCTTTCCTTATAGCTTATACAAAAACTAACTCCAGATGGATTAAAGATTTAAACATAAGACCTAAAACCATAAAAACTCCAGAAGAAAACCTAGGCAATACCATGCAGGACACAGGCATAGGCAAGGACTTCATGACAAAAACACCAAAAGCAATGGCAACAAAAGCCAAAATAGACAAATGGGATCTAATTAAACTTAAGAGCTTCTGCACAGCAAAATAAACTATCATTAGAGGGAACTGGCAACCAACAGAATGGGAAAAAATGTTTGTAATGTACTCATGTGACAAAGGGCTAATATCCAGAATCTACAAAGAACTTAAACACATTTGCAAGAAAAAAACACAACCCCATCGAAAAGTGGGTGAAGGATATGAACAGACACTTTTCAAAAGAAGACATTTATGCAGCCAACAAACATGAAAAAAAGCTCATCATCACTGGTCATTAGAGAAATGAAAATCGAAAACAACATTGAGATACCATCTCACACCAGTTAGAATGGTGATCATTAAAAATCAGGAGACAATATATGCTGGAGAGGATGTGGAGAAATCGGAATACTTTTACACTGTCGGTGGAAGTGTAAATTAGTTCAACCACTGTGAAAGACAGTGTGGTAATTCCTCAAGGATCTAGATCTAGAAAAAACATTTGACCTAGTAATCCCATTACTGGGTAGATACCCAAAGGATTATCAGTCATTCTATTATAAAGACACATGCACATGTATGTTTATTGCAGCATTGTTTACAGTAGCAAAGACTTAGAACCAACCCGAATGCCCATCAACGATAGGCTGGATAAAGAAAATGTGGCACATACACACCATGAAATACCATGCAGCCATAAAAAAGAATGAGTTCATGTCCCTTGCAGGGAGACAGATGAACCTGGAAATCATCATTCTCAGCATACTGACACAAGAATAGAAAACCAAACACTGTATGTTCTCACTCATAAATGGGTATTGAACAATGAGAACACATGGACACTGGGAAGGGAACACCACACACCTGGGCCTGTCGCTGGGTGGGGAGTTAGGGAAGGGATAGTAGTGGGTGGGGATAAGAGGAGGGATAGCATTGGGAGAATTATCTAATGCAGAGGATGGAGTGATGGATGCAGCAAACCACCATGGCATGTGTATACCAATGTAACAAACCTGCACGTTCTGCACATGTACCCCAGAACTTAAAGTATAACAATAATAAAAAAAGAAATACTGCAGGAAAAAAAGAGAAAAAGATGTTCAATAATATCCCTAGGTTCCTGGGATACATAAGTGAACAAAACAAAGGTCTCTACCCTTGTGGAGGTTACAGTCTATAATGAGACATTAGTAAAAATAGTAAGTAAATTATATAGTGTTTTTAAAGGTGAGAAGATAGAAAAGGGAAAACAGAGTAGGATAAAGAGGATATGTAATTCTTGGAAGGGGAAGAAATTTAGTTTTGTGAAAATGTTTTATTACAGGTATTTTTAAATATTTAAGATTTCATCCAAGAGCAATCAACAGAAGTTATTGCTTCCTTCTAAGATAGAAATTCCTTGCAGTCAAGGCCATTTTTGAGACTTCAGAGTTCTCTCCTTTGTGATTAACCTCCTCGGATGAAGTTTAGAGCAACACGTAGAATCCAAAACCTGACTCAAGCCAAGCAAGGTATGCCTCCTTCACATTAAATAGTTCTTTTTACAAAATCTGAATGGGTCTCCTCTCTCAGAACCAGGATATCTATACATGGTAATTAGCCATAGTCCTGTGCGAATGTCTAGCCCTATCTGACAACAAACCATGGTAACAGGCCATGGGCAAGAGGCAAATACACAGGAGGGCCTCCCAGAACTCTAGGCAGGGGGTAGGCATCACCGATGCAATGTACGCATAATTAGGAAGGATTCCATCATTGCATCTTTCTACTAATCACAGTTGCTTTCCAAAAGTTCAAGATGGGTTCAAAGATAAGCTCAGCAGCATAAAAGACCAGGCTTCTTGTTCTCAAATTCCTAAACTCTCAAAGGTCAGCGCGCGTGCGCGCGCGCACACACACGAACGTCTCTCTTTATTAGTCTTGAACTCAGCTTGCCCCAGTATTCGTAGCTCTGCCCCAGTTTGTCTAGTGAGGTCACGCTTCAGCTTTTTGGGTGGCCAGTTTGGGTATGTTCACCAGGAATGCTGTTGCCCTTGCATACTGATGGCATTTGTACAGTTTGGATAAATGATGTTAATCCAGAACCACTGGGTATCCCAAACAATTGTTAGGTGAGTAGAGGTTACACCTAAGTATACCTTTGTGTGGGTATTCCATAAGGCTTCGCAAAGGTGCCCTGGTCTTAGGGTGTAATTTATGCCATCAGGGACTTCTGTCTCTCAACTGACTCCCATAGTTCTCTAAGGGCAGTGGCAGTGTGATTCGTGCTGACCAGGGGCATCTAGCCACAAGCACAGGGCTGGTAGTTATTTGGATGGGCCATGCTATGGCTGTTTACTCAGGAGGCAGCTAGATTTTTCCCACTGTAACCAGGCAATTGTCTCAACTGATTATCCCTAATATGTATTGTTATGCAATATTCTACCTGGTTAGACTCCCTCAGTGATTCCTGAGGCATTGTTAGGCAAGTATTTTTGCAGGGCATCATATTTGCTGGCAGCCTATAAAAGAGCTACCCTAAAAAGGGGAGACGGTGAGGAATGTTATATAGAATGATGCTGTTGCATATAATAGTCTTCATTTCATCATTGTCTATATCATAGCAAATGACGTGGGCTCTGCCTGCAGGAAGATTGCTGAAGTTTACAGGGGACAAGCAGAAATTTTCAGTTTTGAAAAGAGAATGATTGTGAGGTAGGCAGACAGAAAAGATTGTGGGAAAGAAAATGAACAAGTAAAATATCTTCCTGTCTTTAACAAGGGAATATCTAGCCACACCCATTTAGAAAGTTACACCGAGGAAGACTGCATAGATTCCAAATAGCTTCTCAGGGGTTTCAGTTAAAACATTGACAGTTTTAGCAATATTCTCTCCCAAGAAAAGAATATTTTAAATCTTATGAGAATTGGCCTGATCTGGTGTCTCTGGAATTATGTTGACTTTCATTGCAGCCCTAGAGACCGGCTGAGCCTCTAGTCTTCTCTTGATTCACAGGTGGGTGTCAGAGACTGTTCAGAAGACAAGGCATGGCTAGGAACATGGTTGGTCCCACATTTTAGGTATGAAATGTGAATTCAAGATGCCACTCCCTCTAATTTTTCAGCAGAAGAGTTGGTTAAAAGCACCTGATAAGGTTCTTTCCAGCATGGTTGTAGGGAATCCTTCAGTTGGTGTCTTCATTATACAAATTTGCCTGGCTGTAATCTGTGGTCTTTGAGGTTATCAGCCCCCACAAGCTCATTGGGAATGATTCTGTTATCAGCTTTATATTACTTGATAAGGTTTTGAGGAGCCCTTAACAATAGTGCACTATTTCCCCTTTGAGTAAGGCTGGTTCTTGTAAGCCCTCACCCAGCCTCACAGGTCTCCCTGTTATGATTTCAAAGTATGATGTTTTCCAAAAGGAGTGGATCTAAGATTAAGCAAGACCAGTGGAAAGGCTTTTGACCAAGGAAGGTTAAAAGCCCCCATCAGCTTAGCTAATTGAGTTTTCATTGTGCCATTTGTTCATCCCACCAACCCGGAGGATTGGGATGGTAAGCACAATGGAAATGTATTATGGGCTAGATTTTTCAAATGGATCGAAAAATTTGTCCAGTAATGAGTCCCATGATCCCTGTGTGGTTCACAAGGAATTCCCCAAACTGAAATGATTCTAATAAAAATTTCCCTACTGTTAAAGCAGTAGCCCTCTGACAAGGAAATGCTTCTGCCCAACGAGAAATCATAAAAAGACCAGCACATATTTGAAATTTTGGGATGGTAGCATCTGGATAAATTCTAACTGCCATACTTCCAAAGGTCCTATTGGCACAGGAAAATGACCTGGGGAGCCATATAAGGGCTTGCCAGGGTTCTGCTGCGGCATATAGTATACCTTTTGGGCTACCATGAAAGATGGTTTCCAAAAATATTGTTTTCCCCATGCAACCATGTTTTCAGGGGTCCAGTTATTTCATGAAAAACTGAAGGAAAGGCAATCATGCACCTTTGGTAACTATAGGCTTTTTGTTAGACCCTAGCCATAATTCCTTACTTGGGACCAACCTGCCTTTCTTCTGTTACCAGGTTTCTCCTGAAAGGTAGATGCTTGTTGATACTGTAAAAGAATATTAGTGAGGTTTTTAGGATGAAAGGTATACTCCCATACAGGACAGGCCATCTTTCCTAGGGCAGAATCCTTTGCTGCAGCATTAGGTAAATTATTTCCTTTTGCTTCTTCAGTGTTATCCTTTGAGTACCCAGGAATTTTTATGCCTGCAATCTGCTTTAGCATCTGAATTGCTTCTAGTAACTTTGAGACTTGGTGCCCATTTCACACGGGCTGTCCAGAGGAAGTAAGAAATCCTGTTTCCATAGTATGCCAAAATCATGAGCTGCTCCAAAAGCATATTGACTAGCGATACATACATATTTGTCACTTCTCCTATATCTAAATTTTAAGCTATAGTTAATGCTATTAATTCAGCCTTCTGGGCTGATTTGACTCCTTAGAGTTGGCTGCTTTTGATTCTATCTGCTATGGCATATCCTGTCTGGTGATGCCCCGATTGTCCCTTAAATAGGAACCATCTGTGAACCAAATTAATTTAGCATTCTCAATGGGAGTTTCCTGTAAATCTCCCCTAGAGGAGAGTTAGATATGAGCTAGTGCATTGCAGTCATGTTCCTCTTCCTCTTGTTGTTCACCTGGAAGGGGAAGCACACTAGGAGGATGAAGTGTTACAATGCTTCAAAGTGATGTTGAGGACAGAAAGCAGGAGTACTTCATAAGAAATGAGGCGGCTAACAGAATAGTGTTGAGTGTGGTGAGAGTTTAGAAGAGATTTCACAGCGTGGAGGGTATAGCTGATTAGAGGGGACCCTAGGACAAATTATTTGCTGTTTTTGCACAAGCTGGCTGCAGCTGATACAGCCCTGATACAAGGAGGAGATCTTGCTACAACTGGATCTAACTGTTGACTGAAATAACTAATTGGTCTGTGAGTGCCACCATGTTTTTTAGCTAATACTTCTAGAGGATTCCCATTTATTTCATGCGCAAAGAGGGAAAGCGGAAGACTATAATTGGGGTGACCTACAGCAGGTGCTTGGGCGAGAGCCCGTTTCAGATTTTCTATGTGCTTTTTCCCCACTCTTCCCAGTGGATTGGGTTAGGCTGGGCTTGTTTTAGTTTTTTATATGGGGATTGGGCCATTACAGGGTAGTTTGGACTCCATCTCCTGCTATAGCCCATTAACCCTAAGAATTCTGTTCATTGCCTTTTAGTTTTGGGCAATTAAGGGGAAAGGTCATAACAGCAGAGACTCTCTCAGGATTTATTAATAGCCCACTTGGAGAAACGGTATGTCCCAAATATTTAACCTGGGGGAGGCAAAATTGTAATTCATCTTTTGATACTTTGTGTTGTTTAAAAGGAAGCTGTGTTAATAGGTGGACAGTGTCTTCTCTGTATCTTGGTAGGGAGGATGAACACAAGAATAAATTATCCACATACTGAAGTAGAATAGAGTGAAGTAGAAGTTGGAAATTCAATGTCATCTTAATCCACCTTTAGAATTTGAGAAAAATAAACAGAACTTTTATAGTAGCCTTAGGATAAGACTGTCCATGTGTATTGGTGATTTTCCCAAGTGAAAGCAAAAAGATAGTGGCTATTTTGCTTTACAGGTATGCTGAAAAATGCACACATAAATTAATAACAGATAAATGGCTGAGAGCGATATGAATATTAGACAGTAAAATCTGGGGGTTTAAGAATACCAGGGTGTCTAGGAATTATTACTTTCTTTATAGCTCTTAGGTCTTGAACAAATCTCCAGCCTTTCCCACTTGGCCATTTTTTTTTTTTTTTTTTTTGAGATGGATTCTTGTTCTGTCTCCAGGCTGGAGTGCAGTGGCGCAATCTAGGCTCATTGCAATCTCTGCCTCCTGGGTTCAAGTGATTCCCCTGCCTCAGCCTCCTGAGTAGCTGGGACTTCAAGTGTGTGCCACCATGCCCTGCTGAGTTTTTGTATTTTAGTAGAGATGGGGTTTCACCAGGTTGGCCAGGATGGTCTCAATCTCCTGATCTCATGATCCACCCACCTCAGCCTCCCAAAGAGCTGGGATTACAGGAATGAGCCACCATGCCCAGCACCTACTTGGCTTTTTAACTGGGAGGAATAGTATATTGCAAGGGCTGGTGCAGGGTACTATGAGTCCTTTGCCCAAATAATCCTAAATGATTGGTTTGATCCCTAGTAAGGCTTTATGTCTAAGGGGACATTGCCTTACAGTTGGCAGGGGTTTGGATTTATTTATTGTTATCTCTGTACGGACTAGAGACTCAATTCTCTATCATTGGAAGAGCTTGCCCGTAAGGAGTCTGCTACCTTAGATAAGAAAGGCTCTAATTCTTTCTGTCCAGAATCTTGATTAATTTTCACAAACACAATAGTACAAGCGGGCTTTTTTAAGTCTTCTATGTCTCCCAAGTTGAGAATTATTTCTCCCTTCTATGAAAATGAGGTGTGAGCATTACGAGTCTCTAGGAAATCCCATCCCAGCAAGTGTATGGGGACACTATTTACTCTAAGACAAACATAATGCCCCACTAGTTCTTCTAATTGAAATTGTTTTAAAGGCTATAACAAGAGTCTGAAATCCCCACCATTTGGACTTTTTCTTTACTTCAAGAGAAAGGGTTTTTCATCAAGGTAAGGGCAAGGACTGACAGTGCAGTGCCAGTGTTTACAAGGGCTTTGGTATTTTCCTAATTTATGGATGTATCTATTTCACCGAAAGAATTAGTTAGAAGTAGGGGATAAAACCTCTCTATTCTTTCAGAGGATTCCTATTCTGATTTTTTAATTGTTCTGGTGCTTTCCTCTGGGGCTCTTTGTGCCTTTTGCGCAAACACCCATTTAACTTCTTTGCATTCATTTTGCAAAATGTCCTTTCTTTCTGACATAGTGGCAAATTGCTTCCACTTGGGAATGCTTAGATCTCTGGGACCATGGGACCCTTACAAACTCCCAACTTGGTTCCTGTTTTAGATGGAAACTGATAATTTTAGAGACTGTTTCCTTTTCTTTCTCAATTATTGTTTGTGACAATTGGTTAGGTAGGGTGACTAGGTGGCTGATGGTCAAGGAAGCCCAAGCCACATTATTCATCTTCATTAAGGTTGCTCTTTATTTAAACCTTGAATAAACCCAGAATTAAGTAAGCTGTCACTTCTACCATGCTCAAAAATTTTCATGAGCTACTACTGAAAACTGTTTGAATGTCTTCTCAAACTTGATATGAAATTCAGGCAGGGCTTCATTTGGGCATACTTTACATTGTTGCACCTTTGCCCAGTTTATAACCTTGTAGGTTATACGTGCAGCATAGTTTCACAGAGGCGATTAGAAAGCTCTCCGCATCTCTCTTTTCCAGTTGCATCTACTTTGTCGAAGTCTTTTAAAGACTGTTTCCAATCTGCTACTTTAAACACTGTTCCGCTTTGTTTTGGGGCACCAGTAACTCAATCAGCCAACACAGGTTAGAGAACCCTGCATCATAAGTCTTAAGCATTAATTGAAATTCCTTAGCAAATCCCGAGGGATTTTTCAGTCAGCTTGGGGAATTCAGATACCAGGGCTTTTAACTCTGAGTTGGTCCAGGGAGTACACATTATGTTGGAATCCCCTCTGCCTGTGGGTTTTACTCTAAAAGGAACAACTACATTATTTTCTCCAGCTATTTTTCTTCCCCCTGTGACTAGAGGAAACGGAGTAGGGGAAGGAGGAGTAACAATGAAATCATCCAGAAAAGGAAGTTCAGAGAGCAAAGAGTCAGCAGGAGCAAAAGGGAGACAGTTTCTGGAGCCTTCCTGACTTCAGAAGTGGTTTTTACTAATTTCTTTAATTCCGAGACAGTTTCATAATTTTTTTTGTTAACTTCCTGGAAGGAGGCAAGCTTATCATTCCCTCTTTTTGATGATTCTAGGTGCCAGCTAAAGTACAATACCCATTTACTTCTTTGATTTGAGAACCTAAATTTTCTAATCTAGCATGCAAGAAAATCAATTTAGGGATATCAAAAGATACCTGTTTTGGAAACCTTAGACCTAGGTTATCTTTAGTAAGATCTTTCCATTTACATAAATACTTGCATGTAAAGGCACCATAGTCATGAAACATAAACCCTGCTGAGGAGCTCTCAGCGGGCGCTCCCTTTACCTTTCCTTTTTTGGAGGGTTTATTTCCTACTCTCTCTCTTTTCTTTTTCATAAGAGGAACTGACCTGTGGCCTAAGGTTTTTTTGTGGTGGATCAGTATGTGTTGCTTGTGGGTAGGACTCCACAGTGTGTCAACACTGAGTTGTTTCTACCCTCTGACATGTCTGTTTCTCTCCTCAGAGGTCTGTTACCTCTGAGGCACTTAAAACTCCAGGTGATCAGACTTTATATGAATTTCCTGGACAAGCCTCTTTAAACTAATATTTGTTGGGCAGCTTCCTATAGGGCCACTGCCTGTTGCAGTGGTTCAACAACCCCCCCCCCAGACACTCCCACGATGCCCCCACTCACCCAAGGGCACATTTCAGCTCAGAGAAGAAAAATGACCTCTTTGGAGCCGAGGAATTCAGTCTCTTATGAACAATAGCTGTTTAGTTACTCACACAAAGTACACACAGACAAGTACTTTCTCCATTGAGATTAATTTTGAGAGAAAAGGCAATGGAGAAAGACCCTTTTGAATGTACCTCTGAAATTAAGATTTTAAGGCCGGGCGCGGTGGCTCAAGCCTGTAATCCCAGCACTTTGGGAGGCCGAGGTGGGTGGATCACGAGGTCAAGAGATCAAGACCATCCTGGTCTACATGGTGAAACCCCGTCTCTACTAAAAGTACAAAAAATTAGCTGGGCATGGTGGCACGTGCCTGTAGTCCCAGCTGCTTGGGAGGCTGAGGCAGGAGAATTGCCTGAACCCAGGAGGCGGAGGTTGCGGTGAGCCGAGATTGCGCCATTGCACTCCAGCCTGGGTAACAAGAGTTAAACTCTTTTTCCAAACCAAGCAGCTGAAAAAAAAAAATATTTTAAACAACTTCTTAGGAGAAAAGAGGAAAAAAAAAACAGCTAAGAATAAATCAAGCACAATCAACCAAAACAGGAGGTCTGGGGCTCAGGAGGACTTATCAGTTCCACGAGAGGAGAACCTTAAACTTGGTGAGGCTTCAATGGGCCCCTTCTGGTACATTAGCTCCAGTTTGGGGCATCTTTTGGGGATCTGAGTCTTTTCTGAGGCCCCATGTTTGGCGCGAGATTATTGTCAACAAAGAGTCAATCTCGATAAAATATTTGAAGAAATTTATGCTGGGCCAAATATGAGTGACCATAGCCTGTGACACAGCCCTCAGGACGTCCTGTGAGCATGTGTGAGAGGTGGTCAGGGTACAGATTGGTTTTACGACCATCTGTAAAACCAGGCATGACACATCAATCAAAAAGAAATACACTGGTTTGGTTCAGAAAGGCAGGACAACTAAAAGTAGGGGCTTCCAGTGTAAAGCCAGCTGCCTCACAGAGGGATAAACAGACACGTCCATCTCTCTCCATGCCTAATAACTGTGTCATCACCCAAGTTCGTTATCTAGCCTTGCTGCACGGCTTCCCCGCACCCGCCTCCGCATACCAGACCCAAGCCCACATTCAGCACTAAATTATGCCTTCAACCCCCAGCCCGCTGTTGATAAACCCTGCAGGAAAATTTTTTTACAAGAAGCCCCATCAGACCCTGCCCAGTAGCAGTCCACTCTGTATGCCCCTGGAAGGCCCACTTACCCAAGGTCCTACCTGCCTACCCATAATGACTAGCTCCAGGCATTTCCTGCTTCTTAATAGCCAATAAGATTGACCTTCACTTTGTTTCCCCAACAGTGAATCAAGACCCAAGGTCCTACCCGCCTACCCATAACAACTAGCTCCAGGCATTTCCTGCTTCTTAATAGCCAATAAGATTGCCTTCACTTTGTTTCACCAACAGCCAATCAAGACCCACTTACCCAAAGTCCCACCTGCCTACCAATAGCAACTAGTTTCAAGCACTTCCTCCTTCCTAACAGCCAATAAAATTGCCTTTGCTTTGTTTCCCCAATAGCCAATCAATTGCCTTCCCTTCCCATAAAACCCCATGACCTAAACAGCCGGGGGCGACTTCTTTGGCCCCTTCCTAGACCACAGAACCTAGACCTAGAGCTGAGTAAATTGGCTTCTCATTTTCTCATACTTGCCTCAGTTTCCTCATTTTACATCAGCAATAAACCTTACATCCAGGCTATAGGTTTAAATATTTTCTGGCTGACAATTGGTTTAATTTATCAGAAGACCTGGGATTAATAAAATGGAATGTTCAAGTTAAGATAAAGGATTGTGGGGACCAAGTTTCATTGTGCAGAGCAATCTCTCATCAGACTGCAGAGAGAGAACAGGTTGTAAAATGGTTCCTACTGGAACTGAAAGGGTACCTGGCTCTTAGTTGATTATCTTCTGGATCTGGAAAGGAAGGAAGAAAAACAAAGAGGGGAGGAAATTCTTCATAGAACGTGGATTTTTCCCACAAGAGACTTTGCAAGGCAATTTCAAGGCATGGCAAGGAAATATATTTTGGACTTAAATATCTTCTTGTCTCCTAACATTATGCCAGAATCAGATTGAAAAGCAAGTCATAATACACTGGGTCAAACAAAACCTACTTGATGAGAATCCATGGTTTGTAGGGCACGATTCCCCAGATTCTTTAGGCAAAAAATTGGGCAAGATAAAAAAAATTAGAGTTTAGTCCTCAAATGGTATTTGTTTTCATCTCCTTGAGGAATCATCACACTGTCTTCCATAATTTTTGAATTAATTACTTCTACTCACACTGTATAAGTGTTCCTTTTTCTCCACAATATCACCAGGATCTGTTATTTTTGTGCTTTTTAATAACAGTCATTTTGACTGGTATGAGATGGTATCTCACTGTGGTTTTAATTTGCATTTTTCTAATAAGTGATGTTAAACTTTTTTCATATGACTATTGGCCATATGTATGTCTTCTTTTGAAAAGTGTTTATTCATGTCTTTTCCTGCTTTTTAATGAGGTTTGCTTTATTCTTGTAAATTTGTTTAGGTTCCTTCTAGATGCTGGATAGCAGACATTTGTCAGATGCATAGTTCACAAAAATGTTCTCCCATTCTGTAGGTTATCTGTACACTCTGTTGATGTTTCCTTTGCTGTGCAGAAGCTCTTTAATTAGATGTCATTTGCCAATTTTTATTTTGTTGTGATTGCTTTTAGTGACATTATCATGAAATCTTTGCCTATACCTATGTCCAGAATGATATTGCCTATGTTGTCTTTCCAGGGTTTTTATACTTTTGGGTTGCATGATTTCAGTACTAACACCTTGCTGTTCTTGCTGCTCTTCCAATTATATTATTACCCTTAACAAATTCTAATAAAGCCTCTAAGATTCTTTAAACAAGAATCCACAGCTGATAAATATTCTAACTTTGCCTTCCATACTCCCAGATTTTAATAAGACTATCAAGTAAATACTCTCCCTTACCCTAGAAAAAATAATCCTTGCTTTGCTTTACCAACAGGTTCTATTTTTAGGGAACTGGCATCTTACAGTCTCTTATTGCATTTGTTTTTTGAATTAAGTGACCATTTTTAAGGTAGTTGTCAGACTGGTACTGGACACCAGATTATATGTAATTGTTAGCACAGTACAGCCTTGAGACATCTTTACTAACATTTATCAAAGTCTGAAATAGCCTTCTACTCAATTTCCATATGATCAGTTCCTTAGGTATCTGTCTCTCTCTCTCCCTCCCTCTCCTCTCTCTCCCTCTCTCTCTCTCTCTCTCTCTCTCTCTCTCTCTCTCTCTCTCTCTCTCTCTCTCGTGTGTGTGTGTGTGTGTGTGTGTGTGTGTGTGTGTGTGTGTGTGTGTGTGTATGGAGAGAGAGAGAGAGGGGAGAGGGAGGGAGGGAGGGAGGGAAGGAGGGAGAGAGAGAGAGTGAAAGAGATTTGTCAGAAAAGGCTTTCACCACTCTGTTCATGCTACCTCTTTTCCCCTAATTATTGCTCATAGCCTTTATCAGTATCTAAAATATTTAATTCCTGATTCTTACTATCTTAGCTTTCTATCACTACAACAGATGCATATTGGATAATTTATAAAGAATAGAAGCTTATTTGGCTCATGGCAGTAGAGGTTGGAAAGCCCAAGAGCATGGTGCCAGCAGCTGTCAAGGGTTATCCCCTGATGGTGAACAAGGACACAAGACAGAGAAAATTGGGGCCAAACTTATGCTTTTATCGGGAATCCACTCCTGGGATAACTAACCCACTCCTGTGATAATGGCATTAATTAATTAATGAGAGCAGAACCCTCATGACCTAGTATCCTCATAAAGGCCCCACCTCTCTCTTAATATCATCACAATGATAAATTTCAATGTGAATTTTGGAGAGGGCATTCAAACCACAGCACACAGCAACAGAATGCAGGCTCTTACAGAATAGAAACTTTACTACAATAATTTTAGCATGCAGTATAGGGACTCATGTTAAGTAAAAGATTAATAAATATATAAAAATTAATGCAAAATAAATTATGTGGTAGTGGGAAATAATGAAGTGTGTATGTTGCGAAGATTTATTAAGTAGGTGAAAGGGGAAGATAGGAAATAAAGTAACGGATCAAAAGAAAAATTTCTAAGGTTGATAGAAGGTTTTTAAGAATGGGAAATACATCTTCACGGGAAACAGTTGATGAGGAAAACAAGCAGCAATTAACAGAGTAACACAGTTGAGTACTGAAGTGCATGGAATTTAGAATACGGATGAAATATTTTGGTTCCAAGAGGAGAAATAACTCTTCCATTTTCACTGATGGTCTAAGGAAATAATAGGAAAGCAAACAAATGATAAAAATGGTTCACCATATACTATCATTTTTTGAAAAATAAATAGGAGTTTTATGTATGTGGAGAAGATTCTATTTTGTCTATAAAGTTGGTCGTGAGATTACTTGCTACAGTTAAATGCACCTGGTGGTAAGGTAAGAGGATTAAACAAACAGGTATTTTACAAAAGTAAATTTTATGAGCAGAAGAGAACTAATTAGGTACATTTTAGAAGAAACTAGGAAGCATGGAGAAACCATTTGATTTTTGAAACCATACATTTTCAGTGTTCTAATACTTCTGTATTGCTCAACAGGAAAGGTATAGGAATATAGCAGAGCAGTAGAGTAAAACATTATTGTAATTATTCATATTTTTAAGAAATAATTACTCTGCATATCAACCTAATAATAAGCCTGTCATATTAGAATAATGGTAACTAAATTATTTAAATCTTATGTGCTACCTATAGGAATTCTAAGACTTTTAGCCATAGGACATTTTAGCCATCAGGATCCTATAAAATTTTTGTTGGGTCTAAATTTCAATGCCATTTTAACTTTTGAAATTAGAATATTAGTAAAATAACATTTTTTATTAAAAGAAAACTGAAAAGGCTTGAAACTTCAAGGTATTTAAGAAATTCTGCTTCATCCTCAAAACAGATCAAGAAGAAACTTTTTCAGTTAAGATCATTAACAAACTCAGATAATTTCCTAAAGTCATATTTAAATCTTTCTTAGTCTATTCATGTCCTTCCTAAGACTAAAATTTATAAAGAAACAAATATGTCCATTCATCAGGATTTCAGTGTAAAGTTAAATTCAAACATGCTAACACATCCTCTTATTTCTTAAATAAAATTTTCTTGAAAAAGGAAATTTAAGAAATACATGAGTCGTTGTGAAAGTTAAAAGTGTGTGGCAGGTCTACCTACATAAACGAGCTTATTATCAGATTGCTTTGGTTTCTAAGACCTTCTTAGCTAGCTTAATTCATCAAACTTGAAAAGGAATTTTTAAATTAGGTGTTTAGCTATCATTAATTGTGATTCATTCTACTTACGTGCTCTTTTATAAGACTTGCAGTTTAACTTTTTACTCCATTAGTGTATAAATCCTTAGAGGAAGAACAAGGTCCTCTTTGTATTTATATAATCAGTACCTAGTATATGACTAGCTCATTCAGGCATTCAGTAAATGTTTCAACTTAGGAGTTGGATTAAGGAAGAAAATTACAAGGACTGAATTGTAGTAGAAAAACTTTATGAAGATTTACATTATATACTAGGCATAGCACCCATCGGATTTACCCACTGGAATAAAAAAGGGTTGAAATATTTATAAGAGTGATCATAAAATAAATTTTAAAGTATATTAGTTATCAACAAACCATTCAGAGTTGTTTACTGAGACAGTGCTATTGTTATTGTAGCAAAATTGAGTAATTATTATTCCCAAGGAGAAAAATGTGACATCTCATTGTCACAAGCAGTTGTAAAACAAAAAAACTGTGTGATAATAAACATGACAACTTAAATAGGTACATGAATTTTGACACATGAAAATTTTAATTTTAAAACTGACAGATCAGAAAAGACATTTTTAAAATCTTTTATTCACATATATATACACACACACACAGTTTAACACAAATTAGAAATTGTTATGGGTCAATTATTTTTTGTTGTAAAAATGATTGGTTATTTTTGGCTGCATAGAAATAAAAAATTATTTTTAGATTGTAAGCTTGGTAACCTCAGCACTTAATGGAGGTACCTTATATTTGCAAATGTGACAATAGCAGGCTGTTTTACTGAAAATGGAAAATATTTTGCCATTGCAGAAATATCAAAATATATGTATTGGGCATGATCATTTGAAGTGCCACATAGAATTATGATTGTTGTTTTCCTAATATTTCAGCCTTATTCTTCTAAAATAGATCTTACACAGAGCTACGCAGATGTAAAAAACTTATGTTTTGAGGTTCAAATGGATTTGAGTTTATATTATTAAGGAGACTAATTTTTCTTTCAAAATAACTCCCAATAGGTCTTCAGGAAATTGCCTATTTTCAAGTAAAATCTTTATAAGTTTTAGTTATTTTGTATTCTCTTTCATAAGCTTTATTTCCTCCTATTCTATTATCAGGTATGGAACCCCAGATATGAAATAAGTTCAAGCATCTGAGGAGATTCAATGAGATGAGACATGTATTGATATTAAAACTAGTCTGACTTAAAGTGCAGCAATATTTCCCAATTTTGCAGCAAACCACTGGAAAGCAAAGTAATTTCTTTTTTCGATAATCTGTATTAAGTCAAGTCTCATCACTTTTCAAGATTGTTTTTGCTAAATTCGAAAGGCTTATATAGAAGTGAAAAGTTTGGTTAAGACTAAATGAATGAGATATATAGGGAGAAAATGGAATTCTACATAAAAAATTTGAATAATGTAAGTATTACAAAACTGAAAATGGAAACCTTTCATATATTTGTATGTTAATAAAAGGCAGTATAGAGACATGTTATTCACAGGCTGACTATGTGCCTTATTAATGGTAGAATATATACCATGATAGAAATGTTATATACTTTTTCTATTTTTCAAATGATTTCATACTACACAGTTGTAGTAGCTTTTGATTACCTTGAAAAATATAACACTTTCTAATCGCTAATATTTCTGATTTTAAAAATGAATTAGATTGTTAAAATCTAGCTCTGGCTGAACAACATAAGCCTAAATTAAAGTTATGGAGTCTCCCAGTTTTTAAAATACAGACTTTATGTTTTAGAGCAGTTTAGGTTGATAGCAAAATTGAGTGCAAAGTTCAGGAAGCTCCCAAATACCTCTTTATCTCCATATGCACAGCCTTCTCCACCATGACCATCCTCTCCCAGAGTGGTACATTTATTACAATTGATGAAGCTACATTGACACATCGTCACCTCAAGTCCATAGTTTACATTTGGGTTCACTTTTGGTGTAGTACATCCCACCGGTTTTGAAACATGTGTAATGACATGTATCCAACATTACAGTACATAATTATTTCACTGCCTCAAAAATCCCCTGCACTCCACCTATTCCCCTCAACTCCTGGAAACCATTCATCATTTTACTATTTACAAAGTTTTGCCCTTTCCAGAATGGTATGTATTTGGAATCATACAACAAATAGCCTTTTCATATTTGCTCACTTAGTAATATATATTTAAGTTTCCTCATATTTCTGACCTGATAGCTCATTTCTAAAATTGCTGAATAATATTCCATTGCATGAATATAACACTATTTATCCATTCTCCTATTGAAGGAGAATCATGATTGTGTCTAAGTTTTGGCAATTGTTGATAAAGCTGCTATAAACATCCATGGGCAGGTTTCTTTGTGAATGTAAGTTTTCAACTTTTTGGCGTAAATACCAAGGATGACAATTGCTGGATTGTACAGTAAGAGTATGTTTACTTGGGTAAAAATCTGCTAAACTGCCTTGCCAAGTGGCTATAACATTATGCATTCCGACCTTCAGTGAGTGGGAGGTCCTGTTGCTCCAGGGTCTTCCACTTTTAAATTGAGAAACCTATCAAAATTTACTGAATATACAAGTATATTAACTATGTATTTTGGAGTTTTATGATTTTTTTCAGCACTCTAATATATACATATTGAAATTTACAATGAAGAGACACTCTTACAACACACTAGATTAATAAATAATAATTAAGAAATTGATGTAAAGCACCAACATAGCTGAATTAGGTGGAGGGAAAATGATTCACAAAGGAAGCCATGCAACTTTATCTAATTATAGCAGCTACATGCTATAATGTTTTGAGCTCTTTAGTAGATCAAGAACAGTGTTTTCCAGAGATAAATCCCCATCCTTTGATACTTTTCTGTATATCTGCTCTAAAGAAAACTTCACGGCAAATATGAACACAGTAACATCACATTGTACATCTCATATGCCAATTAACATTTGCCTTGACAGTGAAATAGAACCAAATCTCAGTTACTCTATTTCCTCCCCTCAACAGAGACTGTTTGGCTTTGGATTCAGTGCTATTTCTCTGTCACTTGCTCACACAATTATTTAATAGATGTCGTTCCAGACATTTTCTTAATTGCCTTACTTAGGCAATTAACTATTTACTAATGGTATATCTACTTTAATCCTCACACCACCACTGTAGAATGGTATAAGTATTAAGATTATATAAATGATGAAACTAAAATATGCAGAAAAATAAAAGTATACATATACATTATTTCTTTGAAAAAATGCTTTTAAAAGTAAATTATACAAAGTAAGTTATAGGAAGTGTAAAAGTTATAGAAATAATAGGCAGCATATATTAAAATAAATTAAAGATGTATGTGAATCCAGAATAAGAATTCTGACATTCAGCAACCTACCTTACGTGATTGTTGGGAGAATAAATTGGAATACTTGAGTGTTAAATGATCAATATATTCATTGAACCAGAGTATTTATTTTGGTTATTACTATTGTTACTATTTCATCTATTTATTCAGCAAACATTGAGTGGCTTCCATATTTCCGATATTGTATGCTTTCTGGACTATGGGTTTGCATATCACTGTCACAGTCTTTTAAGCAACGCTTAAAGTTTGAGAAGCATTGCTCTAGAAGACAGGCAAATAAGCAAGCCTTAAGGGTAGAGTCAAGACTGGAAGTTTATATAGTTGAGACAGTTGATGCGACAAGAGGTAAAGGCATATTCACACTATATACATATTTGCATATATAGATAAAAGTATAACATGTATAAGTATGTATATATGCATATGTGTATATATATGTATATGGGTGTATATATATGTGTGTGTGTAGAGAGAGAGGTATAGATATACACTTATCCATGTATTTATACTGTGGTTTAAGATTTAACATTCAGATCATCAGTGTTTGTGTCTAATAATGCTGAGAAAATCATTGTGATATTTATACCAATTCTTTATTATTTGTAACTAAGATTAAGGTAGAAATGCAACTTATCTATATTGAATGAGGACTAATACATGATATGATCTTCATTTTAATCAATGTTCCTGCCCCTGTTGAGTATATCAGACAATATATTGCTGCTTTGGATTGTCCCTACCACATTCAAAAAAATTTAAAACTCTAAGGCAATTTTAACTTTCTAATTAGAAATTAGCTAATATCACATGGGATTCTACACAAATTATATTAGTATCTAAAAAGGAAATATAGACTTTCTATAAGTAATAAACTCACAAATGAATAATTTGAAATTTCAACCAATGAGACTGTTGCATTCACTTGTACCAAATATGAAGGGTTAAATATTTGAGGAAGAAACCAGTTCATTTAAATCCTATTACCATGGTATTTCCTGTTGTTTGATGCTCTAATTCTTGACAGGTAACAAAAGCTTTTACATAGCTGTACTAAATAAGAGAAGGAACCAGAGAATATTCTCCTTAAAACAGATGTAAAAATTTGGAAATAAGATATATTGAGGTAGATGTAGAAATTGACTTCTGTTTTTAAAATTTTGTGTTGAAAGATGTTTTCATGCAATGAGGAAAGAAAAAACATTCACTTTTTATCTAAAAGTTAACATAGATATTCTAAGTCAAGATAATGTATGTAACAAATATTAAATATTCTATCCTCTGAGAGATCTTGAAGATAAAATGTGAATATAATAATTAAGCATGTACTTGCCTTAAAAAAATGAATATAGACAAGAAATAGAAAATACAGAAAGCATGGGTTGAAGTTCTACAGAAAATGGCTTGTGGGGAGTTGAAGACAGGAAGAGAGCCCATCACTTAGATGATGGAGTCAAATTGAATCTCCATATGGTGTGAGACTGGGCTGCATGTGCAATCAGAACTGATTTATTAATGTAAGCTGATTTACATAAATACTAACATCTTTTGAAATCATCTCCCAGAGATAATACTTATATATTTAAATCAGAACCTCATTAACAAGAACTACAAAGCTATGACAAAACTAATAATCAAAAGATTAATAATTAAAATAAGGAATAGGACAAATATAGCAATTTGAAAATTTTTGATTAATTGTTTTTAAATTTTAGAAGAGGTTAATCTGGAATTAGCAACAGTGATTTTAAAATAAGAGCTTATAAAACAAAATCTGCTTGGTTATACATACTGAAAACTATCTGAACAACTACCAATAGCACAACAGATACATACATTGCGACATATTCATATTTTCACCCTGTCATACTCTTCACTGATGAGCTATTATCCAATGCATGAAATAAAAGGGAGCTTCTGGGGTCCTGATAATATTGTTCTTCTTGATTTGAATACGTATTATATGAGTTTTTATTTTGGACAAATTCATCAATATTTCAAATTGTAATATGTGCATATTTGTGGATATATATAATATTTCTAATCTTTTAAACATGTAGTTGATAATTAGAAAAACAACATACTGAAAATAAAAAATGTAGTCACTGTAATTGTAAAGGCAATAGGTGGGTTAGTTGGCAGACATGAAACATGTAAAAAGGGAATTAACAGATTAGTAGTCGATCTGTTAATTATGTATAATTATAATTTAATTACTATAAAGCTCTTACTATGTGTCAGGCAGTGTTCTGACCACGTAACACATTAATTATTTAGTCATCACAACAAAACCCCACTGTCCCCTTTTCACAGATGAGATTAAAGGACATAAGAGTTAAATGGTGCTCCCCAAAATACTTGGTAATTTTCAATTAAGAGATGATCCCAGATTCTAACCAAAGTATTCTGGTTCCAGAGTCCAAGTCTTAACTGCATAACTGTATTTATTGCTTTACATTTCCAAGACTATAACTGAGAAATTCACCAACAACATAGTGATTATATGTCATTTCATTTAACAAATATGCATTGAGTACCTGCAGTGAGTCAACCACTGTTCTAGGCATTTGGGATGCATTAGTTGTTGCGGTGGGGGAGAAAGGAAACAGACAAATACCTCTGTTTATATGGATCCTATATCGTTTGCTAGAAGGTAAAAAAAGATATAAAGAGGGATTGAATCATTCTGTTAGGTGAGAAATCAAAATTCAGCTGTTGTACCTATAGTCCAATAACATTTTCAGAAAAAGGATATAGGGCCTGGTGCAGAAGCAAAATTCTAAACCATATGGTTGAAAAATTTCCTATAACTAAAGAAAATTCTAAATCCTTAATTTGACCATAACATTCAATGAAAGTTTTATATCTTATCATTTATACTTTTTTCCCTAAAGTTCTTGCAAATTTTAAAAAAATGTACTTTTAATTGACACAATTAATTATGTATATTTGTAGGACACCCTATGATGTTCTGATATATGTATATATTGCAGAAAAATTTAATAAAGCTAATTAACATATCTATCACCTTACCAATTTATCATTTTCATGGTGAGAATGTTGAAAACCTATTATTTTTGCAATTTTCAAACATATAACATTTCATAGATTTACCTCTACATAACTTTCAGTTTGGGGGCCAATTGTGAATGGAACTGTTTTCCAAATTGTATCTAATTATTTATGATAAATGAGAATTATTTCATATGATGTTTCTCATGTCAAATCAAAACCAACTGTTAGATCTAATCTACTAAAACATAATCTATAGATCTTATGCTTACTATATAGACTAGCAAAACTCTTAAAGAACCATTGTGTTTGTTTCTCAGATGTTTTGCCTATTGCATTCATGTATAATAGATACTTAAACTTTTTGCCTAACAACAATCTTTGAACACTTCAATTTTGTTTGGATAATATTTCACATTTTATTCTTCCTACCAAATACACAGGTTAATCATTCATTTTCCTAGCATAACTCTCAGCTGGAGCTAAAAAAACACAACTTATGCTTTTAAAATCTGATAGACTTTTCTTAGGTATTTAAATACATGGCAGCATAATTTATGTATAGTAACATGCATCAATTTTAAGTGTAGAGGTAATGATTTTGGACAAAAGTTTAAAGCATGTGTCCCATCCCAATCAAAATAATTTCCAACACCAAAAAAGTTTTGTAATAAATTCACCCAACTTCCGCTTCAGGAACAAAATTATCTGATCAATATTCAATACATGTTAATTTTTTGTCAGTGCTCAAATTTCATAAAAATGGAAAATGCACTATGTAATAATTTATGTCTTCGTTTCTTTTACTAACATAATACAATCACATGACATTTAATGATGGGAATATGTTCAGCAAATTGCATGGTTAAGTGATTTTTTTCATCATACAAACTTTATAGACTGTACTTGCACAAACTTAGACGGTATAGCTTACTATACACCTAGGTTGTATGAAGAGCTGATTGCTCCTAGGGTACATACCTATATAGCATGTTACTATAAAATGGGTAGAGTAAAATTACACTATAAAAAGTAAAAAATGATACATCTGTATAAGGCAGCATAATTACCTATCTTTTGAGACCACCATTGTATATGTGTCCATCACTGACAAAATTTTACATGGTGCATGACTATATTTCAGACATTTATGTTGTTGCTTGTATTAATGTATTCTTTTCCATTGCTGAACAATGTTCACTATATGGATATATCACAATTTGTTTATCCATGCATTATTTTGCTGGACATTTACATTGTTTCAAATATTTGGCTATTACTAACTAGTAGAGGCAGAGCTCTGTGAACATTTTTGTGCAAGTCTTTTTTTTAAACATTTCTAAAAATTGACCTTGGATGTAGAATTTATGTAGGAGCAGAATTGCTTGGTCACATGTGAAGTGTAGACTTAACTTTATAAGAAACTGCCAAGGTGTTTTCTACAGTAATTATATTACTTGACACATTAGCCATACATGACTTTCAGTAACTTTACATCTTCGTCAACACTTAATATTATCTTTTAACTTTTAGACATTCTAGCTACCATATAGTAAAATGTATGGTTTCAATTTGTATTTTCCTGATGACTAAAGATGGTGAGCCTTTTTCTAGTACTTATTATTTCCGTATCTTCATATGTATAGTGCTATTCAAATTTTTGCCATTATTTTTAATTTTTGTTTTTAAGTCTGAAAATTATGATCTATATTCTGAGCACAAGTCTTTTGTGATATATATGAAATGCAAATATGCCCTCATAGTCTGTGGCTTGCCTTTTCATTTTCTCAACAATGTAGTCTGATGAATTACAACTTTAACAGTTGCTGAAGCCCATTTTACCAAAGTTTTCTTTTAAATATAGTGTTTTGTTTTTCCTGTCTGTGGAAATCTGTGCATAATTGAGAAATTTTCCTCTGTTTTTCCTGGAAAAGAAGCTTAATAAGTTTACCTTTGAAATTCAGGCCTATGACTGTTATCCATTTTAAGTTAACTTTCATGCATTGTGTGAGGTAGAGTTCTAGGTTTTTGTTTCTTTCCAAATGGATTTTTTTGGAGAAAAATTTAATAAAACTAAAACTTTATTAAATACTCACATATTTCAGTTTAACTGAATGAAAAGACTTCTCATTTACACCTAACTCCTACCCTGTAATTACTTTAACCCTATTGTTAAAAAGCCCTGACCATATATGTGTAGCTTTATTTCTGAACTCAGTTCAATTACACTGAAATGAAATATCTTTACAGTGAGTCTTGATATCCTAAATGTCTTCACCTTCACTTTTGTTTACAGAATTATTTTGGCAATGATAAACATTTTGCATTACTGAATAATTTTTAAATGTGTGGAGTCTCTATCACCCAGGCTGGAGTGCGGTGGCATGATCCTGACTCACTGAAACTTCTGTGCCTCCCAGGTTCAAGTGATTCTCCTGCCTCAGCCTCCCAAGTAGTTGAGATTACAAGCATGCCCCATCATGCCCAGCTAATTTTTGTATTTTTAGTAGAGACAGGGTTTCACCATTTTGTTCAGGCTAGCCTTGAACTCTTGACCTCATGATCTGCCTACCTCAGCATCCCAAAGTGTTGGGATTACAGGTGTGAGCCACTGAGCCTGGCCAATTTATACAAAAATTTTCTTGGATTTTGACTGGACTAGTGCTACATCAATTTTCAGGTAATTCACATCCCAACAATATTTTCTTTCAATCAAAGAATGTGCTATCTCTAAATTTACGTAGACATTCTATTATTTCTCTAAGAAGAGTTTTACAGTTTTCAATGAATCAGTCTTGTATATATATTACATTCCTTTTGCATATCTTATGTTTCCTGATATTATATAACTAGTTTTAAGTTACATTATCTAAAAATTTTTGGTAGGCATGTTTGTGTGGTGACCTTGTTTCTTATGGCCTTACTAAATTCACATACACATTTTTGTAAGTTTATTATTTTTGTGTATAAATTTTATAGTTAATATTTTTCTAAATAAAAACAATTGTACTTCTCCTACATGCTTTTTGATAATAAAGGGTTGGATAATGACATAGGGACGCCTTATTATCTTACTTGAATCTCTACCTGTTGAATAGGAGTGGGAAGAGCCAACATCTTTGCTTTGTTTTATATTAGCAAGGAAAGTGCCCAACATTTCAAATCTAAACATGATGTTGTAGGTTTTTGCTTAAAAGTGCTCTTGGTAAGCAAGAAGAATTTCCTTTATATTCCTGTAATTCTGATTTATCTTTTGTGAATGATGTTAGTTTTGATAAATATTTTCTGGCTCTATTGAGAGCCTTATGGGATTTTTCTTTTATTCTGTTGTGATCAATTTTACTGATAAATTTTCGAATGTTAATAAAGCTTTACATTGGTGGTATAAACCCTAGTTGATTGTGATATACAACAATAACATGTTGTTATATTTAATTTGATATTATTTTGTTAAAGATTTTTGCAACTTAAGAGCTATTATTCTGAAGTGTTATTTTTTAGTAAATCCCTTCTCTCGATTTGGCCTCAGGGAGGCTGGCTTTCTAAAATAAGTTGAGAAATGTTTGTTCTTTATGAGAAAAATGGTAAGATTATATAGTTGGTATTAAACCATTCTTAGTACAATTTTAAATGATGTTTTACATAAATTTATGATAGTGGCAGGAGGCAGACAAATTTCTAGGCAGACAGTGGTGAATCCCTGGTGAAACTCAACCTTCAAGCCAAAGGCAGCCTGAAGCCTGACAACCAGGCTTTCAGTTCCAAGTGGAATCCATGACCCAGAGTGAGAACTTCCTTTATGCCTTTCAGCTAGTCAACTGGTGCTTTTCCAGGGCTGCCAAAGGACTGACCAGCAGGCACTTTGTCCATTCTGAGCTCATAAAAACCCTGAACTCAGTCACATGTCAGGACTACCCACCTGTTGGTAGAAAATATCCATTTTGAATCTCCTCTCTGCTGAGAGCTGTTCTGCCACTCACTAACACTCTTCTCTGCCTTTCTCACCCTCCAGGTGTCTGTGTAACCTCATTCATCCTGAATGCAGGACAAGAACTTGGGACTCATTGTAGGGTGAGTGCAAAACAGGCTGTAATACATTCCTGGCCAGCTCACCGAGCTGTGGGTTATGACAAGATTTTGGCAGGAAGAGCAGTGACCCTTCTAGGGGCTCAGGTCTCAGGATTTCCTGAGCCAGAGCTATAACACTCTAGCCCTCCTGCCTTCTGCTTGCATCAGGTGTCCACCCCATGTGATGCAAAGTGGTGGTGGGGTCAAGCCAGCCTGGAAGCCATGGGCCTGAGCAAGGTATCAGGACTAATTGAGTTGAAAACATGCCCCTCATCCCCACTTGCCAAGCTGGTAGCAGTGGGAAAGACAGAGCTTAGCATCTCCACCACCAATCCCTTGGGGATCTGTGATTGTTGGCATCTCCAAGTTTTTATGACCCACCATGTTCTCTTCACCCAGATGCTGGCACCTGCAGTGGAAGCCACTTGCAGTATGCCTGGTCCAGCTGCAGCTTTGCACAAAGCCAGTGCCTGGAGCAGCCTGTCCCACTGCAGTGGTTGGCTCACTTGGCTGTGCACAGTAGCCAGACCCCATGCTCACTTGCTTACACACCCCTCACTGCTCTATGGCTGGCTCACCCTTGACAGGCATGAGATCTGGGCTGGTAGCGATAGATGAGCACAGCCTGCTGAACTCAGTGGATGGAACAAGCCCAGTGGGCATGAGTGAAACTCAAGCCATAGAGGTTTTGGCTGGTGAAGCATTCCCAAAGGATCATAGGACATTTATACAATAATGCAAAAATGATAAAACGTTATAATCTATTTTTACTTCACAAATAACTTGTGCTCATTTATATTACTCTGGTTTTATTGGAGAATTTATTGTTATTAGTCTTAAAGATTCAAGTGATTTACAGATATTTAAAAAGAATTTAACCTTTGTATTATCCACACATTTACCATTTCCAGAATTCTTTAATCCTTTGTGTTGACCTAACTTATAAAGTTATCATTTTCCTATTTGCTGAACCCTATGAAATTTCTTTTATGCATATGGTCTGCCTATAAATTCTTTCACAATTTTCTGTGTTCTTACTTCACCATCATTACACTTCTTAAAATTTTTGATATGCCAGTAAAAGCGGTGCTCATAAGGAAATTTACTGAATTAAGTTCATATATTAGAAAAACAGAAAGACCTAAAAATAGCCAAATCTTCCACCTTGAAACATCAGAAAAAGAAGAGAAATTTAAGCTGAATATCAGCAGGATGACAAAAATTTAAAAACTAGAGCACGAACCAATCATTTAAAAATAGGAAATCAACAATAAAAAACACCAAGAAAACCAAAAACTGGATCTTCATAAAGATCAATGACATCGATAAAATATAGCCTACTAAACAAAAAAGGGAAAACATCATTACAAGGTTCAGAAAAGAAAGAGGAGTTATATCTATTCTCATAGATATTAAAATTGTAAATAAAAGAATATTGTGAGCAACTTCATGACCACAAATTTGAAAAATTTAAGTGGACACTTTCCTTGAAATACTTTACAATAAAAACCCCATACAGCGTAGATAATCATAATAGGACTTTATTTATTAAAGCAATAGGACCAAAAACTAATCATTTTGCAAAAAATAAAAACAGACCAGATGGATTCACCACTAATATCCACCAAATTTTTAAGCAATAAACTATACCAGTATAGCAATGTCTATTTCAGAAAATGGAAGGATGGGTAAAGCTTCTTGACTCATCCTGTGAGATCTTCATTACCTCAATACTAAAAACAAATAACCAGCAAGCATCATGATGACAGCATCAAATTCACACATCACAGTATTAACCTTAAATGTAAATGAGCTAAATTTCCCAGCTAAAAGACACAGACTGGCAAAGTGTATAGAGTCAAGGCCCATCATTGTGCTGTATTCAGGAGACCCATCTCACATGCAAAGACATATATGGGCTCAAAATAAAGGGATGGAGGAATCTTTACCAAAGAAATGGAAAGCCAAAAAAAAAAAAAAAAAAAAAAAGCAAGGTTTGCAATCCTAACCTCTGATAAAACAGACTTTAAACCAAAGGAGATTAAAAAAGACAAAGAAGGGCATTACATAATGGTAAAGGGACCAATGCAACAAGAAAAGCTAACAATCCTAAATATATAACGTACCCAATACAGGAGCAGCCAGATTCATAAAGCAAGTTCTTAGAGGCCTGCAAATAGACTTGGACTCCCATGCAATAACAGTGGGAGGCTTTAACACCCTACTGTCAATATTACACAGATCAACAAGACAGAAAATTAACAAGGATATTTAGGACTTGAATTTAGCTCTGGACCAAGCAGACCTAATAGACATCTACAGAACTCTCCACCTCAAATCAACAGAATATACATTATTCTCAGTGCCACATAGCATGTATTATAAAATCAGCTGCATAATTGGAAGTAAAACACTCCTCTGCAAATGCAAAATAACAGAAATCATAATAGTTTGTCAGAATACAATGCAATCAAAGTAGAACTCAGAATTAAGAAACTCACTCAAAACCACACAACTACATGGAAATGAACAACCTGCTCCTGAAGGACTACTGGGTAAATAACAAAATTAAGGCAGAAATAAAGAAGTTCTTTGAAACCAATGAGAACAAAGAGACAATGTAATACAATCTTTGGGACACAGCTAAAGCACTGTTAAGAGGGAAATTTATAGCACTAAATGTTCACATCAGAAAGCTGGAAAAGATCTGAAATTGATTCCTTAACATCACAATTAAAAAAAAAATTAGAGAAGAGCAAACAAATTCAAAAACTAGAAGACGACAAGAAATAATTAAGATCAGAGCAGAACTGAAGGAGATACAGACTAACACACACACACACACACACACACACAAACCCTTCAAAAATTCAGTGAATCCAGGAGCTGGTTTTTTGAAAAGATTAAGAAAACAGATCACTAGCCAGACTAATAAAGAAAAGAGAGAAGAAACAAATAGACACAATAAAAATGATAAAATGTATACCACCACTGATCCCACAGAAATACAAGCTTCCATCAGATAATACTATAAACACTTCTGTGCAAATAAACTGGAAAATCTGGAAGATATGGATAAATTCCTGCACACAAACACCCTCCCAAGACTAAATTAGGAAGATGTCAAATCTCTGAATAGACCAGTAACAAGTCCTGAAATTGAGGTAGTAATTAATAGATCACCAACTAAAAAACACCCAGGACCAGATGGATTCACAGCCAAATTCCACCAGAGGTAGAAAGAAGAGCTGGCACCATTCCTTCAGAAACTATTCCAAACAACAGAAAAAGAGGAACTTCTCTTTAACTCATTTTATGAGTCCAGCGTCATCCTGATTCCAAAACCTGGCAGAGACACAACCAAAAAACAAAATTTCAGGCCAATGTCCCTGATGAACATCAATGCAAAAATCCTCAATAAAATACCGGCAAATTGAATCCAGCAGCACATTAAAAAGCTTATCCACCACAATCAAATCAGCTTCATCTTTGGGATGCAAACCTAGTTCAACAAATATAAATCGATAAACGTAATCCATCACATAAACAGAACCACTGACAAAAACCACAATTATCTCAATAGACGCAAAAAATACTTCAAATAAAATTCAACATCCTTTTATGCTAAAAACTCTCAAAAAACTAGATATCAATGGAACATATCTGAAAATAATAAGACCTATTTTGATGAACCCATAGTCAATATCATACTGAATGGGGCAAGGCTGGAGGCATTCCCTTTGAAAGTCTGCACAAGACAAGGGCGTCCTGTCTCACCACTCCCTTTCAACATAGTATTGGAAGTTCGGGACAGGGCAATTAAGCAAAAGAAAGAAATACATGGTATTCAAATGAAAGAGAGGAAGTCAAATTGTCTCTGTTTGCAGATAACATGATCCTGTATCTAGAAAACTCCATTATCTCAGCCTCAAAACTCCATAAGCTGATAAGCAACTTCAGCAGTCTCAGGATACAAAATCAATGTACAAAAATCACAAGCATTCCTAACAACAAACAAACAGAGAGTCAAATCATGAGTGAACTCCCATTCACAATTGCTACAAAGAGCATAAAATACCTAGGATTACAACTTACAAGAAACATGAAGGACTTCTTCAAGGAGAACTACAAACAAGTGTTCAAGGAAATGAGAAAGGACAGAAACAAGTGGAAAAAAATTTCCATGCTCATGGAAAGAAGGAATCCATATCGTGAAAATGGCGATAGCGCCCAAAGTAATTTATAGATTCAACGCTATTCCCACCAAGCTACCATTGACTTTCTTCACAAAATTAGATAAAACTGATTTAAATTTCATATGGATCCAAAAAGAGCCCATATAGCCAAGACAATCCTAAGTAGAAAGAACAAAGCCAGAGGCAGCATGAAATCTGACTTATATTACAAGGCTGCAATAACCAAAACAGCATTGTACTGGTACCAAAGCAGATATATAGACCAATGGAACACAACAGAGACCTCAGAAATAACACCACACATCTCCATCCATCTGATCTTCGACAAACCTGACAAAAACAAACAATGGGGAAAGGATTCCCTATTTAATAAATGGTGCTAGGAAAACTGGCTAGGCATGTGCAGAAAACAGAAAACTAGATGCCTTCCTTAACCTTATACAAAAATTAGCTTAAGATGGATTAAAGGCTGAAATGTAAAACCCAAAACCATGAAAACCCTAAAAGAAAACCTAGGCATTACCATTCAGGACATCGGCATGAACAAAGACTTCACGACTACAACACTGAAAGCAATGGCAACAAAAGCCAAAATTGACAAATGGCATCTAATCAAACTAAAGAGCTTCTGAACAGCAAAAGAAACTATCATCAGAGTGAACAGGCAACCTGCAGAATGGGAGAACATTTTTGCTATCTACTCATCTGACAAATGTCTAATATCCAGAATCTGCAAGGAACTTAAACAAATTTACAAGAACAAAACAAACTCATCAAAAAGTGGGTAAATACTATGAACAAACACTTCTCAAAAGAAGACATTTATGAGTCCAACAAACAAATGAAAAAAAAAATGCATCATCACTGGTCATTAGAGAAATGCAAATCAAAACCACAGTGAGGTAGTATCTCATGCCAGTTAGAATGGCAATCATTAAAAAGTCAAGAAATGACAGATGCTGGTGAGGCTATGGAGAAGCAGAAACGCTTGTACACTTGTTGGTGGGAATGTAACTTAGTTCAACCATTGTGGAAGACAGCATGGCGAGTCCTCAAGGATCTCCAATCAGAAATATCATTCGACCCAGCAATCTCATCATCATTGGGTATATACCCAAAAGATTATAAATCATTCTACTATAAAGACACATGCACACATATGTTTATTGCAGCACTATTTATGATACCAAAGACTTGGAACCAGCCCAATGGCCATCAATGATAGACTGGATAAAGAAAATGTGGCACATATACACCATGGAATATGAGGTAGCCATAAAAAAGGATGACTTCATGTCTTTTGCGGGGACACAGATGAAGCTGGAAACCATCATTCTCAGCAAACTAACACAGGATCAGAAAACTAAACACCACATGTTCTCTCTCAGAAGTGGGAGATGAACAATGAGAGTCCATAAACACAGCGAGGGGAACATCACGTTGGGTCCTGTTGTGGGGTACAGGGGGAAAGGGAGGGAGAGCATTCAGACAACTGTCGAATGATGTGGGGCTTAAAACCTAGATGATGGGTTGATAGGTGCAGCAAAAAAGTACCATGGCACATGTAACCTATGTAACAAACCTGCACGTTCTACACAAGTATCACAGAACTTAAAGAAAAATAAAAATAAATAAAAACAAATCAGGACATTACAAAGACAAACTACAGCCCACTCTGTCTCACAAATATATATGCAAAACAATCAACAAAATATTAGCAAATCAAATATAACAATGTGTTAAAAGAATTATACACCATGTATTTCAGGTATTCACATTCATGAAAAACAGTTTCAGCCGTTAGAGATAGAGAAGAACATTCCCAGCTTTACAAAGAACATCTACAAAAATCGTACAGGTAGCATCATCTTCAATGGTAGGAAATCTCCTGGTGACAATTTACCCTAGGATCAGGAACAAGGATATCCTCTCTCAACACTCCTATTCAACAATGAACTAAAATTCCTATGTAGTGAAATAGGACACTGAAAGGAAATAAAATATACAGGTTTGGGAGAAAAAGTATACTGACATGATTGTCTATGTAGAAAATCCCAAAGAATTAACCAAAAACTTCTGAAATTTCTAAGTGAGTATGTCACGGTCACAGATACAAGATTCATATATAAAAGTGAATTGCTTTCCTAATCAAAAATGAACAACTGAAATTTGAAATTAAAAACTGTAATACGATTTTGCAATAGTACCAAAAATTTTAAATAACTACAAATCTAACAAAATGTGTGCAGTACATGTATGTAAAAAACTCCAAAAAGTTAAAACATTAAAAATTTAAAAAAACAAAAACACAGAACTAAGTCAATGAAGAGATGTACCATGCTTGTTGCCTGGACAATTCAACATTTTAAGGGGTTAATTTTTCATAGACCACCTATAGATTCAATTTGTAACTACAACCAAAAGTTCAGAGAGCCATTTTATAAATAAAAAATTGATGCTATAGTTTTATACGAAAGTAAAAGATCTGGAATAGCTAACATGATTCTAAAGAGGAAGGACAAAGTTAGAGGTCTCTTATTACCCGTCTGAAAGCTTAATACAAAGGTGCAGTAATCAGGACACAATATTATTGCCAAAAGAACAGAAACAGACATAAATAAAACAGAATAGTCAATCTAAAAATATACCTGTGCAAATATAGTTAATTGGTATTTTACCAATGATCAAAGGCAAATTGAATAGAGAAATGGTAATCTTTTCAATAAATGGTGCCGGAATGCTGAATATATACATAAAACAATGATTCTAGACTCATATCTACAACCTTCACAAAAATTCATTAAAAGTAGATGACAGACCGCCGGGTGCGGTGGCTCACGCCTGTAATCCCAGCACTTTGGGAGGCCGAGGCGGGTGGATCAAGAGGTCAAGAGATCGAGACCATCCTGGTCAACATGGTGAAACCCCGTCTCTACTAAAAATACAAAAAATTAGCCGGGCATGGTGGCACGTGCCTGTAATCCCAGCTACTCAGGAGGCTGAGGCAGGAGAATTGCCTGAACCCAGGAGGCGGAGGTTGCGGTGAGCCAAGATCGTGCCATTGCACTCCAGCCTGGGTAACGAGAGCAAAACCCCATCTCAAAAAAAAAAAAAAAAATGACAGACCTAAATGTAAAATACAAAATTATAAAACTCTTAGCAAATAAAATAGGATAATATCTACGTGAATTTGGATTTGGCAGTACTTTTTAGATACAGGGAAAAGTCATAATACATGAAAACAAGTGATAATTTGGACTTCCTTAAAATTAAGCACTTTTGCTCTGAGAAAGACAATGTCAAGAAAATGAGAGGGTGAGTCACTGACCGTGCAAAAATATTTGCAAAATATATGTCTTATGAAGGAATCCTACCCAAAATAAACACATAACTCCTAAAACTCAATAATATGAAAATAACCTGATTACAAAATAGAAAATAGATCTGGCACCTCATCAAAGAATATATACAATTGGCCTATAAGCATATAAAGTGATGTTTATTTGATCTTAGTACATATCACACTTATTAAAAAGGATAAAATCCAAATATGCCAGCAATATCAATTTTTGGCTAGGAGAGAGAGCAACAGGAATTCTCTTTCATTGCTGGTGGTGATGTCCAATGTTATATTCACTTTGGAAAATAGATAGGATAAATATAGTCTTGTCATATGATCCAATATTTGTATTCCTCGGTACCTACCTAATTGATTTAAAACAGGAAGAAATGTTCATAGCAAGCTTATTCTTAATTGCCTAAACTTGGAAATCACCAAGATGTAAATGAATTAGCAAATTGCTATACATTCATACAATGCAGTATTATTTGTGATAAATAGAAATGAGCTATCACGTCATGAAATGGATGAAACAAATGCATATTTCCAGGAGAAAGAAAACAGTCTGAAAGGCTACGTACTATATGATTCAAATTATATGACATTCTGGAAAAAGCAAACTTATAAAGACACTAAAAAGATTAATTGCTACCAAGTATCCTGATGAAGAAGGTAAAGCACAGGGGATTTTTTAGGGTAGTGAAAATCTTCAATATGATAGTTGTATGATGGATACCTGACTTTACATACAAAACAAAACTCATATAACTTCACAGAACAAACAGTGAACCTTAATGTGTAGGTAGAAAAAAAGACAAACATTTTGTTGGTTGAGGGTCCCCATAATAGAATGTTAGTTTTAACAAAAGATTCTAACCATACTCTGGTTATGAATAACTAATGTACAAAATAAGCTTATTAAGGGTGGGGGGGATACATATTAACCCAAATAACTTTGAAGAAGCTGCTATACGTGTATACTAGAATTCATCAATCAAGTAAATAGAAGATGGTTGGAGTCAGGCTACTTCATACTGGAGTGGGAGTTCACATATAAGCAAGAGAAGAATGCCAGAATAACCCACGCACTAATGGATGATATTCAGGTACATGAATATGAACTTAGGTTAATATAGACACAGATGGTTACATATAGAAATATATATGTATGTGTGTATATATACTTGTTTGGATATACACACACATTTCTTTTCCATTGACTGAGAATGTCTAGAAGCAGTGAAATCTCTGCTATGTAGCAATGGTCACACAGAACCTAGACCTTCGTTTCTAATACCATTCTTCAGTGGAAAGAACCAGGATTCCTTGGATTAAAATAACTGATTCTAGGACTAGGGCAGAAAATATACAAGAAGAGTCTGAAGTATCTCACAGTGCCAGCAAGTAATGAAGTCAGGCTACTTCATATTGCAGTGGGAGTTTACATATAAGCATTAGAAGAATGCCCTTTAACAAAAATAGCATGACCTTTGCTGGAGGTATATTAAAAAACACACAGGAGGCAAATGAAAGAGATCCCACTCAAAACAAGAACAATTTGAATAAAGTAGTACTGGATTATAACCCAAAGTGTAATATCAAATACCTATGAGTCCATATTAAGATAAATGAATGAGTACATAAAAGGGTAGGAGAGGAAAATCTACCATGCAGAAAAATTCCAAATGATTTATGTACATATTTTATGCTCAAGAAGGGAGTAGAACTCTCACTCTTTAGTGTGGACTGCTCATTGTCACTTCATTACAAAGAATAGAATTTGGAAAGAAGAAAAATCACATCATAGTGGAGAAAGCTGACAAGTACTACCTCTGCCAGGTAAGAAATATTAACTTCAACAGCAACAGGTCATGTGATAATGTATACTCCTGATTTGATGTGATGAAAAGAGCACTTTACTTACCACCTTTCTCACTCAAAAAAAATTAGACAAATCCTATTATAGGAACATTCTACAAATTACCTGGCCAGTAAAATTGGGAAATGTCAACGTCATCAAAATAAGGGAAATCTAATAAACTGTCACAGACAAGATGAGCCAAAGGTGATATGACACAAAAATGTAATATGGTGCCCTAAATGGAATCTCAAAACAGAAAAAAAAGTGAAAACCAGTGAAGTCTGAATAAAGTATAAACTTGAGTTAGTCATAATGAATCAATATTAGATCACTGGTTCATTACTATTCACAAATATACTTGTTATATTAACATATGTAAATTTAATAGGAAAGAAACCGAGCACAGGGTATATACGAACTCTCTGCACTAACTTCACAAGTTTTCTCTACACATCACAAACCATTATAAAAAAATAGATTTTACTTTAGAAATGTTATTTCGTTAAATGTTATAAATGCATTAAAATGTAAATGCATATAACATTTGTTATCTCCAGGTGGTGATGTTATAAACTTTTTGCAATTTTTGTGCATGCCCATTTTTGGCATTGAGGCTACATTTTTTTAATTTAAAAAAGTTACTTTACAGACTGAAAATTGTTACTATACACACTAAAAGGTAGACATTCAAGCAAAGAGAAAAGAACTAAAATTATGTGTGTAAATAAAATATGTATTTTGTGTACATTATATTTAATTATATATGCATATATATGTATTCACATAATATTAGCCTTGATTTAGTAAATACAAGGGCATATTAATAATATTTTATTTATAATCTTCAGTCTGGAGATAATTACTTAACCCTTAATAGAGCAAAAGAAAAGTTAAAAAGCATTACTTAATACATTATATTAACATTAAAGAAATTAAATATGAATTTGAATATGGAAATATAAATTAATATGTTACATTAATATTTAAATGTAAATATATACATTTATTAATATAATAAACTAGTACTTGTAACGATAAGAATATTCAAACAAATACGCTTTTTATCCAATTCATTACAATATTTCTGATAACAATGACTGCAAGTTTGATTATATATTTTACGATGATTATTAGAAATATCATTTTTATTATAGTTGCCTCCACATTTTAGCTGATTAAACCAAGAATTTTATTAACAATGAGAAACTGGAAACAATTGGTAATATTTTAATTTTATTAAAATATTTATTTTTACAATTGTATCACTGAAATTAAACTAAAAATAAAAATAAACATTACTCATTTGGCTTTATATGTTTCTAAAATAGTACTCTAGTGCTTCATATAAAATTAAGTATTTCTAGGACACTCTATCTCTAGGAGATTTACTGATCATTTAATCAAAAGACATTTGTAGTTTTTCAGAAGAAATTTCTACTGTGAATTAGCAACATTAGAAGTAGAGATAAACATTGAAATAGAAGTCTCCATCAGTTGCCCCCAGCAAGAACACCATTTAACAGCTATCTAGACAAAACAAGCACCTTCATAAAAACCAAAGAAGAGGTGCGTACTCACAATACCTAGTTTTAGCTTCGCATTTCTGAAAAAGACACTCAAAAGGTTCTAAAAATAAAACCAGTCATTAATTACTGACATGTCCCCTCTCTCATCCCCCAGCAGCAGCAGTAGCCTGGTGTGCCAAGTATTTCTGCACCCTAGGGAGAGGGAGAGCCAGGAATTGTGAGCATTGAACTCAGTGCTACCCTTGTTACAGCAGAGAGCAAAACTGAACCAAACTCACCTGATGACTGCACATGGAAGGAGCATTTTTTTTGGTATTGCATTTTAGGTTTTGGGTTACATGTGAAGAACATGCAAGATTGTTGCATAAGTACACACATCGCAGCGTGATTTGCTGCCTTCCTCCCCATCACCTATATCTGGCATTTCTCCCCATGCTATCTCTCCCCAACTCCCCACCTCACCCTGTCCCTCCCCTTTTCTCCCCACCAGACCCCAGTGTGTGATGTTCCCCTCCCTGTGTCCATGTGTTCTCATTGTTCAACACCCGCCTATGAGTGAGAACATGCGGTGTTTGATTTTCTGTTCTTGTGTCAGTTTGCTGAGAATGATGGTTTCCAGGAAGGAACATTTAAACCAGCTCTAGGCACAGAGGAATTGCTGCTCTAAGACGTCTAAACTTGAGTTCCCATAAGCCCTACCACTGTGGACTAAAGTGGTCTGGAGCCCCAAATGAACATGAATGGAAATCTAAACCACAAGGACTGCAACACCTAGCTGAGTCCCAGGGCTGAACTGGTCCTAGAGACAGATTAGGAGCATACCTGATCGACCGAGATACCAGCAGAGACAGCTAAGGGAGTGACAACATCATTCCTTTCCTAATACCAGTCTGCACAGCTCATGACTCCAAAAGATGTATCTTCTATTCATTACAGCAGAGGAAAGAATGAGGAAGATGTTCTCTTTCACTTTGAAATCAGCTCTGCCACAGCAGTACAGGGCAGTCAGAGTTGTGAGGCCCCCTTTCTAGGCCCTAGACCCCAGAGGACATTTCCAGACACACTTTGGGTAAGAAAGAAACCTGCTGCCTGAAAGAGAAGAACCTAATCCTGACATTATGTTAATGTCTAACTAAAGGACCCACAAGCTCTCTAACTAAAGAGCTTGTGGTTACTTGAATAACCAGCAGTGATATCCAGGGACTACATTGAGAGCCTTGGGTAATACTCTGAGACCTGCTGGCTTCAGGTGAGAGTCAGCACACTGCAGCTGTGGTAACAGTAGGGTGAGACTCCTTCTGCCTGAGGAAACCAGAGGAAAAAGTAAAGGGGACATTGTTTTGCATCTTGGATACAAACTGAGCCACAGGGAAGTAGACCAAGAGAGGTCTTGGGGTTCCCCAATTCTAGGACTTGGCTCAGGGATGGCAATTCTGGACCTGACTTGGGCCAGAGGGGAGCCCATTTCCTTGAAGGATGAGTTCTAGGCCAGGCAGCATTTAGCACAAGCTAACTAAAAAGTCTTTGGTCTTAAGAGAACATTGGCATCAGTCTGGCAGCATTCCCCATGGGCCTGTGGTGGCAGGGGCCACAGAGTGAGATCCCCTAGCCTTTGAAGAGAGAGAGGAAACTGGGAAGTACTTCATCTTGGGGTTTGATTGTCAGCTCAGTTGCAATACAGTAGAAAACCAAGAAGACTTCTAAGGTTTTTGATTCTAGACCCTGGTTCCTAGAAGTTACCTCTGGATCCACTGTGGGCCTGGTGGAACTTGCTGCCCTGAATGAAAGGACACAGGCCTGGCTTGTTTTGCCACCTGCTTATTGTAGAGCCCCAGGGCCATGAGCAGTAGACAGAGAGTCCCCGCATCAGCAATTGGGTGAGACCCAGTGCTGCGCTGGCTTTGGGTCTGACCCAGTGCAATCATGATGGTGGAAGACACAGGGCTGCTTGTGCCCCTCTATCACCAGTTTTGGGTAGCTCAGAACAGAGAGATAAACTCCAACTGTTTGGAGGAAAGTAAGAGAAGAGAACAAGAATCTCTCCATAGTCATCCAGAGAATTCTCCTAGAACTTGTCCAACACTATCAAGGTGGTACCTCAACCAGTCTGCAAGAACCACAGTTTTACAGGGTTTGAGCTGTCCCCTAGAGTAGATACAGCTTAGATTTCAACACCTATGTCCAGTCAAATATATTGAAAGCCTTCCCAAAAAGGACAAGTACAAACAATTCTAGACTGTGAAGACTACAATAAATACTTAGCATTTTAATGCACAGACAGGCAGACATCTATAAATATCAAGACATCCAGAAAAACATATTCTCATGAAATAACCTGAATAAGGCCCTAGGACCCAATTCTGGAGCAACAGAGATACATGACTTTTAGACAGAGAATTCAAAATAGCAGTGTTAAGAAAACTCAAAGAAATTCAAAATAACACAGAGAAGAAATTCAGAATGCTATCAAATAAATTTAACAAAGAGTTTTAAATAATTTAAAAAAAAAATAAAACAGAAGTTCCAGAGCTGAAAAATGCAATTAGCATACTGAAGAATGCATCAGAGTCCCTTAACAGCAGAACTCATCAAGCAGAAAAAAAGAATTCGTGAGGCTGAAGATAGGAAATTTGAAAATACATAGTAAGAGGACAAAATAAATAATAAATGAAGCATTCCTATATGATCTAGGAAATAGCCTAAAAAGGGTAAATGTAAGAGTTACTGGACTTAAAGAGCAGGTAGATAAAGAGATATGAATAGAAAGTTTATTCAAAGGGATAATAACAGAGAACTTCCCAAACCTAGAGAAATATATCTACAGCCAAGTACAAGAAGGCTTTCAAATGCTAAGCAGATTTAACCCAAAGAAGACTACCTCAACACATTTAATAAGCAAACTCCTGAAGGTCAAGGATAAAAAAAAGAATTCTAAAAGCAGCAAGAGAAAAGAAACAACATATGATGGAGCTCTAGTATGTCTGGTAGCATAGTTTTTAGAGGAAATTTTACAGGCAGGACAGAGTAGCATGACATATTTAAAGTCCTGAAGGAAATAATAATAATAAACTTTCTACCCTAGAACAGTATATCCAACAAAAGTATCCTTCAAACATAAAGGAGAAAGACTTTTCCAGACAAAATAAAAGCTCATGGATTTCATCAACACCAGACTTGTTCTATAAGAAATGCTAAAGGGAGTACTTCAATTAGAAAGAAAAGGATGTTAATGAGCAACAAGTAATAACCTAAAGGTACAGAACTTACTTGTAATAGTAATAAGTACACAGAAAAACACAGAATGCGCTAACATTTTAACTGTGGTGTATAAACTACAGTTTTCCTAAGCAGAAAGATTAAATGATGAACCAATGAAAAGTAATAACCACAAAATTTCAAGACAAAATACAATGAAAAATAAACAGAAATGACAAAAAGTTAAAAGGGGAAGGGAGTAAGTTAAGGCATAAATTTTTTATTAATCTTTGCTTGTTTGTTTATGAAATAGTGTTAAGTTGTTATAAGATTAAAATAAGGGCTTATAAAACAGCATTTGCAATTCTCATGGTAAACTAAAAGACATTCGAAAGATATACAAAAAAAATAAAAACAAGAAACTAAATCATATAACCAGAGAAAATTCCTTCACTAAAGGAATACAGGAAAAACAACAACAAAAAAGGAACAGAAGACCACAAAACAACCAGAAAACAAATAACAAAATGGCAGGAGCAATTCCTTAGTTATTAATAACATTAAATGTAAAAGGACTAAACTCTCCAATAAAAGAAACAGAGTGGCAGAATGAATTAAAAAACAAAACTTGCTGATTTGTTGCCTACAGGAAACACACTTGACCTATAAACACAGACATATGAAAATAAAGTCATATAAAAAGATATTTCATGTAAATGAAACAAACAAAGATCATAAGTGGCTATACTGATATTAGACAAAATCAATTTCAAGACCAAAACTTTAAGAAGAAACAAAAAAGGTCAGTATATGATGACAAAGGGTTCAATTAACTAAGAGTATATAATAATTTTAGATATATTTATATATGCATCCAACACTGGAGCACTCAGATAAATAAAGGAAATACTTGAGCTAAAGAGAGAGATGGGCTTCAATACAATAGTAGCTGGAGACTTCAACACTCTACTTTCAGCATTGGACAGATCTCCCAGATAGAAAATCAACAAAGAAACATCAGACTTAATCTGCACCGTAGATTAAATGGCTCTAGTAGATATTTAAAGAATATGTCACCCAATGGCAGCAGAATACACATTATTTTCTGTAGCATCTGGATCATTCCCTAGGGTTGAACATCTGTTAAGTCACAAAACAAGTCTTAACACATTCAAAAAAACTGAGATAATATCAAACATCATCTCTGACCACAATGGAATGAAACTAAAAATGAATAATGAGAAATTTTGGAAACTACACAAATACATGGAACTTAAAGCCTATGCTCCTGAATGACCAGTTAATGAAAAAAATGGAGATTCAAAAAAAATGCCAATGGAAATACAACATGTCAAAACCTATGGGATACAACAGAAGCAGTACTAAGAGGCAAGTTAATAGTAAGTGCCAAGATAAAAAAAAAAATTCAAATATACAAGCTAACAGTGCATCTTAAAGAACTAGAAAAGCAAGAGCAAACAAAACCCAAAATTAATAGACAAAAATATATAAAGATCAGAGCAGAAATAAATGAAATTGAAATGAAGAAAATACAAAAGATTAATAAAACAAACAGTTGTTTTTTTGAAAAGGCAAAATTGACAAATATTTAGACTATAAAAAAAAATAGAGACGATCCAAATAAATAAAATCAGAGATGAAAAAGAAGACATAACTGATACTGCAAAATGTAAGAATCATTAGTGACTATTATGAGCAATTATATGCCAAGAAACTAAAAAATCTCAAGTAAATAGACAGATTTCTAGACACAAATAACCTACAAATATTTGAACCAGGAAGAAATCCAAAACCTGAATAGACCAATAACAACTAAGTACTATTCAGCCATTAAAAAACAAAAGATATTCTGTAATTTACAATAACATGGATGGTATTGGAGGTCATTATGTTAAGTGAAATAAATCAGGCACAGAAAGACAAACTTCACATGTACTTTTTGTGGGATCTAAAAATCTAAACAACTGAACTCACGGACATAGAGACTGTTACCAGATGCTGGAAAGGTAGTGAGTGGGTAGGAACAAAGTGAATATGGTTAACAGGTGCCAAAAAAAAAAGTAGAAAAAATGAGTAAGACCTACTATTTTAGGCTAGTAACTTAAGTTAGTAACTTAATTGAACATTTTACAATAACTAAAAGAGTATAATTGGACTTGAAGACAGAATAAACACTTGAGGGAATGGCTACCCCATTTTCTATGTTGTATTACACACTGCATACCTTTATCAAAACATCCCATGTATTCCATATATACACCTACAGTACCCACAACAATTTAAAATAAAAATGTATTTATTAAAGGCTGTCTAAACTGCAAAAGTTATTCATCATATAGCTAAATTACTGAAATTTAAATTATTGCATTAGACATCAGTATTTTTCTCAACATCAGTTCCATATTTCTATTTATATAGCAAGCATATGCCTCATTTTAAGTAATTTTTAAATTAAAAAAACCTTTACTGTTCTAAATATTCAGGGTAAGGAATCACATTAAAATACTAATTTTAAGATTATTATTTGAGAAATACAAATCATTTCTCAGTACATGAAACATTTACAGTGCTAATGCTCATGGTTAATATGAATTTTTTTTAACTAGGGTGCAGTGTTCTAATAATTTGGTAAGAAACACATGAATAGTGAGAATACTTATTTCAAGATTTCTTAGAACCTTCATTTTGCTGTAAATAGAGCTAACTTTCATGTTGACTTACTTTCCCTATTGGGATGAATAAACCAGTTCCTTAATACCATAATTATCTTGAATCATTGCCAGAATTCAAACTTATATACTGCTAAAATTTTTTTAAACCCTCATTAAATGTCTTCTCTAAACTCTTCTGATTAGCAGATATGTTTTTGTGCTATCAAAATTAGATCAGGCTACTAAATTTAAAACTTGTATATATATTTTTGTATGTGTCTTTGTGAAAATATATATTTATATTATTTATACATCATATATTATTTGTCATATATTTATTTTTTTTCTTCCATCTATACCTAGGGTTGGAAATTGTTGAATCATAGGGCAGGAAAATTCTTGGCTTTAGTATACTGTGTTCAACAATTTTCCAAATGGTTTTTATCAGTTCAGACCCTTCAGCAACATATGAAATAAGTTTCTCAAGTGGTAATGTCACTTTTTGTTTTTCTTTTCAGCTATCCTGGTGGAGGTGTAGTGGTTTTAATTTTCATTTCCCTGAAAATGAATGTCACATATATTTTATATAATATTTGCCATTTGGATAGCCTCTTTTTATGAGGTCTCCACTCAATCTATAGCCTATTTATATTGTCTTTTTATTACTGCTTTGAAGTTCTTCATGTATCCTGTATAAGAGTTCTCTACCATATATGTATGTCATGTATGTTTATCTACCTATCTGTCCTTCAGTCCGTCCACAATAACAAACATTGTCTTTCTTCTGTCTGTACCTTGACTAGACACTTTGTTACTGCTGTATTTTAATGCTTATTTTTTTCTTTTAACAAAGAAATCATTTTTTATTTTATGGTTAATACTGTTGAGTTCAAACTAAGAAATCCTTGCCTGTCCCAGGGTCAAGAAGAAATTCCATGAATTCTTCCTGGAATTCATTTTCTGCTAAAACCACATGTGTGGTGTTTCTTTCTGAACACAAGTCTGATTTATTTTCTCACCTTGTCCTAATAACCACACCGCCTTAATTATTTTATCTTTATAAGTCCAAATTTCTGGTAGAGAATCGCTTAGTAATTCTCTATCTATTGAGACTTGGGTTCATATTACATTAAATCTTTATAGAGTTCAGGAAAAAAATATTATTTTAACAATTTTGAGTTTTCAAATATGGACATAGGCTACAATTTTTGTTGGTGTGTCTGTTAAATATTTCAACCATGTTTTGTACTTTTAAGCATGGAAACTTGAACATCTTTTGATTGATTTTTTTCTCTCATGAAGCTTATTTTTAATGCTATTGTGGTATTTTAAGTTTACTGTTGTTAGTTGCTAGTACACAGAAATAAACTGAATTTTCTATATTAAATTATATTCAGTGACTATTATTTGTAACTTTTGGTAGGTTCTTTTGCATTTACTCTACATACAAACATACTTGGGAATAAAGATGTTTATTTTTTCTTTCCAATATGTATGCCTTTTATTTATTTTTCTCTCCTTATTACACTGGTGGAAATTGAAGTAAATGTTTAAAAAAAATAATGAGTAGACATTGTTTTCTTCACCCTACACTAAGGGGGAAAGCTTTTAATATTTCACCAATTGATTTTTATGTTAGCCACTTTTTGTTTCAGAGCTACCTTTCAGTAGGTTCACATAATATCTCTTCTACTATAGTATATTATATATACACTTAAAGCTGATATCAAAATATGTTGAGAAAGACAAAGAATAATAATTACAATAGTGAATAGAAATATTCGGTTGTATTCGAAGTGATAGTTGATCACATACTATTTGCCATTTTCTATTTGTTTTAAAGTATGAAAACATGACTCAGGGAAATTATAATATAGAAAATTTAGTATCTTTCAGAAAGACAGATTCATATTTGGTCCCACATAGGTACTTAACACCACTGCAACAAGGTCCATTGCATTGGATCCTGACATTTTCCAGTCCCTCAGTCCCTCCTCTGTTCTTTAAAGTGTAGCATCTTCCTGGGTTTGGGTTTTTTGGGGGAAAGTACCCATAAAGCCAAGGGAAGTTCTCACCAGGAGCTTACCAGTAGATAAAATTAGCATTATGCAGGTACATCAAGTTTATAAGATTTCTGTTCTGGTTAACATATGGGGAGGTTCTGTTTATTTTGTTCAACATCTTTTGTTTTGTCTTGATATTATTCTCCAAACCTCAAAATCTTGCTTTCAAAAGGTTAATTCTACATTGTTTGTTTGGCTTTTATTCTAACTCTGATAATATATGACCATTTAGCTGGTTGACGTTCGCATACATTTAGTTTTTTTCCCCCACAGCATTTAGGCTAATATCAGACCTTTTTCTATTCTGGTGTCACTGCTTCCTATTAAAAGAGATGGTACACTTGTCATGAAGCCATGACAATACTCCCATGTGTTCCATACTGATTTACGGACATTGTTATTCTGTGTCATTTTTCTTCTAGATACCATTCAATAGGCATGTATGGTAGGATACCATGGGATTGTTTATCATTAAATTTTCATTCTCAAGTCTTTTTATTTTTCTATGGTGTTCTTTTCATTGCAACTTTTTTAGCTTTCACTAATTCCCCTCTAATGGGTTATCTTATGCCTGTTGCAACTGTCCATATTCTTGTTTTATTCACAGCTTTATTTGTTCTATCAGGAAATGTATTTAGGAGTTTGACACCAAATTTACTTAAATATAAAAATAAATGCCTAAATCTAGTTTCTCTAGATAAATATATCAAGTTATGCCTTCTTCTAGGTTACTTGTAGATAATATGGATATGGCAATATTAAAAAAAAAAGAAAAGAAACAATGGTTGAGAGATTCCTAGATTTGAAGATAAGCATGCAACATGACAGTTAAGGATTAAACCAAGTAATCAACCACAATAATTTCATACCAAGATCATAAAACTAAGAAATATGAATAAATCTTTACAACAGCTATAGCTATTATGAAAAAAAAATTAAGTAATAACAATGCTTCTAATGTCAGACCCCTTACCAGACTGATGTTCAAAAGGCTCTTAATATCCTAAACATAGTGAGGATTAAACACCGTCAATCTAAAATTATATATCACACTAAAAGATTATTCAAGAATTAGGGTTAAATAATGACAAGTTAAAATATAGGAAAACAGAGTATTAATCATCGCTAATTGTTTAAAGAAATACAAGAAACAATGTACCACAATAAGGACATTGAATCCAGGCGGAAAGACTGGACAGTAATTGTTGAGGGTGAACAAAGAAATTAGTCTACATGACAACAGTTTCAATAGAGTGCTTCACTAATTACTGTTCAGAATAATTTTAATTATTTTGAATGATTATATTTTAATGAGTCAATAGTTCAAACAAAAGCAAAAAATAACTTTTTTCCTACTTCCAATTCTCTCATGCATTTACTTTATGCTATGGTATAATAAAAACTTATGTATAAAGGCAGAGCTGGCATTTTTTCCCCTTATCCTGAAAGAGTGAAGATTATATGAGTAGTACCTATGTAGAGCAATATGATTAATGTGGAGTTTCCTGAAACTTTGCTCAGGACACATGTAGAATGCATTCAGTAATCTGCAAAACAAAAGATTATAGTCATTATTTACAATAAAATAAAATCTCCCATGAGGGTAAAAAAAAGTTGTTAGTTGGCTAGGTGTAGGGACTCACGCCTGTAATTCCATCACTTTGGGAGGCCAAGGCAGGCAGATCAACTGAGGTTAGGGGTTTGAGACCAGTGTGGACAACATGGTGAAATCCTGTCTCTAATAAAAATACAAAAATTAGCTGGACATAGTAGTGGGTGCCTATAATACCAGCTACTCAGGAGACTGAGACAGGAGAATTGCTTGAGCCTGCAAGGCAAAGTTTGCAGTGAGCTGAGACCATTCCACTGCACTCCAGCCTGGGCAACAGAGCAAGACTCCATATCAAGAAAAAAAAAAAAACTGTTAGTATATTAAAAATGGAAAAAGTAAGCATATCTGATGGTTTTTATGGATGTGGATGTAAGTTTAAAAGAGTTTACCAGATTTTCCTTTGTCAAATTAGCTACACTATCATGTGTTCTACAATATGATTCAGTATGTATGGTCACCTGATTCTCTCTCATAGAATTCATTTGATTATCACCATCATTTTACTTTTACTTCCAATATAGTAACTTCTTGATATATTTTTAATATCTATTATGTAGCCCATTGTATTTTGTTAGAGATTTTTAAAAATGTTTTTCACCTAAGTTTAGAGTTAAGAATATCTGGACAATAATACTAAGAATATTTTGGGGGCTCAAACTAATTACCTTGTTTTCCCATTTGGGTTCAAGAGAATGGTATCACATGAAAAAACAGATGCACCAATATAAAAGTATATCTTGTAAATATTTTATGCCAGCTTTGATTCTAAAACATCTGGAATTTTATTTGTACCTCCTATTTTTTCTGGAGTACAAACAGTTGTGTTTTATGGTGGCACTAAATCAACATGCATCCTCCCTTGAGTTTGTCTGCCACTCTTTAATACTTAGATTCTTGAATGTCTGTTGTCAGTAAAACAAATAATGCAAAACACTCTGGCGGACAAGATTGTTGGTAGCAGCAGCAAAGGAGAAAGGACTTACAGAGTACCTACGTAAATTGGTTATGAGTAACATACCAACTTGGAACAACAAACTGCAGTAAACTGCAGGAGGCCTCTGGGGAGGCAAACTTCATGCCTCATGTTCTGGTGCAGGGCGTCTTAGGCTCTGTTACCATAAACACTGTGCTCAAGTATGTAAAACCCATTCATAGCACTATGACGTAGCCAGACTTGTAGGTGCCCTGTAAGGCCTGCGTTCTACCTGCTACACATGGATAACAAGCTAAAGATATCTACATGTTCTTGTTTTGTGAAACTTCTAAACCACCACTGTTATCTTTAGAATGACACACCACTCCAGCTCACTGATTCACTCCACCATCACTCCACCCCTACCCTATAGATCAAAGTGATTGTAACCAATAAATAGTGTGGATGATCACAGTTCGGGCATTCACTGTCTCCTACAGTAATAAGTGATGGCCCCCTGGTCCCACTTTCTCTCTTAATCTGCCTTTTTCTCATTCCTATGTTGCTACCTAACTCAGGGTACCCATGGGTGTAATGTGAGGCTGGCTCCCTATACAACATGAATCTATAAGATAAGTATTTCAATAACATCAGCCACTGTTTGCAAGAAAATATTGCCAGTTGCTATGGGCATATAATTAGTGGTGACTGCAAATGCATACAGATAAAAGCAAAAAGTTTTTATCTCTCGGCAAAAAATTGAACACTATTTTGTCATGTAATTTAAAAGGAAATATGGAGGATGATCAATAAGCTCAATTGAATATGGGAAAGCTATTTAAAATGTGGAAATACTGACAGTTCCTGTAAAAAAAAAAAACAGATTTCTTAATATTTTTGCAAAAAAAAAATTACCAAAACTAGAAGAAACTAATATAGCTAGCATATCACACTTGTGGGCCAGGGAAGATGAATGCATTAAATACAAGTAGGATGTTCTTTCATTTGATGCTATGGCTATTTGAGTATTTCCACTCTAAACACATATGCTCCAGAAGAGAACTTTATATTAAATTTATATAATATAAAAGAACTAGATAATATTAAAGCTTTACAACATAACTGACTCATTATAATAAACAATGCAAGTATTTGAGAGTTTCTTTTGGTGTATGTATGTCTCCAACATTGAATAAAAATATGATAACCACTATGAGTTTTTTGTTTCTAGAATACTACAAAAAAGATGTTATCACTTTCTTTCTACTTTTTTTTTTACCCTTATGTAAGTGCTCTCAGAGGAGTCCAATTTATAGCTATTTTGAAATGGCAACATTTCAAAATCATAAAGCTTTGTTGTTCTAGGGTTATATATTATCCTCTAAATAATAGAATTCCAGTGAGCTGGAACAATCTGCTGCAGCTGATGTTTTAGCAAACAGACTATTCCCTGAAGCACAGTTGGAATTGCATCCAACTGTCAAGGAGATCCACAGAGAGTATACCTAAGTATCTATATTGTCTATGCCGAGGTAAAATGGTAACAAACGTCATTCCTAATATTTTCTTGTTGTTCACTGGACCTCTTCCCTGTGGTTGGAAAAAAAGAGAAATTTGTTAATGAGTTTGTTAGATATGAGTTTATTATGCTATGTAAATGTGCATTTAGTTGAATTGAATTATTTCTGGATTCAGTAAATGAGGCTTAGAAATCAATGTGCCAATGGGCTTCCTTTGAATACTGAATTTCCTGAGACTTAAGATGTTTAATCACAGAATAGGTGACCTTTTAAAGTGATGTTATAGCTGAGATGGAAGCACTCGAAGTAGAGCTAAACAAACTATAAGTATGTTTTCAACCCTAACATTTTATTTGTACTTTAACTATAAATTAACAACTTAACAGTCCCATAAAGCAGAAACTTAGAAGAGAGACCAGTGAGTGCACATGAGAGGTAACATTTCTCTACTTGGTTATCCCACATATAATTGCTTTATTAATGTTTTCAACAAATGTTTATTGAGCTTCTACTATGTCCCATATCAGATAAGGTACTGGGCTTATATCTGTAAATGTAACACATATTATCCCTGACTTTGTGGAACTTAAAATCTAATGAATATTATTGATTTTAAACACTAATTTAATGATCACACTTGTGATCACTTAAGTGATAAAAACAGGATCTATAAGTATATATTACAAGGGTACCTGACTTCGTTTCTTGAGAATTGAAAATGGTTTTTCCTGAGTAAATGTTTAAGTTGGGTACTGAAATTGGAGTTATGAAGTACAGGTAAACACAAAGCCAATTTAATTCACGTTAGAAGGACAAGACAGCCAAAGACAGTGTTTTCGTAAGAAAGAAAGGAGCTCAGGTGATTGGGCCAGAGGTGGGGAATAATAGACATGATACTAAAGAAAAGTAAGGCATCACGGTTAACTCTCCCACATATATTCGTTATGTTTCATTATCATCATCAGAATAAGAAATGCAGCATCATGAAAAGAGAAACAGCTTTGAAATTAGACAGATACATATTTGAATGCTTTCTGATCCTTTTACTGCCTTTGTTACCTAGGGAAAGTTACCCTTTCTTACCCTTATTAAGGTTAAAATAATAATAGACTGTTTGCAGGGTTGTCGCAAAAATGAGAGATCCTTGGAATAGGGCTGTTTGAAAGACCAAAAATGCTCAGTAAGAGCTGACATAATGATGCTGCTATTAATGTTATTATTCAATATTAAGATGGCATCAGCCAAGTATGGTGGCTCACGCCTGTAATCCCAGCACTTTGGGAGGCCGAGGCAGACGGATCACTTGAGGTCAGGAGTTCAAGACCAGCCGGGCCAACATGGCGAAACGCTGTCTCTACTAAAAATACAAAAAATTAGCCGGGCGTGGCGGCAGGCACTTGTAATATCAGCTACTCAGGAGGCTGAGACAGGAGAATCACTTGAACCTGGGAAGCAGAGGTTACAGTGAGCCAAGATTGTGCACCACTGACACCAGCCCGGGCAATACAACCTGGTCCACAATGCAAGACTCCATCTAAAAAAAAAGTAAAAAATAAAAAAGACTCCTCATATTTTTCAGTAGTTCAACAAACAGAACAGGGGAGATACAGCTTGCTGTTACTTTGTTATTGGGGAACTTTCAATAATTATTTTTGCATATTTAAAATCCCTTCCCATACGCTTCTTTACATAGTATTTATGTTGTCATGTTTTTCTGGACCCTTTTTCTTGTTACTGAAGGAATTGCTCTTTCTATTCCAGACAGGAAATGTATTCCTCTTCCTTGACAGATGTATAGGCAGGAAAAAGTTCTGGTATTCCAAATCATGAGTGATTTTTAAAAATTTAACCGCTTTGTTCATCTGACGTCCAGTGATTCATTTTGGAGAATACAAGTCTGCTTTTCAAAATGCACATACGTAATAGACCACTAGAGTACATAAGACACCTCTGTAAACAAACATCTGCATACCAGTAATGACCTTAATTGACAAGCAAACATTTGTAATAATAGCGGGAGCAAATGAGTTTTTCAGGGAAGGTTACAAATTTAGAAGAAGAGAAATGAAATATTACACATTGTTTTCCATATTTAAGATTTTCTATGGAAACAACTTTATACTTTAATGGTAAAGTATAAAAAATAGTTAAAGTATGAATTGCTGACAGATACAGTTCTTATGAGGCGCGAAGAGATTTTTGAATTTCTCGTCATCGCAGAGTAAGTTAAAATGAGTAATACATTGGTATTCAGCCTTCAGTAACTAGACCATGCAACAAATTGTTTTAAAGAATATAACTAGTTATAAGACAAATAGAATCAGGTATTGGGAGAAGTAACACTTTTTGCCAACCTTATTTTGTGTCTGAATTTTTGTTACTTTTCAAAAAAAATTCTCATAAAATGAAAATGTGTATAAGCATATTGTGCAAATATATGCAAACGTTTATACATTTCTAATTTTAATTTTTGAGTCTCAAAATCTTAAATTTATCTCAAAAGTACCTGGTTTTTAAATCTTCAAATTAAATATATGCTTTTATTGTGTTGATTGTTTACAATTCAAAATGGCATTGTATTGACCAATGAATCTCTCAAGGACAGCAGAGAAGTCTATTGATAAAATTTGAATTCATTAAATTTACTGCAGCAAGGGAAAACATAATAGTGTCTCTGAAGTAGGTTGAAAAAGGATATTTATAGGTTTTTGTGTGTCTAGGCTTATGTGATTTAAGGAAGGTGTTTCAGAGAGAGAAGCTTATATGGACTGGACAAGGTTTGTGGCATAATTGTTATAAAGACAGTACTAAAAACAAAAGTAAATTGTTCTGAAAAAACATACAAAAAATGTGTTGTCTAATAAGCAGACTATTTGCCCATGTGAGCAATCTTTTGTTTCAATAAATGTCTGTCCAGAGGTGCAAACTATTTGGACAAAGTGGTTTGTGAGAACTTCCTAAAGCAAACAGTGAATTTCTTTGGTTTAAATTCATATTTTCTTTGGTAAGAATTTCCTGAAACAGCTTTATTAATACAAGTACTTAACTGGGTTATATTTATGATGATTCTATCAATTCTCAGGATCCCCATATCCACCCTCCAACTGTATGTTATTCTCTAGCCTAAACTGGAAGATGTACCTCTACTATCTGGGAATGTGATCAGATCAGATTTTCACCTTATTATTACTATTATTTTCAAAGACAGACAGAGGCTCACTGTATCGCCTAAGCTTGTCTGGAACTCCTGGGCTCAAGCAATCCTCCTGACACGGCCTCCTGAGTACTTGGGATATATAGATATGAGCCACCATGACTGACTCAGATCTCAGTCTTTATATGAAAACATCTATCTCAATGTATTGAATTGTCTCAGCTGATATTTTGTTATATTTACATCATACATTCCTGAGAATTATCAGTCTGTAGTTTTAGATATCAGTGTTATACATGCTTTATAGAAGGGCTTGGAAAGATCTTCGGCCTTTTTAATATCTCAAATAATTTACATAATATTTGGATTATTTAGTCTGTAAATATCTGGCAGAATTATTTTGAGGTCTTGTAGGTCTGATGATATTTAGTGGGGTAGTATCTTAATAACTACCAAGATCTTTTTTATTTATTTATTTATTGGAATATGTAAACTTTCAATAGGATCATCTGTTGTAGTCTATTGTCTTAGAAAATTAACCATTACCTATAAATGTTCATATTTACTTGTACAGAGTCTGCATGTTAGTCTTACGATTTTTGAGTCACTCATTTTCAATGTTTATTTCCCCTTCACGTTTCTTGTTTTATTAGTGCTTCCTCCCTTTAATTCTTTAACTAGTTAGCTACCAATTTCTGAACTTTATTATATCTACAGTTTTTCTTTTTCTTTTTTTTTTTTTACCTCTTTTTACCATTAGTATTCCCTCCATTCTCAATATAAAAAGATTTTTCTTTGTCTAGTTTTGAGGTAAGATATTAACTTTTTAATAAACTTTTTAATGACATGAATTTTCATCTAATTCTTATTTAAGTGCACCATGTAGTGTCATGTGCAGTGATTTCCTTATCATTAACTTGTTTATTTGTTTGAGATAGGCTCTCGCTCTGTCTCCCAGGCTGCAGTGCAATGGCACCATTATATCTCACTTCAGCCTCAAATTCCAGGGATCAGGTGAACTTCCTACCTCAGCCTCCCCAAATCCTGAAATTACAGGTGTCAGCTATCACACCTGGACAAAATTTAAATTCTTTCCACCCCTGTCTTTTTGTTTTGAACTTATATGTGTATGGAAACGTTTTCAAATACTCACCATTATGACTTCTGCTGATGTTTTTTCAGGCATCAAGGGATAATGGATGCAGAATTTCCTAAGTTTATGTTGTTTTTCCTTATAGCCCTGTTATTTTGAAGACTGAATGGCTTGATATAAAATTTTTCACCTTTGTTCACTGAATTAAAATAAAAAGAATGTTGCTTCATTGTTACCTTGCTTTGAATATTGGTTTTGAAAAGGCTGATGCTAGCCTAGTTCTTTTGCCTTCAAAGTTATCACGTATTTGCTGTGCGGATTTTATGTTCACTTTTCAAATCTGAGTATTTTGCTTGGCTATTTCTCAGAGCGGGTCATTCCTCCCCACCTCCTGTCTCCCTATTCCCTATCCCCTCCACCCAGTGTCTTCCCAGGTAGTCAGTGTGCCCTTCCAAATTTCAGACATTTTCTGAAAATATTTCTTATACTTTGAAAGTGTGAATATTACTCTTTCTTTGCCAGTTTTCCGTGTCTCTTGTTTTCCTCTGACCCACCAAGAGTCTTCCTTATGTCATTTCCTTTCTCTTTGTGATTGTTTCCTTGCCTTTGATTATTGCCACTTATTAATTTTTGAGGCTATTGTATATCAGATAATTTTTGAGATAATCTTGAGTTAACTCTTAACTCCATTTCTTCCCAATTTTTGTATACTTCTTTTTAATTCTTGTGATTCTGATTCCCAGTTTTTCATACCATTACATGCTTATCTGAATATATTTGCTTCTCTTTGGTGAACTAGTTACAGATTTCTTCTGGTTCATGGTTGTTATTCAGAGGAAGAAGGTTTTCTTCAGTTAATATATGTAAAATTAATGGCACATACTTGTCAGTGTATTAAAATCTAGGTTGTTTGGTAGGCTTTGTTTCATGATGGTTGGGAGAATTGTTAGTGCTTCAATTTTACAGTTTGCTTTTGCCTTTTAGAACTATAATATTCACATGTCTTTTTTTAAATTTCATACTTGAAATTCCAATGAGTGCTTTTTAACTTTTTCTATTTTAAAATATATTTTATTAATTAACACACAATAGTTTTGTGTATACATATGTTGGGAGGTACATAGTGATGTTTTGATACATACAATTTAGTGATCAGATAAGAGTATCTCTTATCAGTCCTCTCAAACATTTATCATTTCTTTCTTTTGGGAACATTCAATATCCTCCTTCTACCTATTTGAAACTGTATAATATATTAATCTCAACTATAGTCATCTCACAGTGCTATAGAGTGCTGGAACTTACTCTTCTATCTAGCTATAATCAAAATATGGTATGGCATAAAAACAAATAAACAGCCCAATGCAACAGAACAGCGAGTTCAGAAATTAATCCTCATGTCTACAGGCAACTGAATTTTTGACAAAGATTCCAAGAACATACACTGGGGAAAGGACACTCTTCTCAATAAATAGTGCTGAAAAAACTGTATATTCAAAGAAGAATGATGCTAGACTGTATCTCTCAGCATAGGAAAAGAAAAAAAAAAACTCAACCCAAATGGATTAAATTTTGTGCTTAATTCTTTTTGTCATATTTCTTTTAACCATTATTTGGTAGAATTAGATAAGTGTTTGGTATAGAGATAAGTGTGTGCCACCATTTTGCCAAAATCTCTTTAAATATTTTGTTCAGAATCATGTGGTTTATGAGGATTTGGGCCATTTTGTGTGAGAATAGCATTTTTTTCTATTCCTATATGACTTCAGGGGATCTTTTCCTTTAATTCTTTAGGATGTTTCTTTCTTTCTCCAGTGCTATGTAACTTTATTATCTACTTCACTGACTAGTCCTCAGCTGTAGACTCAGTAGTGATCCTCTGCACATTTCGGGAGCCATCTGCCTTTGGAACTCAACACTGATTTATAAATTAATTAACTGGCTTTTAGTTTTTTCCCCCTAAACTGTTTTGTCTATTATCTACTCCAAAAGGTCATTCTGTTTTTTACATTCACAAACATTATTAATTCACTTTTCTCAACTTAAAGTGAAATTTAATTCGACTCAGCATATAAAAAGTATTACTTCTCCTATGAATAAAACATTATCAAAGCGTGTCCCCCCATCTCATACTCAAATGGTATGCATGATCTAAGACCCAAAACTAGTAAAGCCTCAACTAATCATGTCCATTCTACTCTAATCCATACTTTCTATTTTCTCAATTCCAGTAGTTACCAGCAACCATCACAAAATAGTTAACTAATTTCTTTGCCCAGGTTTTAAAAGAAACGTGCATTTGGCTCCCTGAGTCTATTTCTTCTAATCAGCAGCTTCTCTATAGTATGTATTGTAAAGAGTTAAAAGCTAAAATTTCTATTTACTAGACAGCCTTTAAAGCTAGCATTCAAATTAGCTACTCTAATTTTGGAATTGAGTTGATACAGAAAAGATGAAAAAAATTGAGTAATGTACTTGATAATATAGCCCTTAGTAGATATAAGAACACCTTGACAATTTTCAGTTTTAAAAGTTCTTATTTTTTATCTTTTGTATCATCCCAAGATAGTAGTTCACTTGAATGTTTTATCTGTTTTTTTTGATTATAATTTAGTTTGTTTGTATAGTCTTCCCAATGAGTACACAAACAATTAATAGGTATTTCCCAAAATTAACACTCCTAAGAGCAAATATTTTTAAACTATTTAACTCTGCAATTGAACACACTGACTTTTTCCTACAACACTAGACATGTACTGAAATTCTGTAATAAGAAAACTATTATTTTACTTAAACAACGTATCTGCTAACACCAATTAGGTGAACTTGAAAAGATAGCTTAAATTCTCCAATTTTCTGTACATTCTCCCTGCCCCCTTTTTTTGAGACAGAGTCTTGCTCTGGAGTGCAGCAGAGCAATATTGGCTCAATGCAGCCTTCGCCTCCTTGGTTCAAGTGACTCTCATGTCTCAGCCTCACAAGTAGCTGGGACTACAGGCACACATCACCACACCCAGCTAATTTTCTGTATTTTTTAGTAAAGACAGGGTTTCACTACATTGGCCGGACTGGTCTTGAACTCTTTCCCTCAAGTGATCTGCCCACCTTGGCCTCCCAAAGTGCTGCCGGAATGATAGGCATGAGCCACTGTACCAAGCCCATTTCTTCTCGTGTAAAAATATATTTCTTTTATAAGCCTTATTTGCTTATATATGCTAGCATACGGAAACAGTACTGCAGTACGAGGTGCATGGAAGTCACACAAAAATTACTTGCTCAAAACATTAAATAAATGCTTTCTAAGCAGAAGCAGAAGGTGACATAGGGCCTGCTGTTTTCTTTCTTTGAACCTAGCAAAAAAAAAGGGGGAGGGAGCAGCCAATGTAGCCTCATTCTTTCTCAGATAAAAGAATGTGGTAATAATATCAGTCAAAAATCTTCACACCACATCTAAACAGGGTTACTCTGTGCTAAATAGGTTAATAGAACCCAGAGACCTCTTGTGTTATAGAAGAAATGTCCAGGATATGATTTTTAAAAATTATAGCAAGCACCAGGCATTACCACTTGAATAAGAAAATCAACTGACATGAACACTAAGACAAACCAAATGATGGAATTATTTGACAAGGATTTTAAGGTACCATCCGAAAATGCTTCAGTTACAAATTATCTTCAAACAAAATAGAAATTTCAACAAAGAAATAGAAATTATTAACAAGAACCAAGTAACATTATAGAATTTTTAAAAAAACATAAATTTTAAAATGTGCTGAGTGGGCTCAAATTAGAGCGGCAATAATTAACATGAGACTAGATCAATAGAATTTTAGAAATCTAAACAACACTGGAAAAAAGACTAAAAATATATTAAAAGGTAGAAATATAAAGTTTGAAGATACTGAACAAGAATCAGAAACACAGTCAAACATGGTAGGCCAGGCACAATGGCTCATGCCTGTAATCCCAGCACTTTGGGAGGCTGAGTCAAGTGGATCACCTGAGGTCAGGAGTCCAAGACCAACCTGGACAACATGGAGAAATCCCATCTCTATTTTTAAAAAAATACAAAAGTTAGCCAAGCATGGTGGCGGTCACCTGTAATCCCAGCTTCTTGGGAGCTGAGACATGAGAATTGCTTGAACCCAGGCAATGGAGGTTGCAATGTGCCTAGGTCACGTCACTGCCCTCCAGCCTGGGTGACACAGTGAGACTCTGTGCTAAAAAAAAAACCACAAAACAAAACCAAGGCAGAAATGTTGGAATCATCAGCTTAAGTTTTTTAAAAAAACTTTAATATTCTAACTGTTTTAACAGCAAAAGTAGACAACATATAGAATAACTGGATAATGTAAGCAAAAAGGTACAAATTCTAAGAGAGTACAAAAGATAGAGAACAAAAATAATCTCACATAAAAAAAGCCTCTGGTGGGTTTATGATGACTATACATGGCTGAAGAAAGAATCGCTCAGCTTGAGATTAGGACATTAGAAACTTCAAACAGTTAAAAAGTGAAAAACAAGACTGCAAAAGAACAGAACACTTAATGACCGTGGGACAACTACAAAAGTTCTAATTATGTATAATGAGAATACCAGACGGAGGAGAGAGAGACAGTAAGAAAAAAAAAATTGAGCAATAATGACTAAAAATTTAACCAAATTAATACCAGAAACATAATGTGGCCCAGGAAACTCACAGAACATCAAGCAAGATAAATGCCAAAAATAAACTACGCTGGGGCATGTATGTCATATTCAAACTTGAGAAAAATCAAAGGTAAGGAAAAAAAAAACATGTGGAAAGAAGCCAGAGGAAACCAAACCTACAGAGGAGTGAAAATAAGAATTCCATCTGACATTTCAGAAAGCATGGAAACAAGAAGACAAGTATGGAGTGAAGTATTTATAGTGTTGAGAGAGGAGAAGCAAACAAACAAACAAAAAAAACCCTGCCACTCCTGTAATGCCAGCACTTTGTGAGGCAGCGGCGGGTGATCACTTGGGCCCAGGAGTTTGAGACCAGACTGGGCAATGTGGTAAAATCCCATCTCCACTAGCAATATAAAAATTAGCTGGTATGGGGGCACATGCCTGTACTCCCAGCTACTCACAAGGCCAAGGTGGGAAGATCACTTGAGCCTGAAAGGCAGATGTTGCAGTGATGCCGTAAGCCAAGATCATGTAACTACATTCCACCTGGGCCACAGAGCAAGATGTTCTCAAAAAAGAAAAGAAAAGAAAAAAAACACGAACAAAATATAAACAACAAAAAACCCACTGTATTAGTCTATTCTCTTACTGCTATAAAAATACTGCCTGAGACTGGGTAATTTATAAACAAAAGACGTTTAGTTAACTCACAGTTCCATATGTCTTCAGAGGCCTTAGGAAATGTACAATCATGGAGGCAGGAGAACAGGAAGCAAGGTAGTCTTACATGGTGGCGGGAGAAAGATGGAATGCTCAGGGGAAAACTGCCACTTGTAAAACCATCAGATCTCATAAGAGCTCCTCACTATCATGAGAACAGCATGGGGGAAACTGCCCCCATGATTCAATCACCTCCCACCAGTCCATCCCTCTACATATGGGGATTACAATTTAAAATGTCATTTGGGTGGAGACACAGAGCCAAACCATTATCATTCCACCCTGGCCCCTCCAAAATCTCATGTCCTCTTCACATTTCAGAACCCATCATGTCTTCTCAACAGTCCTCCAAAGTCTTAACTCATTCCAGCATTAGCCCAAAAGTCCAAGTCCAAAGTCTCATCTAAGACAAGTCGCTTACACCTATGGACTTGTAAAATCAAAAGCAAGTTACTTCCATGATACAATGGGTTACAGGCAGTGGGTAAATGTTTCCATTCCAAATAGGAGAGATTGGCAAACACAGAGGGGCCACAGGCCCCAGGCAAGTCTAAAACCCAGCCAGGCAGTCATTAAATTTTGAAGCTCTGAAATCTCCTTTGACTCCATGTGTCACATCCAGGTCTCCCACTGTCTTGGGAAGATCCACCCCTGTGGCTCTTCAGGAAACATCACCCCTGGCTGCTTTCATGGGCTGGCATTGAGTGCCTGTGGCTTTTCTAGGTATATGGTGCAAGCTGTCAGTGGACCTGTCTTTCTGCAGTCTGGAGGACAGTGGCCCTCTTCTCCCAGCTCCACTAGGCAGTGCCCTAGTAGGAGCTCTGTGTGGGGACTCCAAACCCACATGTCCTCTGTACTGCCCTAGCAGAGGTTCTTCAACCCATGTCTTCGGCCTACCCAGAGGCACACCATCACAGGGAAGCTTCCAAGGCCTGGGGCTTACACTCTCTTAAGCAATGACCAAATCTGTACCTTGGCCCTTTTTAGCCATGGCTGGAGCAAGAGCCGCTGAGTTGCAGGGTGCCGTTTCCCAGGGCTGCACAGACCAGCAGGGCCCTTGGCCAGGCCCATAAAACCATTTTTTTTCCTCCTTTGGCTTCAGGCCTGTGATGGGAGGAGTTGCCACAAAGATCTCTGTCATGCCCTGAAGACATTTTCCCCATTGTCTTGGCAATTAACATTTTGCTCCTTATTACTTATGCAAATTTATGCAGCAGCCTTGAATTCCTCCCCCCAGAATGGGTTTTTCTTTCTACTACATGGTCAGGCTGCAAATGTTCCAGACTTTTACACTCTGCTTCCCCTTTACATTTCAGTTTCACATCATCTCTTTGTGAGCGCATATAATGGCATGCTTTTAGGAAAACTAGGTCACCTCTTGAATTCTTCAAGGAGGTGGCAAAATACCACCATTCTCTTTGCCAAAACATAGCAAGAGTGACGTTTGCTCCAATTTCCAATAAGTTCCTTATCTCCATCTGAGACCACCTTAGACTGGACTTCATTTTCCATATCACTATCAGCATATTGGTCAAAACGATTCATTCAACAAGTCTCTAGGAAGTTCCAAACTTTTGCACATCTTCCTGTCTTCTTCTGAGCCCTCCAAACTGTTCAAACCTCTGCCTATTACCCAGTTCCAAAGCTGATTACACATATTCAGGTTATCGTTATAACAGTACCAACCTCTACCAGTAGTAATTCTGTTAGTCAGTTCTCACAGTGCTATAAAATATAAAGGTATTACACCTGACACTGGGTAATTTATAAACAAAAGAGGTTAGTTTGACTCACAGTTCTACATGGCTGGGGGGCCTCAGGAAACTTAAAATCATGGGGTTAGGAAACAGGAAGCAATGCAATCTTACATGGAAGCAGGAGAGAGAGGTAGTGCACAGGAAAAAACTGCCACTTTTAAAACCATCAGATCTTGTGAGAGCTCCCTCACTGTCATAAGAGCATCATGGGGGAAACTGCCCCCATAATCCAATTACCACCCACCAATTACCAGATGGCAGAATCAGTGTTTTCAGCCCTTCTCCCTGGAGTCACCTCCCTCAAAACATGGGGACTACAATTTGAAATGAGATTTGGGTCAGGACACAGAGCAAAACCATATCAACCATCAATCTCGAGTTCTATAGCCTACAAAATTATCCTTCGAAAGTCAGAGAAAAAAAAACTACGTCACCTCTTGAATTCTTTGCTGAAATTCTTGAAAGCTTTCTCAAACAAAAATTGAGAATCTGTTGTTAGTTGACTTGTTTTTCAGGAAATGTTAAAAGTTCTTCAGAGAGACAGAATTTTAGGCAGGTCAGAAATTCAGATCAACATAAAGGAAGAGCACTGGAGAAAGGAGAAGATAAGGAAATGTTTTTCTTACTGCTAATTGATCTAACAGATAACAGTTGGCTCAAGATAATAATTATAGCAATCTTTTCAACTGTGGAAAATTCTAGTTTCTTTGGTGGTGTCATGTTTCCTTGATTTCTTGTGTGTTTGAAAAAGCAGTCATCCATCCCCTCCAGTCTTTGCTTACTGGCTTCAGGGAAGAAAGGCCTTCACCAGTAGGCCTGCCTATGGATTTTAGGAGTGTATCAGAATTTTTTTTTAGGAATGCACCTGTTCTACTCCTCCTGTTTTCTCTTGGGAAAGTGGGGTGGGGTAAGGAATGTTAGAGTTGTATGTCTTTTCCCTCAAAGCCAGGCTGAGTGCTGAGAGCCTCCCATTTATTAGTGCAATGTCCTGAAACACTCAACGTTAAGCTACCTCTGCCAATCCAGCAGAGCCTACCTGTCTCTGTGTGCTAATACATGACCTGTGGAGACAGTGTAAACTACTTGTACGGGGGATACCCAGGGTAGTAGCTACAAGGGAATAGGACGGGAGGAGTTCTATAGGTGTTCATGGGCTAAATGCAGGAGTCCACTGGGGATGCGTACTACAAGGTTAATGGGTGGGTTCTCTTAGTGGAACCAGCAAGGGAGTATTAACTGTGGCTCACTATTGAGTTTTGTGCCCTAGTTGCTGTGCCCTTCTACCCTGTTTTCCTGCTCCTAGCTGCCTCAGGCTGTTCAGACATACCAACCCCCTCAGTGCTCTGATGAAGGTGTGAAGAGGTCCTCTCGGGCAATGTCCAGCAAGGCTGGGGAAGCCTGGTGCTTATTGTCCTTTCACTTTCCTCAGTGACATATATCCTGAGCTGAGGGGATTCTTTCTTGGCACTGAGCTATGCCGCCTTATGGGAGGGATTATTAAGATAAAGTGCAACTGTTCTTACCCTCTTCAGTGCATCTATTCCCAGACTGTTCTGCTCAAACAGTACATTGAAGAGGGTAAGTCTTCAATGGTACTCTCATTCATGGGTGGTTATCTAAATGTTTTTTTTCCTATGGGGGAGAAGGGCTGAAAACACACTGATTCTGCCATCCTATTGATGTCACTTTCAATATTTTTACATTTTTCTTCCAACTATCCATGAAATATCCCCTATGGTGGATCATATTGTAGACCATAAAATGAAACTCGATGAATTTAAAATAATTCAAATTATACAGAAAATTTACAATAGAATGAAAATGGAAATCAGTAACAATAGTACAAAGTAAAATAAAATCCCAGGGCTCCTCAAACCAGTTATGCCAACAGGAAAGTTAAACCTGGGAACTGAGTTATGCAGCACTGCCATTCCTCTTTTCCAGATGGCTGTGACTTCACAACCCAGTGTCATAATATTAGAAGCAAATCAGTTTCCCACAAAGTCAAAAGGCCTCATGCCTCTCTGGATGGCTGTCCGTACAAATTGCTCACAAGATAATTCCCTGGTGGCCCCTAACCTTTCAGGATTTATGTCCTCCTATATAACAAGCACATACCAATTGTAACCTTAGTCTGCAATCTAAGTTTAACTCCTAAAATGGAATTCTGTTACAACTTCCACTGACAAGGTTGATTGTAAGGTATCTTCCCAGTTATATGATGCAGACAAGATGAGATCAATCACTCCTCCACTCACACAGAGACTGCTACATAACGGACACTTTCCTCCCTCTTCTTCAAACATTCACCTTACCTTCTGTAAAATGTAGATTTACTGAGCTCTAATTAGAGCTTTATAAGAATGTGATCATTTGCCTCAATGCCTGTAACCACTCCTGCCCACCCCCTTATTTTTCCTGCATGCTTTTCCCCTTAAATACCAAGCCTCCCAAACGTTCTTTGCAAAACACAGGAAACATATGCTTCTGTGACATGTTTTTCCCCAGGCAGGTCCTCAAATTTTGGCTCAGTGAACCTTGACCAATTGACACTCTTGCCTCAGTTACTCATTATGGGTTATGTAAGAAATTGAGGAAAGTTCTAAAACTAGTAATGTAAGTTTCTACCCCAAGACCCAAATAAGTAGAGCAATACAAACCTAAAGTGAACAGAAGAAAAGAAATAATAATAGTGCAAATCAATAAAATTGAAAGTAGGAAAATAAAAAAACAAAAACCCAGTCAAGTGATAAACCTCTAGTAAGAATGACATAAGAAAACACAATTAGTAATGTCAACAATGAAATATAAGCTATCACTGCAGATCCTACAGACATTAAAAGGACAATAAGTGAGTACTATAAACACCTTTATGCTTCTAAAATCAACAACTTGATTTTAGAAGTTTATTTTGTAATAAACCAATATTTAAAAAACAGTAAAAGATAAAACTGAACCAAGATAAAATATATAATCAAACTTGCCCTTTACCAAAGCAATTGAACTTACATTTAAAACATGCCTTAAAAAATGTCCAGCCCAGATAATTTTATTTGCCAATGCTACCCAATATTTTAAGAATTAACTTCAATTTTGCAAAATCTCCTCCCAAGAACAGAAGAAAACACTTCCTGAACTTCCTGTTCTTATGAGAACAGAATTACACATATCAAAATCAAACAGCACAAAATGCATATGAGTAAACATTTATAAATTTACACAAAAAATACACACCAATACACACAAAAAAATTTTTTTAAATAAAATTATAAGAATGACACACCATCACCAAGTGAGGTTTATTACAGAGACCCAGGCTTGATTATTAGAATATCAATGCCATTCACCATACTAACAGATTAAAGAGGAAAAATCAGGAGGAGGATCCAAGATGGCCGTTTAGGAACAGCTCAGGATTGCAGCTCCCAGTGAAAGCGCAGAGGGTGAGTGGACGCCACATTTTTATTGCCCACAGACTAGGAAATTCCCAGGCAGAGAAGCTCCACAGGTCACCAGCGCGGCTGTGCCGGCCGACGCCACTGCTTTGCCCCGCGCAGCTGCTTTGTCGGCGCCCCGGAGCAGCGGTTCTCTGTACAAAATACACCGATCCGGGTGCCCTTTTGGCTGGCGGTCGGAGCCACGGGAAGTCGCCCATTTGTCTGTTTAAAAAGGGGACTGAGCAGAGAAGCAGGACAGTAGATTCCAGGGCAAAAAAAAAAAGCACCACAAACCTCAGTGCCGCTGTTTAAGCCAGTGCAGTGAGTGGCCGCAGGGGAAAACAAACAGACCCCGGTGCCTCTTCAACAGGCGACTGGAAGACAAACTTAAAAAAGACTCTGAGGCAGGGAGCCAGGTGATCAGGCTCGGCTGGTCCCACCCCCACAAAAGAACAGCAACCAGAAACTCTGGATTGAGAGTTTCACAGAAAGCGCAGTTGAACCCGGGACAGTCCAGCTCTGTGGGGGAGGGGCGTCCGCCATTACTGAGGCAGCCCGCCGTTGCCAAGGCAACCCGCCATTGCTGAGGCAGCCCGCCACGAGGGAGGTAGTCAGCCAATGCTGAGGCAGCCCACCGTTGCCAAGGCCACCCGCCATTGCTGAGGCAGCCCGCCGTTGCCAAGGCAACCCGCCACAGCAGAGAGACTCTGCCTCAACAGAGGCGGACCACCATCGCCAAAGCAGTTCTAACTACACCCATATTAACAGGACTGCAGGGAAGTTCACTCGGCAGCGGGGCGGAGCCCACAGCAGCTCAGCAAAGCCTCTACAGGCCGACAGTGACTAGGCTGCCTCCTTGCTGGGCAGGGCGGGTCTGAAGGAAAAAAAAAAAGAAGGCAGCAGCATAACGGAAACTCATAAATAAAGCCCTAAATCCCTGGGACAGAGCACCTGGGAACAAAAAGCAGTTTATGAGTTCTGCTGCAGCAGACCTAAACGTACCTGCCCAGCAGCTCTGAATGAACAACAGAGCTCACAGCTCACCACTTGATCTCCTATAAAGAAGAGACCGTCTGCTCAAGCAGCTCCCTGACCCCTATATATCCAAAGAGACACCTCATAAAGGAGGGATCAGACTGACACTTGGAGTGTATCCTTCTGGGACAAAGATAGCAGAAGAAAACTGGTAACAACCCTTACAGTTCAGCAGCTGCAGCAGGTGAACCCCAGGTAAGCAGGGCCTGGAGTGAACCTCAGCAGACCTACAGCAGAGGGGCCAGACTGTGAGAAGGAAAACAAAGAAACAGAAATAACCTCATCATCAACAAACAGAACGTCAATCTGAAAGATTTGAGACCCAATCTGAAAGTCAGCAACTACAAAGTCGACAGGTGGATAAATCCTTAAAGATGGGAAGAAACCAGCGCAAAAAGGATGAAAACACCCGAAACCAGAACACCTCTCCTCCTACAAGGGATCACAACTCCTCACCAGCAAGGGAACAAGGTTGGAGGGAGAACTAGTGTAATGAAATGACAGAATCAGACTTCAGAAGGTGGGTAGTGAGAAACTTCTGTGAACTTAAAGAACATGTTCTAACCAAATGCAAAGAAACTAAGAACCTTGAAAAAAGATTTGACGAAATGCTAACGAGAAAGGACAAAATAGAAAGGAATATAAGTGAATTGATGGAGCTGAAAAACGCAACACGAGAACTTCGTGAAGCATGCACAAGTATCAACAGCCGAATTGACCAAGCAGAAGAAAGGATATCAGAGGTCGAAGATCAACTCAATGAAATAAAACGGGAAGGCAAGACTGGAGAAAAAAGGGTAAAAGGGAATGAACAAAGTCTCCAAGAAATGTGGGACTATGTAAAAAGACCTAATCTACGTTTGATAGCCGTACTTGAATGCGACGAAGAGAATGAATCCAAGCTGGAAAATACTCTTCAGGATATTATCCAGGAAAACTTCCCCAACCTAGCAAGGCAGGCAAACATTCAAGTCCAGGAAATACAGAGAACACCACAAAGATATTCGTCAAGAAGAGCAACCCCAAGGCACATAATCGTCAGATTCACCAGGGTTGAAATGAAGGAGAAAATACTAAGGGCAGCCAGAGAGAAAGGTCGGGATACCCACAAAGGGAAGCCCATCAGGCTCACAGCAGATCTCTCAGCAGAAACCCTACAAGCCAGAAGAGAGTGGGGGCCAATATTCAACATCCTTAAAGAAAAGAACTTTCAACCCAGAATCTCCTATCCAGCCAAACTAAGCTTCATAAGTGAAGGAAAAATAAAATCCTTTGTAAACATGCAAGTACTCAGAGATTTCATCACCACCAGTCCAGCTTTACAAGAGCTCCTGAAAGAGGCTCTACACATATAAAGGAACAACCAGTGCCAACCACTCCAAAAACATGCCAAATAGTAAAGAGAATCAACACAATGAAGAATCTGTGTCAACTAACGGGCAAAAGGGCCAGCTAGCACCAAAATGGCAGTATCAAATTCACACATAACAATATTAACCCTAAATGTTAATGGACTAAATGCCCCAATCAAAAGACACAGACTGGCAAACTGGATAAAAAGACAAAACCCATCAGTGTGCTGTATCCAGGAAACCCATCTCACATGCAAGGATACACAAAAGCTCAAAATAAAGGGATGGAGGAAGATTTACCAAGCAAATGGAGAGCAAAAAAAAGCAGGAGTTGCAATTCTCATCTCTGATAAATTACACTTTAAAGCAACAAAGATCATAAGAGACAAAGAAGGACATTACATAATGGTAAAAGGATCAATGCAACAAGAAGAGCTAACGATCCTAAATATATACGCACCCAATACAGGAGCACCCAGATACATAAGGCAAGTTCTTAATGACTTACAAAGAGACTTAGACTCCCACACAATAATAGTGGGAGACTTTAACACCCCATTGTCAACATTAGACAGATCAACCAGACAGAAAATTAACAAGGATATCCAGGACTTGAACTCAGACCTGTACCAAGCAAACCTAATAGACATTTACAAAACTCTCCACCCCAAATCCACAGAATATACATTCTTCTCAGCACCACATCACACCTACTCTAAAATTGACCACATCATTGGGAGTAAATCACTCCTCAGCAAATGCAAAAGAACGGAAATCGTAACAAACAGTCTCTCAGACCACAGTGCAATCAAGCTAGAATTCAGAATTCAAAAACTAACCCAGAACCGCAGAGCTTCATGGAAACTGAACAACTTGCTCTTGAATGTTGACTGGATAAACAGTGAAATGAAGACAGAAATAAAGATGTTCTTCTAAACCAACGAGAATGAAGACACAATATACCAGAATCTCTGGGACACATTTAAAGCAGTCTCTAGAGGAAAATATATAGCAATAAGTGCCCACATGAGAAGCAAGGAGAGATAAAAACTTGACACCCTATCATCAAAACTGAAAGAGCAAGAGGAGCAAGATCAAATAACCTCAAAGTCTAGCAGAAGACAAGAAATAGCTAAGATCAGAGCAGAACTGAAGGAGATAGAGACACAAAAAACCCTTCAAAAAATCAATAAATCCAGGAGCTGGTTTTTTGAAAAGATCAACAAAATAGACAGACCACTAGCCAGATTAATAAAAAAGAAAAGAGAGAATAACCAAATTGATGCAATAAAAAACGATAAAGGGGATATCACCACAGATTCCACAGAAATTCAAACCATCATCAGAGATTATTACAAACTACTCTATGCACATAAACTAATAAACCTGGAAGAAATGGATAAATTCCTGGACACTTGCCTCCTCCCAAGCCTAAACAAGGAAGAAGCCGAAACCCTGAACAGACCCATAACAAGGTCTGAAGTTGAGGCAGCAATTAAGACCCTACCACCCAAAAAAAGCCCAGGTCCAGGCGGGTTCACAGCTGAATTCTACCAGACATACAAAGAGGAGCTGGTACCATTCCTTCTGAAACTATTCCAAACAATACAAAAAGAGGGAATTCTTCCCATATCATTTTATGACACCAACATCATCCTGATTCCAAAACCCGACAGAGACTCAACAAGAAAAGAAAACTTCAGGCCAATATCCATGATGAACATAGATGTAAAAATCTTCAATAAAATACTGACAAGCCGATTGCAACAGCACATCAAAAAGCTTATCCACCATGATCAAGTAGGCTTCATCCCGGGGATGCAAGGCTGGTTCAACATACGCAAGTCTATAAACATAATTCATCACATAAACAGAACCAAAGACAAAAACCACATGATTATCTCAATTGATGCAGAGAAGGCCTTTGACAAAATTCAACAGCCCTTTATGCTAAAAACCTTCAATAAGCTAGATATTGATGGAATGTATCTCAAAATAATAAAAGCTATTTATGACAAACCAACAGCCAATATCATACTGAATGGGCAAAAACTGGAAGCATTCCCCTTCGAATGTGGCACCTCCTCTCTCACCACTGCTATTCAATATAGTACTAGAAGTTCTAGCCAGAGCAATCAGGCAAGAAAAAGAAATAAAGGGCATTCAAATAGGAAAGGAGGAAGTCAAATTGTCTCTATTTGCAGACAACATGATTGTATATCTAGAAGACCCCAACGTCTCAGCCCCAAATCTCCTGAAACTGATAAGCAACTTCAGCAAAGTCTCAGGATACAAAATCAATGTGCAAAAATCACATGCATTCCTATACACCAATAACAGACTTAAAGAGAGCCAAATCAAGAACAATCTTCCATTCACAATTGCCACAAAGGGAATAAAATACCTAGGAATACAACTAACAAGGAACATAAAGGACCTCTTCAAGGAGAACTACAAGCCACTGCTCAACGAAATAAAAGAGGACACAAACAGATGGAGAAACATTCCATGTTCATGGTTAGGAAGAATGAATATCATAAAAATGGCCATACTGCCCAAAGTAATTTACAGATTCAATGCTATCCCCATCAAGCTACCAATGACCTTCTTCACACAACTGGAAAAAACCACCTTAAACTTCATATGGAACCAAAAGAGAGCCCGCATAGCCAAGACAATTCTAAGCAAAAAGAACAAAGCGGGAGACATCACACTACTGGACTTCAAACTATACTATAAGGCTACAGTAATCAAAACAGCATGGTACTGGTACCAAAACAGAGATATAGACCAATGGAACAGAACAGAGGTCTCGAAGGCAACACAACATATCTAGAACCATCTTATCTTTGACAAACCAGACAAAAACAAGCAATGGGGAAAGGATTCCCTGTTCAATAAATGGTGTTGGGAAAGCTGGCTAGCCATGTGCAGAAAGCAGAAACTGGACCCGTTCCTGACACCTTACACTAAAATTAACTCCAGCTGGATTAAAGACTTAAACATATGACCTAACACCATAAAAACCCTAGAAGAAAATCTAGGCAAAACCATTCAGGACATAGGTGTAGGCAAGGACTTCATGACCAAAACACCAAAAGCATTGACAACAAAAGCCAAAATAGACAAGTGGGACCTAATCAAACTCCACAGCTTCTGCACGGCAAAAGAAACAGTCATTAGAGCGAATCGGCAACCAACAGAATGGGAAAAAATTTTTGCAGTTTACCCATCTGACAAAGGGCTGATATCCAGAATTTACAAAGAACTAAAACAGGTTTACAAGAAAAAAACTAACAAGCCCATTCAAAAGTGGGCAAAGGATATGAACAGACACTTTACAAAAGAAGACATACGTGAGGCCAACAAACATATGAAAAAATGCTCATCATCACTGGTCATCAGAGAAATGCAAATCAAAACAACATTGAGATACCATCTCATGCCAGTTAGAGTGGCAATCATTAAAAAATCTGGAGACAACAGATGCTGGAGAGGATGTGGAGAAATAGGAACACTTTTACAGTGCTGGTGGGAGTGTAAATTAGTTCAACCATTGTGGAAGACAGTGTGGTAGTTCCTCAAGGACCTAGAAATAGAAATTCCATTTGACCCAGCAATCCCATTACTGGGTATATATCCAAAGGATTACAAATCGTTCTGCTATAAGGACATGTGCACACGAATGTTCATTGCAGCACTGTTTACAATAGCAAAGACCTGGAACCAACCCAAATGCCCGTCGACGATAGACTGGATAGGGGAAATGTGGCACATATACACCATGGAATATTATGCAGCCATCAAAAACGATGAGTTTGGGTCCTTTGTAGGGACATGGATGAACCTGGAAACCATCATTCTCAGCAAACTGACAGAAGAGCAGAAGATCAAACACCGCATGTTCTCACTTATAGGCGGGCATTGAACAATGAGAACACATGGACACAGGGAGGGGAGCACTACACACTGGGGTCAGTTGGGGCGAAATAGGGGAGGGACAGTGGGGGGTGGGGAGCTGGGGAGAGATAGCAAAGGGAGAAATGCCAGATGTAGGTGACGGGGAGGAAGGCAGCAAATCACACTGCCACGTGTGTACCTATGCAACAATTTTGCATGTTCTTCACATGTATCCCAAAACCTAAAATGCAATAAAATAAATGGGGGAAGAAAAAGAATAAAAGATTTTTATAACAACAAAAAAATCATATTACATATGAATTAATTCATAAAAAGCATCTGACAAAATTCAGTGGTGATGAATGATAAAACATTTGGCAAAGTCAGAAGACAAAGGAATTTTGTGAACTTGATAGTGGATATTTTCAAAAAACGCAACAGTTAATACCATCCTATGAATAAAGACCACTGTTTCCTATCCCATCCTTTGCCAAGATCAGTAATAAGGCAAGGATGTCCATTCACATCAATCTTTCTTACGTAATTTCTAGCCACTACAATAAGACAAGGAAAAGGCACACATATTAGTAATAAAGTTACATGCATAATATGTGCATATATAATAATTGTATGCACAGTATACACATATATGATAGTTGTATGCATAAAATCTAAAGAAATTTAGACTTTAACAAACTCATGAGTTTAACAATGCAAAGACTCATCAACACACAAAAATCAGTGTTACTTATAATTTTAGGTATGAACAGTCAATATGCAGAAGTCCAAACTAAAAACACAATGCAATTTATATCACTCCAAATGAAATGGAATTCTTAAAGTATGTAAGATATATATTTAATAAAATATATGTAAGACCTATATATTAAATTTCATAAAATTCTGATGAAGCAACTCAGACACTAAGATGAATGGATACATTCTGCTCATTGATTGAAAGACTCATAATAAAGATGTGAATTATCCCCAAATAATTCTACAAGGCTAATTCAATTTCTATTAAAATTCCAGCATACTTGTGGGCATAGACAATCATTTAAAATTTGTAAAGAATAGCACAGGGCCCAGAATTTAAGAAAAAAGAAAATATTGACACATAAGATGGTAAGAATTTCTCTTCCCAATTTTCAGGCTTACTAAATACCTACCTAAGCATAACCAAAGAAGTGTGGCTTTGGCAGAATAGACACATAGGTCAAAAGAATAGAAAACTCAAATAGACCCACATGAATGCATTCAAGCGACTTGTTAAATACAGGAACAAAAGCAATTTGCAAGAAAGCTATAGACTTTTCAGAAGGTACTAGAGCAATTGGACATGCATAGGTCAAAAAAATGAAATTTAATGG